>NC_139252.1:36778066-37195566 GCF_977018435.1 Lepisma saccharinum | reverse complement strand
ACAGTATATTTATGGACACGCTGTATTTTGTTGGTGAAAACGTTAATACTTCTGTAACATTAGAGCATACACTAACTGAAGTTTCTGGTGACAGTTTCGTTTATAACAAATTTGCTCCGTGTTTGAATTGTGTAATCAAAAAGTATTCATGTTAGATGTGTAAGAATGTTGAAACTCTTTCAGAAGCGGCTAAATTGTTGAACATATGAACACATAATAGCTATGTTTTACTTTGTTTGGCCTTAACGTGGCTATATTCTTACCAAAACAGAGCATAAAACCGGATGTAATGTGACACGAGTAACGCAAAGTTATAAATGTCAAAAGTTCGAAAATGTTTGATCTTGGCTTTAATTACTACAAATTCTATTTTTTTGTATGAAAGAACTGCTTGTGTGAAAATATCAATAAAATAACATTGGAAAATTCACGGGATTTTTAATTTTAATTTGATCTTTAGCGAGATTTTCTAGCCACTAGCATTAATTCTATTTACCAAAGAATTTTTTTAAAAGCATGAAGGTTCTGATCTTATAATAAAAGTTTGTTGAATAAGAATATCTATACATAAAGTATTGAAGTGAAATAGAATTACATAAGTGAAAAATTGTCTCTGATGTGAACAAAAGTCATACCATGCTAGTGTCGTAGAGGCTTGAGCATTTTACATTATACTCAGTAAATCACTGTTCTACTTCACAGCAAATTATGAAATAACAATAATGTATATAGTTCAAAATCACAATACTGTTCTCTGATGAGTATACTTATTATTTGCACTGAATAAATACATTAATTATGCACCAATTACTATGATTCGAACTATATGCAAAAAACGTTCTTGTTATCTCCTTCAATTGTTTTTCAACAACTGGTTGCTACGCAACAAAACAGTATGCTATAACATTTCTTTCTTTTTCTTTTACACAATTTGAAAACAGTCACAACATTCTCCCTCCTTCGGAGAAAAATTTTAGAACATCGGTTTTAAAATTTTTAGATAACATGAAAAACTACAACGAAACCAAACTTTCTCATGACATACATATTGTCATTAATTAACACAGAAAATATTTAAAACATATCATAATTATTTAAAACATATTAACATTTCTTATTAAAAGGTTGTTGAGATCTTTTGAAATTACTTAAGTTTACATAATTCGTCCTTTCTTTCCTGACTACAATTGAATTTCTTTCAATTGGATACATTATGTGTTTGTACAGTTCTCTTTCCATCCAACGATAACAATTCACAACAGTTACCATTAATTTCTTTAACTAAATATGGACCAAGCCACAAGTCCATAAATTTGTGTATTCGTTTACACTCACCACTGCTTTGTCCATGGTTTTTGACTAATACTATATCATTTGTCTCTATCCTTGTGTATCTATCACTAGTTTCCTTAGGCTTGATTTTATATTTTTCCTTCAAACGAGATTTGGCAATTAAACATTTATATTTCCAAGGAACTGCTTTCAATGTCTCAGGCCAATCAATTTGGTTTAAAACAGGATCTCTTATTTCGTAATGCAAAAATAATTCATTTATCGTGTATCCCGTTACTTCAGATACGGAGTTATTTAATAGTCCTAAAACAAAACTTAAATATTTTGACCAATGTTCATGATTTTTGCTTATGTACAGTCTTAATAATCTAATTAACTCCTTGTTGTATCGTTCAATAGGATTGGCAAACGGAGAATAAACTGAAGTTGTGATATGCCTTATTTTAAATTCTTCCACAAAAGTTTTCCATTCTTGTGACTTGAATTGCGAACCATTATCAGACAGTAGACTATTACATACAGGATAATGATAAAAATATTGCAGTTTAAATTTATTAATTACTTCTCTAGATGTTGCTTTCCTTAAAGGATATGCCATAAGAAACTTAGACATTACATCTATTACAGTCAATATAAATGTGTAACCTTGAGATTTCGGAAGTGGTCCTATCAAATCAACTGAAATCAAATAATGTGGACTGGTAGAATAAACGTGTAAATCATCCTTTTCATTTTTCAAAACAGCTTGTTTAGTTCTGGCGCAAGTTAAACAATTATTCAAATACTGTTTAATAATGAAGTTCATCTTTGGCCAATAATATAATTTCTTACATTTACTGAAAACCTTTCTATATCCAAAATGTCCTTGCATATCATGCAGTTTATGTAAGATTTTCGGTATTAATGAAACTGGCACAACTAATCTCCAATTATCTTCAGAAACAGATTTTAAAAATAAAATGCTATCTTGGAAAGCATACTGAGTCTTACAAGACTTGGAAAGATTTCCGTTCTCTATCTTCTGAATAAAAGCACTACAATATGAGTCATGATGTTGAGACTCCTTCCAGAATTCCAAAGTATCTTCTTCAATAATATCCAATTTTAAGTTATTAATAAACAACTCGGATAAAGAAATATTTCCTGTAGTAGTATAGGGATATCGACTTAATGTGTCAGCCGCTTGATTGTTTACTCCCGAAACATGGTGGATATCATAATCAAAACCTTGCAGTTTTAAACACCATCTATTTAAACGTGGATTTAAAGTTTTTGCTGACTCCAGCCAACAAAGAGATTTGTGATCTGTGAACAAATTAATTTTAGTTCCGGCTACATAAATATAAAATTTCTCAAAAGCAAAAATAATTGCTAAACATTCGATTTCAGGTGTACTGTAAGATAACTCATTACCACGAAGAACTCTACTTGCATATTGAATAATCCTGGGATTATCTTCTGGTGTCTCTCCATTTTGCCATAAAACACCTCCAATACCTTTCTTTGAACCATCTACATTTATGTTAAAAGGTTTAGAAAAATTAGGCTGTGCTAAAGCTTCTGGAGATATAACCAAATCACGTAACCTTTCAAAAGCTTCTACATGCACTTCCTTCCACGTCCAGAGAATATTCGACTTCAGAAGTTCATAAAGTGGATGGGCAACTTCTGCAAATTTATTCACGAATTTTCTTCTCCAGTTAACTAAACCCAAGAATTTTCGAAGTGACCTTTTGTTATTTGGTGTTGGAAAATTTATTATAGCAGAATTCTTGTTACTATCTACCTTAATTTCATTTCCAGAAACAATATGTCCAAGAAAAGCAATTTCTTTAGAAGCAAATTTGCACTTTGAAAACTTGATGGACATATTAACATCTTTCAATGTTTGCAGAAAAACTTCCAGGTGTGTTAAATGCTCCTGCCAAGTTTTACTAAAGATCAAGAGATCGTCTAAATAGCAAACAACAAAGTTGTTGAATATTCTCGTGAAAATTTTGTTCATCCTGTCTTGAAAAATAGACACAGCAGATCGTATGCCGAAGGGAAGATATCGAAATAAATACTGTCTACCACGATATGAGAAAGCAGTATAAAGATGTAATTCTGGAGTTAATGAGATCTGGAAATAGCCACACGATAAATCAATAGAAGAGAAATATTTTGATCCCAAAAATCGTTGTAACATTTCATGAATTGGTTCAACTCTAACTTGAGGACTGATGACATGCTTATTCAAATTTCTAAAATCCACTACTGGTCTCCATAAACCACCTTGTTTTGGCACAATGTGTAGAGGATTTAAATATGGGGAAGATTCTTGATATATGATACCCCAACTTTCCCATTTGGCGAGTTCTTCTTCTAAATTCTTTCTCCTAGAAATTGGTACAGGATAAGGTGCCGTAGCAATAGGTACGTTACTGTCTAACTGTATCTTATATGGTTCTACCTTGGCATGTCTTGGTTTGTCAGAAAATTGTTCGTGATAATTCCATAAGAGTGAAAATAAATCACGTTTCTGTGAATCACCGATATCTTCAATTGCAAATACTTTCTCGTGAATATCCCTCTGGGAAGGCATATAATTTGCTTCAATATCTAACATATGTACATATTTTAACATCCTACATGACTGAAATTCATTCTCAGTTATGTCAGTATCATGCTTCACACCAGATAGAAGCTTGTCAGATTCAACACTTATCGTACTAGAATCCTTATTATCTAATGTTGTACAAACTTGCTTTCCTGATGAAGTTATTAAACTTCTATTCTGATTCCTAAAATCCACAATTGCTTTGTACTTTCGTAAGAAAGGAACACCTAAAATAATGTCTGCATTAAGTTATTTTAAAATGAAAAATTCCATTGGAAAGTATTCGCAGTCAATCTGAATATTTATCGTCTTACAACCGACAATTTTGCACTTTTTTATTTCCAGCAAATCCACATAATCTAATGTCATCCACCTTGTCCAACGTAAGATTACCAATACATGATGATATCTTACACCAAACCTCATAATTCATAATATTTGCTTGGCTACCACAATCTATTATACAAATGATAGGCAATTGACATATAATTCCATGTACAATTGGAACTTTTGTTAAAGGTACAGGAATATCTTCATCGTTAATAACCCAGTCAGGTTCTTCCTCAAACCATTCTAACAAAAAATTAATTTGCAAGTTACTTAATGCATTTTCATTCGAAAATTGCATAGCATCACAAACATTAAATAAATCATTTGACTCTTCCTTGTGCCTCTTGTAGGTAGTGCAGAGGGAAAGAGGCTCTTCCGACTGCCACTTTAATTTAAAGTAGACTGCCTTTCCAACTGCTGTTGCCTAGCATCATTTAATTGTAAATACTGAACACCAGGAGTTGGATTTTGAGTCAAATTAGGACTTACACCAGTATTAGATGCACTCGTCATTATATTACTTTGCATATTGCTGGGCTGATTCCCCATTGTATCACTCACCACTGGCACATCTCGATTTTGTGGTGGACAGTTTTCGTAAACAGAGGGAAACAAAGATCTGTTACTATTATAGTAACCATTCCTAGAAAATCTGTAGTTAGGCTGCCTAAAATTAAGACCATTATCTTGTCTGGAATTCTCATTCGGGATATTTCTATTATTATTACGGTAAAACCTGCCAGTATTGTAAAAATTCCTAGGAAACATCTGATTTCTATTTCGTCGGAAATTTCCAAAATTAGTAGCATTATTTGCATTATATCTTGAACTTATAGATTGGTTTACATTGTCTGAACTATTTCCAACAGAGGCACCCAAATTATCAGAAGGCAGAGTTTGAGTAGATGAGTAGAAGAAGAACTAGTACTTATTGTTTGTCGAATATTTACTTGTCGTACATTTAATCTTTGATGTTCATTCTTCTTAAGACCTTTGTTAGACTTGTCGCAATCTGAATCTTCAGGTAAATGCATAAGTCCTTTCCTACTAGTTCTAATAACATCTAACTTACGAAGCATATTTGTAAGCTGATCCATAGTCTGAACACTATGACAAGCGATATTGTTAGCAACATTATCAGGCAACTGGCTCATTATCAATTGTATAACATCAACATCATTCGGATTGTTCACTAAATTACAATATGTTGAATGTGTTTTTAGTGCAAAGGTTTCTAAACTTCCATGTGCATTTTGGTCGTATTTTTGATTCCTTAAAACAGCTAACTGTGACTGTAACATTTCAGGCGAAGCAAACTGCTGAATAAACTTACTTTCGAAATCAGTGTAAGAACAGAAATATTTTTTGTGTGTTCTAAACCAATAAGCTGCTCGATTTGTAAAACAATTCTGAATGCTCTGCAATCGTTTATCAGCAGGCACTCCTATCAGATCTAATGTTGAGTTTAGATGTTCCAAGTATTCTCTTGCAGATTGCGTTTCAACTCGACCTGAGAAATTTGGTAATAAAGACAATTCATTTAACTTCAAATGTCTATCTTTCCTCATGTACAAGGGCAAAGAATCAGAGTCAGGTCTTGCATTACAATCTTCTTGAAAATTATGTGTACCATTACAATTTTCTATTCCATTCACAAATGCACTATCATGAATATTTGGTGACTGTTGATTACCAGCAAAATACGTACAAGGGTAAGAACGATTAAACAGTTTCCTTCTAGACTCATCGTTATCATTATGAGAATTAAATGTTCTCTGTGTATTAATCATTCTTGAAGCTGTGTTATCAGACCTGTCTGGATGAATTTGAGTATAATTAGTAGAACCGGAACACCAAGTGCAAGGATAGTTTGTGTAATTTAAATTACAATATCCCCCATAACTGCGGAAGTCCTCTGGCCTACCTAACATATGTGATGTTGTTTCAGGAAATGCGTTATTCGAGGACACATCAATGTTATTCTCAGTTTGTACTCTGTTTTCGTTTAAAATACAACTAGATCTATTCATACAAGAGCAATTAGAATTTACTTGCGTCTTTCTAGCATTAAGTAAACTAGATTGTTTGCGATTTTGCTTCCAACTTACATGCTTAAGATACGGTTCCCTTACATAAAACGTCTTTACTTTAGTAGTATCCGTAGAGTTAATGGAACTTCCATCTGAATCACTCAAACCAGAATCATGATTATGACCAGTTCCAGAATGATGCCTTACATTTAATCTTCTCGATTGGCGATTTGCAACATTATCAATACCATGAACTTGAGTGTTCGTATTAGAATATTTGTTATGAGAAGTACCTGTAACAGTACAATCAGCACCACCATAATTTACATTAACTGGTTTCTGCATATTATTCTCAATGACATCAACACGCAATGCAAGCTGTTTCAAATTATTATCGTACTGATTAACAATTTCGAAACACTGTGAAACCTTGGAATCGAATGTTTCAACTTGCGAACAACAATCATCAAATCCACATTTGAGTTTACCTATATCGTCTTTTGCACCTTGTAAAGAACCTTCAATGTCATTTATTTGTTTCTCACAAAGATCTTGTATACTAAGAATGTCTGATATTTTACAGTCATAAATTTGCATGCTTTCTTGCAACTTCTGGTTTAATTCTGCATTTGAACTTACACACGTTTCTGCTAAGGATTCGATTCTTATTGTTACATCAGAAGCCAACATGTCTATACGGTTATTAACCTGCTTAAAATCAAAATTCATAGATTCAATTTTAGACTGTAATTCGACATTGGAAGCTTCAATTTTGGATTTCAACTCTTCGTTGAAGCTTCAAGCTGAGATTTTAATTCCTCGCTGGAAGTTTTCAATTCTCTATTGGAAGCTTCAATCTGAGATTTTAATTCCTCGCTGGAAGATTTCAATTCTCTATTGGAAGCTTCAAGCTGATATTTTAATTCTTTGTTGGAATCTTCAAGCTGAGATTTTAATTCTTTACTAGAATTAACTACCACGAACTGAATGTTCTTGATTGTTTCTAGCAGATCGTTAAAATTAGGACTAATACTCTCTTTGTAAGCTGACAATTCATATGGATTATAGATAGGTTCACAAGATTTACAAAAGTAATTCTCTACCGTAGTAGAATAAATAGACCAATGAACAAGTGACAACTTAAGACAAGAAAAGTGAAACCATGAAAGACATTTATAGCACTGAACAAATCTGATGTCAGCTTTCGTATCACCACAACATTCCACCTTGCGAGTACTGGTATCAGTCTTATCATCAGAATTAACTTCTTGACCTTGAACGTTTGTAAACGTTGCTAGATATGTGCCCTCGTATTGCATAGCAGTTTTCTTTCTGCTATGAGATTTAGATGAATCTCTGGAAGACATTTTTCATTAACGAAAACAGAACTTACACACACTTAAATACTTGAATATGAATCAAATGCAGTTAGAATCCGCTTCAAACCCAGACCTACTGAGATTATACTTCACATCATTTATCCGAAGAACTACTTAACTTCAGAGTCCTGTCACACGGTCGCCACTTTTTGCTAGTGTCGTAGAGGCTTGAGCATTTTACATTATACTCAGTAAATCACTGTTCTACTTCACAGCAAATTATGAAATAACAATAAAGTAGTTGTATTTACAATATTATAAACTCAACTTATAAGTGTAGAAAAGAAGAGCTCAAATGATTGAACAATCCGATTTGTCTACACTTAAAACAATGCCAAGTGGGGCTTATACCCCAATTCTTCAAGTGTGATATGCTCTGAATTTTTAAGAATTTTGAATTCTAGTGTAGAAAAGAAGAACCCTAACAATACGATTTGCCCACACTTAAAACAATGCCAAGAGGGGCTTATACCCCAATTCTTCAAGTGTGATATGCTCTTAATTTTAAGAATTTTGAATCCTAGTGTAGAAAAGAAGAATCCTCAACAGACAGATTTGCCTACACTTAAAACTATGCCAAGTTCCCATATGATCTTATTGTTTACAGTGTGTTTTTCTGTCAAAATCCCAGGAATTGAATTCTAGTGTAGAAATAATAACCCCCCCCCTCAGATTGATTCCGCCATGTGTACATTGATATAAAGCTCATAGCTCCTGGGTTCTGAGACCCAGTAGAGTATGGTGCATAGCCCCATGGTTTTTATTGTCTTGTAAACAAGAGGCTAGGGTTTGAATCCTGATAAAATGTGAAGCCTCCCCTGATGGCAAAGTGTTAATATTGTTGCTTTGTAAACAAGAGGCTCGGGTTTGAGTCCTGACAAAATGTGTAAGATTGAAATACATGTGGCAAAATAATATCTCCATACGTGAGATTTAGAGAATAATTATTGTTAGTTGATATATAATTGATAGCTCCCAGATCTGAAACCTGGTAAAGTGTGTTGTACAACAGCATAAAAGAGCAAAATTATTTTATATTGGGGATCACCAGAGCCTAGTTATTGCTGTTGGGTATAAAAACACCAGCTCAGCCACTAACTGCTGTTATAATTGTTTTTGGCTATACTTGAAATTAAGCGGAAAAATACTCATATTCTCATAGCAAAACTTCCCGATCAATACAATAGGACATGTGCAGGCGTGCATAATTAATTGCCTGCATGTTCTTCTAATCTTTTGATCAGTCACATGTCCCGGCCAGCAATTAATTATGCACGCCTGGGAGATTATATCTGCTGACATGCAATTTTCCCTGAAAGGACACAGTGTAGATTATATCTCTTGCATGCCATCTATCAGTGTCATTAACTCCAAGGTAAATTCTTAGTTGGCCGTTTGCATGACAAACATGCAGATTCAATTGTGTTAATATGTACCTGAGAGAGACTCTGCATATTCACTGCACATTTCAAAATCCCATTTTGAATTGTATTTGAGCTTGCCTGCTATATGCAGAGGTGCTGACAATGAGCTTGCCTGCTATATGCAGAGGTGCTGACAATAAGTTTGCCTGCTATATGCAGAGGTGGTGTAGACATAATTCCATGTCCTATATGTTCTATAATCAAGAGGCCCCAGGTTCGAAACCTGGCAGAGTGTCTGAGCCTCCCTGATGGCAAAATATTGGTATTATTATCTTGTAATCAAGAAGTTTCTGTGTTTGAGTCGGCCCTCTAGAATTGCTCTGTGACTCTCTCATTTCTTACATCATAAACATATGATTTTTCACCTATGAGAATAACACTACATATGGTGTCATCAGGTAATGCCTCATGGAATTCACAGATAATTTTAATATTTGTCCTGTCATTAACCACAACTTGTTTCCTTTTTGAAGTGTTGATGACAAACATGGGTCTCTGTGCTTTGAATTCATCTGGTGTGTAATACATGTCAGTATTGCCAGTAGTGACCCTTTTGTATGATGTAAATGCCTCATATAATTTGAGGAAATCATCCTTGGACATGTCTAAATTATAATTTTCTCTAGGAAATACCTCATTTCTGCCATTTTTAAGATATATGTTCTTGATGTTGCAGCTATCAAATTTACTTGAATTTTTTCCTGATTATTGTGTCTTCCAGTCTGAAACAATACCACCACAAAATCAGGCATGTCATATTGTATACTGGAGAATGAATTTGTAGCATCAAACTCATAATAGGTACCAGATGCGGGCTTCTGTACACATTGATATGTATAAAATTGTAAAGGAATCTGTGGATTTTTTATTATATCTGCTTTGTATTTAAGAGCATAACTGGCTTCATATTCAACAACTGGGATTCTTAGCTCCATAGTCTGAATAAGGCACTTGCCCTCATCAGGTAGGGTATTAGGCAGAGCTTCCCCTGTAGAGTTTAATGTACTGTACCTCATCAAAGCATTATTATCATTGGCAGCTCTTCTAAATGTGATTCTTAAACCACCCTTCCACATAATATCTTTGTAATCTGAAAAGAATACTGGCAACAGGCGCATAGGGAACAGCACTGTGTGGCTCTTAGATACAATTTTATCACCAGCCTCAAATCCACCTATTTTGTAGTAAGAAGCCTCGGTTTTGGATAATTTTAGTGTGGCCAAAGCTGTGGAGGTAATGCCGGGATAATCCACTCTGTTTATAACAACACCATGCTTTCTGATCTCAATTTCAGAGAACAGATGCGGCACAAAATTGTCTACCAATCTTATATTTCAATTTGCCGGATAATCTGTTCCATCGAGCTTTACAACATCAAATTTGATGTATAGATCTGCTCTGTGGGGGTGTATAAAGCCATCCCCTACATCAAGATCAACCTCAATTTCTGTGTTGGGTTGATTTAAATTTGCAAATGTCCTCCTGTTTGGGGGGAATGATTGTAGCTCATAACTCTCAATATTTTCCATTTTTTTTTGTATGTATTTTTATTTAAATATTAATCTCTATGATAGCAGTTGTTGTGGCTCCAGCAAAATCAACTAATTCTTCTTTTTCATTAGTGACCATCAATTCAATATTATCTATTCTATTATGGCACACAGGAAAATATAATGTTGGGGATGGAGTGTAGATGATTGGCTCCATAAATTCAGAATTAGGTTTGAATGTTGCAATGATGCCAGTTTGTTTGTGAGTGCCTATGCCATTTGATTTGGTGATCATACCCTCAGCCACATTACAGTGAATATTCAGAGTCTCTATGGCTAAGAATTTAGGTATATTAATAGCAGTGTGTTTGATGGCCGCTTCAAGTTTTGTGTTGTTCTCAAAGCCTAACAGCTCTCCTATAGTACCCAGATCCACTGTTTCTGTAGCAGATACAATCTCTACTCTCTGAGTGACAGAATTTTGAGTTAATACTATACCTCTGGGTAATTGAGCATTTAGAGTGGACAGATTATACTGCCCTGGAGTGATGACAATTTTTTGATCCCCTACTGCAATTTTGTTGTTGTGGTGTGTAATATTAGGGATCAAGTACATGCCATAAAATGCTCTGAGAGCTATTGTTTTGGGATACACTATATCATCATGTAATTTGAGTTTCAATATTGAATTTTGGCTGGTGAGATGGAATACCCCCATGGTGTTTTAAATACCACAAGGCCTTTTGAAAATTTTCAATTGATGGTTTATTTATTTGAGACATATATCTAAGAACAGATAAACACAAATGTCCACAATTAACATCTTTGAAGTTTTGAACACGGGCATTATTGTAATAAAGATTAGGTGATTTTAGATATTTTACTAAATTTTCAGGTGGAACACCTCCAAATGAATCAAACACAAATGCCTCATTGTTTAAATATTTAAGATAACAAATCCAGTGAGTGCCCTGATTTTTGTACTTATCCAAATTAACAATGCCACACTCTTTGTTGAGTGGTTGTTCTGGTAAAGAATCAGACATGTACACACCTCTAAAATTTTTGATGCCCAGTGGCTTAATTAAAGCTTCAATATCTTGGTTTGTAAGCGGCTCTTGTTTTTTTTAAACTTATTCATGGCTCTCTTAACACCTTTACCTTGTTTCTCCATGGCCAGGTTATGGCGCTTTATTTCATCTAATTCTGCCTTATTTTTCTTGGCATCTATTACTGTTTTTGCTATGGCAGCTGATCCCCCAGCCAAGCTCCCCACAGCCCCAAGTGCTGCTAAGATGGCCGGGATAGTAAATATAAAACCCCCCACATGTGATTTTTTTCTAGATTGTTGTAATTTTTTTTAATTGGGGGGTACTAAGCAACAATTTCATACCATGGCCCTTTGCAAGACAAGAATTTTTTTTCTTGCGCTGCTTTTTGGTTAAAAGGCTATCAATAGTTTTAAGAGATTTAAGACCTGCATAAGGTATTTGTTACATAACACCCTTGGCCTTCATTGTAGGTTTATTATATACATATTCACAGCCCCCACCCCAGTTTTTGCTTGGTGTTCATAGCTATGGTGGTTTCCAATGCTGCTATTTTTTCACTCAAAGAAGCATCTTTGCTTACAAATCTACCAAATGCAGCCTCTTCTAATTTTTTGTCTGCAACATGTCTCTTGTCAAGATCAGAATGTGTGTTGTATGCTATGTCATGGTCTCTACAAGCAGCATCTAGGGGATTAACACCAGGATCACCTCTGTTTAATCTATGGTCCAATTTTGTGCCGGGACCACAATACTGATAGCCTGGAATATGTAGTTCAAATGGCAGCTTGTTTATAATGTCATTAACCTCAGAGTATTAGAGTGGTAGAGTATTAATAATTTTTATAAGATATCCAATCCCCTTAGTGTCATTCACTATAAAATTAGACAATTTTGTGCTTATCATGTCCATAATTCCAACCTTTTCATTGTAAAAATTGTGGTTGCGAGCATTTTCCTCCCCAGCTATCACCAATAACCTATCTACAAGTTTCCTGACATCATCAACCCACACAAATTCTTTGGGCAGGGTGTTGTATTGTTTGATTCCACTGCCTGTCTTAATTTGTGACCATATGGGCTTGATTAAATTGTTGTATTTTGCTCCACTGCTAGACGTGACTCTTTTTTGTGTGGGATCATTGTTCTGGTATAGAGCATCTGATTTTATTAATATTTCTTTGTAATGCTCATAATCTTGATCTGTATAGCTGCCAGGTCTCTTCCTAGTCATCAGTTCCCACAATCCAGGTGTGCCGAGATACTTAACAAAAGCACCTTTTTCTCCAAGATGAGATTCTGAATATACAATTAGATCATCTCCCATAAATGTTACTCTGAAATTGTCAATTCTATGTATGATGCTACCATCACGCTCTGTGTCAGCATATAAGCCAAAGACCTCATCTTTGTTGTCTTTAGGTGTGCTTAAATATTTTTGAGCAAGAAGACCCAATTCAATAGGATCCTGAGTAGCTTCAATTCTTCGAGGAGCAACAGGACTAGGTGTATGAATACTGGAAAGTGGGGTGATTGGATAATCTAATATGTTCCTTGCAGCTACAGGTACAAGCTCTGTGATCAAATTTTGATTTTGCTCTGTAACAGTTTTGATATTTTTACCTAATTCACTAATAGCATCAATAATAGGCTGTTCTGTTTGTTTGTGTTGTTCATAAATTCCTCGGTTCTGTGATTTCCATCCCTTAAATCTTTTTACAAGATAATCTCTTAATTTAAGATCATCAATGATTGGCCTTTTCATGGTTATTTATATATGTTTCAATGTCTAGAAAATTGTTGATTTTATTTCTGTATTTGCCACTATTGGGTATTCTTGTCATATCAATTGTGACAAACCCATAACTGTCCTGGTTCCAGCACCTACTGCAAAACTTGGAAAAATTATTGTAGCTCAAGTCCCCACCTACATATTCATCATGTATATGTTTGAGGTTGGTATGGTCTTGATGAAACACACATATAAAATTGCTGTTGTCTCGGATCAGCTGCTTGGGTATTTTTGAAAAAGTCTGTGCCAGGTAGAAACATTCTATGTTTTTGTGTCGGTCCTGTGTAAAGAAGTTTCTAATCTTGTTTTGATTATCCAGTATAATGTCATCACACACAACAACAGAATTATCGAGACATTCATGAAGTGGCTTAACATCTGATTCAAAAGTGGCAATATCCAATCCATCATATAGCTTCATCAACTGCTGATATTTTAATTGTTCCAAGCTCTTAGAGAAGACATACAAGTGCCTGTTTTTCCAGTCTAACCAGTTGGGTGCCAATAAAAAATTATCAATCATTAGTGTAGTTTTACCACAAGCTGATGGCCCAACAATAAGACATCTAATATTTTCAGGCAGCAACTTGCCATTTCTCTTAATCTGCTGTTCAGGTTCTGGCAGCCTTTTTATAACATCCCAGGTGCTCATATTATCACTTTGTCTGCATCGATCCAGCTGTGTTCTGGAAGTCCTAGCCATTTGACAAATAACTTGCTGCCTTTTCTGCGGATGATTTTTTCTATGAGATATGTGTCAGGCTGTTTAGTTTTGCTGAGTTCTTCTTCATAGAATCTGCCTTTGAGAATTTCTCCTCGGTGATCTTTTATTATATATGTGTTAAGGGTCCCAGGTTTAACTTGAACCACTGTAAATAATTCAGTGCTCCAGTTTCTTGTAAAGCCTCCTTTGAATAAGTGCTTATATTTGCTGATTCTTACTTGATCACCCACCTTGTATTTGGCCTTTCTTGTTGTTGGCTGGTATCTAGGATAATAAACAGTCCTGATCAATTTTTGCTCATCAGATGGAGTTACTTCAGAGGGTTTCATGTTGATTGTGGAATGGACCGAGTTGTTATATTTATGTAGAAGTTCTGGAAGAATATTAAGCCATTTATAATTACCTTGAAGTGTAAATTGTTTATACATAAGATTTTTTAGGGTTTTGTTGAATCTCTCTACAATTGAGGCTTTGAGATCACTGTAACTCGAATAATGTTTTATTGACTGGCTTTTAATAAATTGTTGGAACACAGAATTATAAAATTCTTTGCCATTATCTGTTTGCAAATAGCGCGGTGATCTTCCACTCTGATTGATGATTGTCCTGATGGCTTCTGTAACACATTTTCCAGTCTTGGATTTGAGTGGCACAGCCCAGGCAAATTTTGAAAATGTGTCTATTACAGTGAGTAGATACTTGTAGCCCTTGTTGATTTTGTCTAAGTTTTTCAGCTGTCCACTTGCCATCTCAATCAAGTCGCTCTGCCATAAATCATCTATGCCTTTTGTAACTACTGGGAGTCTCTTAAAATTATGTCTGGCTTGTCTGTGTAATTCATCAACAATAATTTGTCTAGACATAATATGAAAACAAGAATATTGCAACTATGGGGTGTTCAGCAGCTGATACTACAGGATTTTCTAAATATAATTTGTCCCCTATTTGTATTTTAAATTCCAGAGAGCGATCATCTTCAACATAGGCTGTTTCTAATGTATTGGGATCTGTAAAATCCTCTAATTCTACACTGGTGATTTTTGCTTTGTTATCAGCATTTGTTATTGATAAGGTAGGGTAGTGGTGTGCCTGTGGTTGAAGCCAATATTTGATCTTGATTGGTCTAAGTGTGCCCCCAACAAAAAACTGGTAATAAAATTGTGCAGGGGACAGCATATATATTTTGCCACCTGGTGTAAATGGAGAATCATATTCTTTGTTGGGGATGCTGTACAATTCAAGAATTACTGTATGTTTTGGATTCTCGATTATGCCTGTTATTTCTTTTTCTGCTGTAAGCAATCTGCTTGTTACAGATTCAAGGTGCTCATTGATGGTTCTAACAACATCATCATGGCCTGGCTTGATTTTTATGTCCACAACAAGTTTTTTGTATTGTTGCACAATCTCTTGTAGCTGGGTGGCAAAAACAGACAGAGCATTTGCTTGATTGGATTCCATGGTCCCTAGCTGTTGCTTGATATTAGCTACAATTTGTTGCAAATTTTCAATAACTGCCAATTTTGAATTTTGAGCAGTAAGATCATGGACCTGTCTTCTGATATCCTCAAACAGGGCATGCAGTTCATTAATATGTTGATTAGTTGGTAGAGTGGCCACTGTCTGAGTAAGTTGTTTGATCTCTGTCTGGATATTCTTGATATCTTCTGATTTCAATATGCGATTCACTGCCCTCTTAATATTTTTAAGTTCCTGTGATGTAGGCAGATTTGATACAGTATTCTGCAAAGATTCAAGTGCCAATTTTACATTATTTAATTCAGAAGCATCAGCCACATTTTGCATAGCATTTTGGAGCAGGGCTATATCTGCCTGAGAGGGTGTTGATTGTTGTAAAATTTCAAGCTTTGTTTGGATATCATCAATCAAGTGATGAAAATGAGATAGCTCAGATTCAGTGTTGAGGTTTTCAAGCTTTGTGATATGTTCCTGGACACTGACAAGTGTGTCTACAATACCAGGCAGGCGGGATTCTAGAGATTCTTGTACATTTGTCAAATCACTTTGCACTGCTGCTATTGTACCCTCAAGATGGGTTATGGTACTTTGAATTTTTCCAAAATCTTCATATGTTTCAAGTTGCAGCTTGATGTTTGCAACACTCCGAGTTATTGCACTCAAAGCATCAGAAGATGGCAAGTTGTTCATAAAATTTTCAAGTGTCTCAATTTTTTCTTTAACCTCGGCTATGGCATTGTTTAGAGAATCCAGATTAGGTATTTGGAGTGATTGAATCTGTTCTTTTAGAGTGGAAATCACTAGATCAAAATCTTCTTGTGATTTTATGCTTTTGACAATTGTTTGGAGTTGTGCCTGGACATTATTAATCTGCTCTTCCAATTGTTGTTTCAATTGCTCAGAGTTGTTAGCCTGGGTCTTAAATTTGGCTTGAAGAGCTGCTACAGCTTCTTCTAAACTTTGAAAATTATCTAATGTGGCCAAATCAGTATATTTCTGAAGCAGCAATTTGAGTTCTGAGTCAATTTTAAGAAGAGGGTCCATGCATTTTGATTGTAAATTTGTAATTTCTAATTGAAGACTGGCATTAAGTGTGGTTTGTAAAGCTTGTAAATCACTTCTTAATTTCTTGACTCTGACATCAAGCATCAGAATCTCATCACTGTTATCTTCATGTCTTGTATGGCCAAATATATCATTAGGCATTTTTGTTTTAATGGTTATTTATTATTGAATATCTAATTCTTAATTCTATAAAAAAAGGTATAAGCTTGTCATATGATCCAGGGACCTCAATATATAAGCAGTCACCAGCAGAAACAGTATATACAGTGCCAGAAATCATGTTTGAGTGCTTAATTCTATAAATATTTCTCCCTATGGAAATCTTGACATCACCCTCAGGGGTTGTAATAAATTGTAATTGCCCACCTACAGGTAACTGGTAATGATTTAAATTATTGTTAAATATGTACAATGTTTTACCTGTTTCATCATCAACATCTGTAAGTATGCTGTTCAGATGAATAATTAACAAAGCACTTAGTTTAGATATCATATCAGAAGAGGCTTGTGGTGTTGGCAGGTCCATAATAGCCTGTTTTTTGAACCCAAATAAGTTCATAGGCATGTTTATTTATTTCAAATCATGCTCTGTAATTGGGCATTGATTGCCATTTTTCAAATCACAATGACCCCATGGTAGAGTATGTATGCCACATGACAAAATGCATCTCTTATCATCATGTGGGTCCAGAGCCACTTTTCTTACAATATTGCTAGTCAATAAGTGATTCACACTCTGAATTCTATTTTCTGATGTTCTGATTGCGCTACATGATTTCAGGCAATTTTTATAATCTTCAAATTCAAGCTCTTTTGCAACAGTCACTCTGCCAATGCCCTTGGCTTTTTTGGCAACAACACCACTACATGTTTCAAAGCTGTACATCTTGGCCCTTAACCCAGCAAATGCCACAATAACATCACCAAGTGTGTCATCTTTTAACTTGCCAGGCACCTTTTTGTTGTGGGGTTCAATCTTTGTATGTTCACTGGTATCAAAGTATTGAAACAATTCAGGCTGTGCTATATCTTGATAAACATCTTCTGTTTGAATATCAAGAACAAAACTATCAGTGTCCATGTACATCAGTTTTACACGATCCTTATAAAAAGGCTTCAACACATCATAATACAATTTTAACATGTGTAATTTGGCCAATTCCAACATCACAGCCCCTACATAAATAGGCTTATCAAACTTAATCTTTGTTTTTTTCATGTTGAAAAGTGCCATATTCTCATCATAAATTCTTCTATAATTGAAATTAATCAATTTTTTGCTCAGGCTGGGGTCAGTAATTATTTTAACATCGGTATGTTTTCTGACATTTTCAATAGTTTTGCCATACACTGAATTGACCATCAATTTAAACAAGGTCTTATCAAATTGGCTCTTTGCAGATGTTCGAAGCTCTGTGTTTGTATCAATATATGACTTCAACCATTTTGAGTGCCTGAACCTCAAAACTTTTCCAACTTTGGTCACTTGAACACCATGTTTCATCAGGAACTGGAGGTTTTTGTAATATATAACATAATCCTGTTTCGGCTCCAGAGTCATCATCAATTTCTTCTGTTTAGAGCCAGGTGAACACTTAACCTCGGGAATTGGGGGCAGATCAGAAAATTTGTTGTGTAAATTATCTGGAATTGTCAGATCAACCTCTAAGAAAAGGCCATAGTCACTGTCATCAAAATCCTTAAGATCTTCAATATTGAAATCTTCAACCCATTCAAGCCCTGAATATGGCAATTTATCCATCATGGCATAACCATACAGGCTGTTTGCATCTACATACAGTATATAATTTGATGGCAGTGCTGGATCATAATCAGGAATATATTTGTTATTTGCTCTGGCATATCTCTGAGAGCATTGCACCATGCCCCCTCTTATATTTTGTTCCATAAACAGACACTTATCTTGATGCTGGATCAGATCCAATGGCATTTTAGTGTTTAAAAACATTGCAGACCATGCTAGGCCCGGAGCACTGTAAAAATACATTGGATCCAGCTTATAATTTTGCATGGAAGATTTTCTGAATGCTTGCAGTATATCAGCTAAGAGAGTGACATCAAGTTTTAAATATGCCATGTGATAATCACCAAATGTCTGGCATTTTAAATTGTTCCACATCAATTGGGCATGGTGATAATCATCATCAGTGATTCCAGATCCTCTGATTTTGCTGTAAAACTCTTGTTGTGGTGGCAGAGAACACTCATCAAATTTAGAAAAATCTGTAACATAATCATATGGATATACACCCTTCCGCCTAATTAATTTCAGGTTCTGATTTGGAAACAAAGCACATGTGATTTTGAATTGATCATCAGATAATTGAGTGGCCAGTGTGGCCAGGCTAGCCGATAAAATTCTGTATGAATCAAGAAATCTTAAGTGAATAGGAACACCATTAACTTCAATTTTCTTGCTAATAGCCATATATTTCTCATCATTTTCAGCTAAAATATTTAAATTCTGCTTGTCAAACCCTTCATACCTGATCAAATGATGAAAATCATAATTGGATGCTCCATGGCAAAATATGGGGACAAATTTTGGTCTCTGGATCTTAATATTACAGCTATTGCACAGGGCCATTAAGAATTTACCATCTGCATGAGAATGGTGTTTCACCTTGATATTTATATCTGAAAATTCAGAATCACATACCGGGCATTTTTCTGCATTGTTGAAATCTTCAATCTGTTTCTCTGTTAAAGGCATCATAGGTTTTGATTTTAATAAGATATTAGATGCTATGTCATGGCACTCATTTTCTATTCTATATGCAAATTCTTTGATGGCATCTGGTCCCATGTATAAGTGTGGTTCACTAGCTACACCATCTCTTATAACTATGTAACAAAAACTGGAGGGTTCATGTAACTGGTATGGTGTAATTGAAGATTCATCCGGGTCTGGGCTACAGAATGCAAGAGGTTTGAGATTTGATTCAAAATCACAGACTATATATGCTGGGTGTTCCAAAAAGTCTTCAAACTTTTTGAATTTTGCATTTTCACTTGGCATTGGCATCACCATATGAACAGGTTTATAGTTGCCACAGTATTTTAAATGTTCAATTAACTTGTTTTTAGCAATTTCTGCATTCACTTCCCGAACCCCATTCACCATTTTTTGACCATCAAATACAGTTAAACATCTTCTGCACAACTTGAATATTGTATTGGATTTGTCTAGTTGTTTTCTGACTAAAGCTTCAAGATTATGAATCAGAGTGTAATGATATGTATCATCCCCTTCAATTAAGAGCAGATCAATCGGAACAGCAGAATCATCATCAAATGTACTGATTCTCAGAGGTGCTATCAAGCAATTGCCACGGCCAGTAGAACAAATAAATACATTAATAGATAATTGTTTGCCATTGATATGCCTGGCCTTTTTTTCAAATTTATCAATATTCTGAACAGACATTGGATATTCTAAACCCTCCATTGCCTCATCAAAATCATGCTCATATTGTTTATAATAAGTTATTCTCTCAGGATTCCTTGAAACTGGATACAAAGCAGCTAAAATACACCACAAAAAGCATTTCTGGTCATTATTTTCTATATTAACCACTGCTCTTTTGTTTTTAATATTGGCAGGTAATGGCAAATATGTAGATCCTTGTAATGGGTTAAATTCAGAAATATTAACATATAACTTGTGTGGAGATCCGCATAGGCTCCATCCAGACTCTTTTGCTGCAAATTCAGAGTGTTTAATATTCAATTGATCTATCAAACTGCTTATTATTTTGTCTGAATTTGCATTTGAATATACAGGTACAGTTTCTGTTATGTGGGGCTGTGTAAATTTTGTGCCATTTGGCTTCTTATATTGTGTAAACAATTTGAGGGACAGCTTATAAGAGCCATTTTGTGCATATAGAATTGCCTGCACATCAGGATTTACACTGTTCAAAAAATTATTAATACCACATCTTGGCTCTGATACAAACCGATAATCTCTTAATTGGCCATTAAAACTGCTATGGATAGGTGGTGCATAGCGTGGCTGCTTTGCTGCTCTAGCATTAACAGGTGCTTCATGCTTCCTTTTCAGACCAGATGTAGATGGTTGTGGGGGCAATGTTGATGACTGTACATAAGAATTACACTTGTGCCATTTGTAATATGCCTTGCTTAATATTTTATGGCATCTTGGACACATTTTTGTGGTTTTTCTGCATTTCTTAGAGTCACAAATATGCCGGTGCCTAGACCAATTAGAACTAGATATATTTTTATTACACTGATTGCAATATTTTTGTTTTGGCATTTTTGTTGTTTATTTATATAAAATTTCTTGGTCCAAAAAAAACAGAACTATGCCAAAACAATAACTAGGCTCTGGTGATCCCCAATATAAAATAATTTTGCTCTTTTATGCTGTTGTACAACACACTTTACCAGGTTTCAGATCTGGGAGCTATCAATTATATATCAACTAACAATAATTATTCTCTAAATCTCACGTATGGAGATATTATTTTGCCACATGTATTTCAATCTTACACATTTTGTCAGGACTCAAACCCGAGCCTCTTGTTTACAAAGCAACAATATTAACACTTTGCCATCAGGGGAGGCTTCACATTTTATCAGGATTCAAACCCTAGCCTCTTGTTTACAAGACAATAAAAACCATGGGGCTATGCACCATACTCTACTGGGTCTCAGAACCCAGGAGCTATGAGCTTTATATCAATGTACACATGGCGGAATCAATCTGAGGGGGGGGGGGTTATTATTTCTACACTAGAATTCAATTCCTGGGATTTTGACAGAAAAACACACTGTAAACAATAAGATCATATGGGAACTTGGCATAGTTTTAAGTGTAGGCAAATCTGTCTGTTGAGGATTCTTCTTTTCTACACTAGGATTCAAAATTCTTAAAATTAAGAGCATATCACACTTGAAGAATTGGGGTATAAGCCCCTCTTGGCATTGTTTTAAGTGTAGGCAAATCGGATTGTTCAATCATTTGAGCTCTTCTTTTCTACACTTATAAGTTGAGTTTATAATATTGTAAATACAACTACTCAATAATGTATATAGTTCAAAATCACAATACTGTTCTCTGATGAGTATACTTATTATTTGCACTGAATAAATACATTAATTATGCACCAATTACTATGATTCGAACTATATGCAAAAAACGTTCTTGTTATCTCCTTCAATTGTTTTTCAACAACTGGTAGCTACGCAACAAAACAGTATGCTATAACATTTCTCTCTTTTTCTTTTACACAAGAAGTGATTATACATTTTACAATTTGAAAACAGTCACAACCACAAAGTAAGTTGACTGCAACGGTAATTGTAATGATAAAAAACGTTTATCAGGTACTTACAGTAGTCTCCCGTTGTACATTTCCACTTAGAAATCTTAACTTTAATATTGCTTTTAAGTTCTTAAAATACAAACAATAAGTAAAATTGAGATAATTTGAGCTCATTATCACAATACATCAGGTGATGTCTAGACATACTGAAGCGCCGTTTCTGAGGGGATCAAGTGTTCAAAAGTCGTATATTTTCCTGGTAAAGGTTGCTATGTAATAGAATATGCATATTATACAGTATTCTGTCCAAAGTTTTTGATATCACTTCATAGCCTATATAAGGTACTAGAGCTCAACGGTTGGTCGGAAAGTAAGGTAAATCATGCCGAACACTTGCAAGAGAGCGAGTTTTGGTATTCATCTACGCATATTATCGTCAAATATACCCTCTGTTTTAGCGATGTCTGTGAAATAGGAAAAACTGTAATGACCTAATTATTCTTACAAATAAATATAAGCTGTTTAGGATTTCTAACCAGTTACGAGCAGATCCAGTGACGTCATCATATTATGGTAAACACTGTTTCTCCTCCTCGGGAACATTTTCAGCATTTTTTAAAGGCAAGGAATCACTTGAAAGAAACGGATAAGAGATTAGCAATACTTATAAGTTGGAGAGCAGTTCCATCTTCTATGGGCGTGTAGACAGCCTGGACACGGCTGGGTGGTTAGCCATCTAGGTGTGGGGAATGGACAGGCAGCGCCTCCGGCTACACCTCAGATCTATCACTCGACTTCCACACACCTAGTCTTGAGACTAGGTCATTGATACGTCGAGTATGGTCTTGGTAACATTGTTCAGGGCTACTGTCCTCATCTTGCATCAGCCTGGGTATTTTTACTCGTCGAGGCTAAGGTCAGCCTCAGGAAGTCTGGAAGGCCAAGGTTGGACGATCGTATCAGGTGGCCTTGGCATTGAGTGATCAGGGCTGCAGAGAGTGACATCACTCATAGTAACAGCTGAGCTCACGGCCACAGGGAGCCACATCGCTCATGATACAAAGAGAGTATTAGTCCTAATTTTAACGATCTGCTAGAAACAATCAAGAAAATTCAGTTCGTGGTAGTTAATTCTAGTAAAGAATTAAAATCTCAGCTTGAAGATTCCAACAAAGAATTAAAATATCAGCTTGAAGCTTCCAATAGAGAATTGAAATCTTCCAGCGAGGAATTAAAATCTCAGCTTGAAGCTTCCAATAGAGAATTGAAAACTTCCAGCGAGGAATTAAAATCTCAGCTTGAAGCTTCCAACGAAGAGTTGAAATCCAAAATTGAAGCTTACAATGTCGAATTACAGTCTAAAATTGAATCTATGAATTTTGATTTTAAGCAGGTTAATAACCGTATAGACATGTTGGCTTCTGATGTAACAATAAGAATCGAATCCTTAGCAGAAACGTGTGTAAGTTCAAATGCAGAATTAAACCAGAAGTTGCAAGAAAGCATGCAAATTTATGACTGTAAAATATCAGACATTCTTAGTATACAAGATCTTTGTGAGAAACAAATAAATGACATTGAAGGTTCTTTACAAGGTGCAAAAGACGATATAGGTAAACTCAAATGTGGATTTGATGATTGTTGTTCGCAAGTTGAAACATTCGATTCCAAGGTTTCACAGTGTTTCGAAATTGTTAATCAGTACGATAATAATTTGAAACAGCTTGCATTGCGTGTTGATGTCATTGAGAATAATATGCAGAAACCAGTTAATGTAAATTATGGTGGTGCTGATTGTACTGTTACAGGTACTTCTCATAACAAATATTCTAATACGAACACTCAAGTTCATGGTATTGATAATGTTGCAAATCGCCAATCGAGAAGATTAAATGTAAGGCATCATTCTGGAACTGGTCATAATCATGATTCTGGTTTGAGTGATTCAGATGGAAGTTCTATTAACTCTACGGATACTACTAAAGTAAAGACGTTTTATGTAAGGGAACCGCATCTTAAGCATGTAAGTTGGAAGCAAAATCGCAAACAATCTAGTTTACTTAATGCTAGAAAGACGCAAGTAAATTCTAATTGCTCTTGTATGAATAGATCTAGTTGTATTTTAAACGAAAACAGAGTACAAACTGAGAATAACATTGATGTTTCCTCGAATAACGCATTTCCTGAAACAACATCACATATGTTAGGTAGGCCAGAGGACTTCCGCAGTTATGGAGGATATTGTAATTTAAATTACACAAACTATCCTTGCACTTGGTGTTCCGGTTCTACTAATTATACTCAAATTCATCCAGACAGGTCTGATAACACAGCTTCAAGAATGATTAATACACAGAGAACATTTAATTCTCATAATGATAACGATGAGTCTAGAAGGAAACTGTTTAATCGTTCTTACCCTTGTACATATTTTGCTGGTAATCAACAGTCACCAAATATTCATGATAGTGCATTTGTGAATGGAATAGAAAATTGTAATGGTACACATAATTTTCAAGAAGATTGTAATGCAAGACCTGACTCTGATATTTTAATTCTTTGTTGGAATCTTCAAGCTGAGATTTTAATTCTTTACTAGAATTAACTACCACGAACTGAATGTTCTTGATTGTTTCTAGCAGATCGTTAAAATTAGGACTAATACTCTCTTTGTAAGCTGACAATTCATATGGATTATAGATAGGTTCACAAGATTTACAAAAGTAATTCTCTACCGTAGTAGAATAAATAGACCAATGAACAAGTGACAACTTAAGACAAGAAAAGTGAAACCATGAAAGACATTTATAGCACTGAACAAATCTGATGTCAGCTTTCGTATCACCACAACATTCCACCTTGCGAGTACTGGTATCAGTCTTATCATCAGAATTAACTTCTTGACCTTGAACGTTTGTAAACGTTGCTAGATATGTGCCCTCGTATTGCATAGCAGTTTTCTTTCTGCTACGAGATTTAGATGAATCTCTCGAAGACATTTTTCATTAACGAAAACAGAACTTACACACACTTAAATACTTGAATATGAATCAAATGCAGTTAGAATCCGCTTCAATCCCAGACCTACTGAGATTATACTTCACATCATTTATCCGAAGAACTACTTAACTTCAGAGTCCTGTCACACGGTCGCCACTTTTTGCTAGTGTCGTAGAGGCTTGAACATTTTACATTATACTCAGTAAATCACTGTTCTACTTCACAGCAAATTATGAAATAACAATAATGTATATAGTTCAAAATCACAATACTGTTCTCTGATGAGTATACTTATTATTTGCACTGAATAAATACATTAATTATGCACCAATTACTATGATTCGAACTATATGCTAAAAACGTTTTTGTTATCTCCTTCAATTGTTTTTCAACAACTGGTTGCTACGCAACAGAACAGTATGCTATAACATTTCTTTCTTTTTCTTTTACACAAGAAGTGATTATACATTTTACAATTTGAAAACAGTCACAACCACAAAGTAAGTTGACTGCAACGGTAATTGTAATGATAAAAAACGTTTATCAGGTACTTACAGTCTCCCGTTGTACATTTCCACTTAGAAATCTGAACTTTAATATTCCTTTAAGTTCTTAAAATACAAACAATAAGTAAAATTGAGATAATTTGAGCTCATTATCACAATACATCAGGTGATGTCTAGACATACTGAAGCGCCGTTTCTGAGGGGATCAAGTGTTCAAAAGTCGTATATTTTCCTGGTAAAGGTTGCTATGTAATAGAATATGCATATTATACAGTATTCTGTCCAAAGTTTTTGATATCACTTCATAGCCTATATAAGGTACTAGAGCTCAACGGTTGGTCGGAAAGTAAGGTAAATCATGCCGAACACTTGCAAGAGAGCGAGTTTTGGTATTCATCTACGCATATTATCGTCAAATATACCCTCTGTTTTAGCGATGTCTGTGAAATAGGAAAAACTGTAATGACCTAATTATTCTTACAAATAAATATAAGCTGTTTAGGATTTCTAACCAGTTACGAGCAGATCCAGTGACGTCATCATATTATGGTAAACACTGTTTCTCCTCCTCGGGAACATTTTCAGCATTTTTTAAAGGCAAGGAATCACTTGAAAGAAACGGATAAGAGATTAGCAATACTTATAAGTTGGAGAGCAGTTCCATCTTCTATGGGCGTGTAGACAGCCTGGACACGGCTGGGTGGTTAGCCATCTAGGTGTGGGGAATGGACAGGCAGCGCCTCCGGCTACACCTCAGATCTATCACTCGACTTCCACACACCTAGTCTTGAGACTAGGTCATTGATACGTCGAGTATGGTCTTGGTAACATTGTTCAGGGCTACTGTCCTCATCTTGCATCAGCCTGGGTATTTTTACTCGTCGAGGCTAAGGTCAGCCTCAGGAAGTCTGGAAGGCCAAGGTTGGACGATCGTATCAGGTGGCCTTGGCATTGAGTGATCAGGGCTGCAGAGAGTGACATCACTCATAGTAACAGCTGAGCTCACGGCCACAGGGAGCCACATCGCTCATGATAACAGCTGCAACAACCTTAGCTTCCTGTCGTTACTGACCTTACTTCTGGCAAGGCTATAGAATGCACGTGGACAGTGATGACTTTCGATGATGCAATCTACAATGCTTCCTGTTGTGAACCGCACCCATCTAAGGTGACTATGTTCACTGGATCTATGTACATGCAAAATGTGCATGTTACAAGGATAACGCAAAGTCTGAACTATATTGAGGATGGAAACTCCCACCACACACACACACAAACATATACTTCACGTTCCAGTTTTGAATTTCGCAAACGTTTTTCCGAATTTTTTTTACAATACCCTATGTAGGCTATACAAACTGGTAATATTTTCACAATCTATATTGAAGCTAACAAATAACCGACTAAATTTTAAAGGAACTAGGAATACATATGCTTTGTACCGTTTAAGGTCAACCACTATACTAAGTAATGGGCAAAATTCAACTATTTCTATCTACAACATACCGAAAAATAAATTTCACACATTCAATTTGGATTCGCAGCACCTTCACACAATTATTTTTGTTTCTTCCCATCAACTTTATGATCAGAATGGCTAATATGACTAGGCCTACAGTTTAAATTTGAATCCGAACCACTGTGCAATCTTTCCTCCACCGAGAATCGAACGTGGATTTCCTTGATTACAAGGCCACTGCATAAGGTATTAAGTTATCGAGGAGCCCCAACGTTTATTTTTACAGCGAGAATTATTTTTTGTCATTACTATTATAATTAATTCCTTTCGGGGTACATATTCTAAACTTTCCTCTCTCCGTATGTCACTGGACATATCTACCCTGAAGAATGGTAACATCGCATATCATACAGACCAGGTAAATGTGTACGCATTACTTTATCTAATAAAAAAAACTCTGAACATTCACCTACTCCTAACCTAGGCAACAAATGATTACTGTATGGATAGATGAATTAACAATACTACACCTTTTGAGACAGTGCATCAACTCAAAGATATCATTCTCATAACAATTCAGCCACAATCGTTTAGAAGATGTGATAAGGCCAAGTACTTGTCGAAATCATATAACCATGTTATCAGAGCGACAAAAAAAGTGCTTGTCTTGAATTTTTGGATAAAGAATTTAAGACGGAGTGAAAGTGCTTCAGTCTAACAGAAAGCAAATGTGGATTTCCCTTCTCAGAACAAAAGAATGTTAATTTCTCTGTCACTTTTGGTTAATCGTGACGATAAGCATTACTGATGAATGAATGAAGCGCCACTCACAAGGAAACAATCATTCACAGGCCAGGAATGGAATTTAAAACCTTCGGATGTTGGGTCGACCAATGAACATAGTCGCACATCAAGGTGGCTACATTGGAGCTACTGTCTATGTGATTTACCCACACCTTATTGTCGACACGTGTTGTTGTTTATTCAAGGAGCTGCCAATTCGATTTTCTGTAGTTTATAAGCCCAACTTAAAGTGTACTGCTTAGATGGACATGGCTGCTCTTTTTATATCTCATCCACATCAGTCTTTTTCCACATTTATCATTGTTCCTATGTTTATCACTTTCTTCCCATAACTTTTTTTGCTCTCATTTATCCATCTGTAATTCTGTTCTTTCTCTAATTTTATCTCTCTGTCTATCCCTTTCTCTCTTCATTCGCCTGTTTGTTTATTTGCCTCTCTTGTTCTCGTTCTCTCTTTCCTTACCTCTCTAATGTCTCTTATTGTTTCTGTGATGCTCTAGAACATCTCTCTTTCCTTCTCCGTTTAATATCTACGCCTTCCTTTCTCTCTGTCCATGTCTTCCTTCCTCTGTTTCTCTATTTCTTTATTCGTCCTCTGTTTCTCTATTTTCCCTTTCTGCTTTATTTCTCTATATATTTTCTCTTCTCTATATCTATATTCCTTTCCCTCCTTCTATCGTCCTGTGACCCAAATTCTCTCTTCCTTCCTTTCCCTCCTTCTGTCGTTCTGTTTCCCTAATTCTCCATTTCATCCTTTCCCTAATTCTCTCTCCCTTCCTTTCCTCCTTCTCTCGTCCTGTTTCCCTAATTATCTCTTTCTTCCTTTCCCTCCTTCTTTCATCCTGTTTTCCATCTTCTCTCTTCCGTCCTTTCCCTCCTTGGATCGTCCTGTTTCCCCAATTCTTTATTTCTTCCTTGTGTGTCTCCATATCTTTCTTGCTCTGTTTTCTCTTTACTTCTTTCTCACTTCTGTTGCTCCCTGTTTCCCTTGTTCTTCTTCATTTTCTCTCGATTTCTTCCCGTTTTACTCTTTTCATCATTTTCAAGTTATTTCTCTGTTGTATCCTCTTTTCCTGTTCTACTCTGAGTGACGCTGAAAGTGTGCTATTTGTATCTTGAATCATGCAGATACATAGTGAAATTTCTTTAATATTATGCCTATGAGCACAGTTGTACAGGAAATGACACCCACATGCCACAACAGCAAATCATGAACGCAAAAGAATATAAAAATCCAAGTCGATAACGACTGGTAAGCTTCTTATCTCTCCTAATTGATCCCCCATTGTTTCTTGTTCCTGGCCCATACACGTGATCATTATTTTGAATAGCATGACTGTTATCACATCACGTGTATTACTTAACACTGTCGGATGAAAATTTGGCGTCACAGATAAGTTTTATAGATCTTTTGATAACGTAACTTCTTCCATTAAACCATCAAGAAGTTAATTTTACGCGGTTCAGTGTAGAAAGTAGATATATTTCTAGCGGATCCAAAGAGATATTCAGGTTAGTATTTTTGAGAAGGTTTATTTAATATCGCATTGGGGAAAATTTTGATTAGGTGAGATATTTGTCTCTGGGGCATTCGGCGAAAGGGGATTCGGCGAAACGGGAGGTAACCTTGAATTCGAACACTACTTACGCCAAAGCAATGAGGGAAACGATTCAGCAGACAGGATAAAGAAGTAAGAGTATTATTGTAAAGATTTTTTTCAAACGTTAGCTGATGATCCAGAAATGCCAAATATTAATTTCACACAAGTTCACTGACTGGAGACTCATATGGCGTGGGCAGAATAACTGTTCAGAGTATGAAAAAGGCCATAGGAAATGGGAGAGGAAATGAAGTCCATTTCCATATACCACGAAAAAACTACAAGAGAGAAGAATACAACCGGATTATATGAATTTGATGAAGCAGTGCGTAGCTCCGTGTTTAGTTTTTATGTTCGTGGAGAATATCCAACTGCTCAAACGGTGAGAATGGGACCTCTCCAATGGTGTGGTGGTAATGTCGTCTTGTAATCAAGGAGTCCAGGGTTCGATACCCGTTGGAGACACATAGTGGTCCGGATCCCACTTTAAACTGTAGTCCCGATTAGCCTTTCTGTGCATAAAGTGTACGTAAAACAACAGTTCAAGAAACGATTAAACTTGATTTAGCAGAAAATATAAAATTTCGGCGTTCAGAAATAAAATCCCTGTCACGAATTCTGCAGAGTTTAAATGAAAGCATAAAATAAAGTATACTCGTATAGTAAGTAGGGGTCGTAAGTTGAGGAAAAATCCTTTTTTTCCCTAGTGTCCGAAAACGAGGCCCAACATAATATATGTTCATTTTGGGTTATTGTAGACCAGAAAAATGTGGGTTTTATTTGTCCTTTTTGCCTTTTTCGGCGTTTTTTGGCATATTGGTCCTTTTTTATCCTTTTTTTTTTAGGTCTTAACGGCTTTTGTTTTTGCAACTTCACCTTCTTTCGACTACGTTTTTACTGCCCATTCTCAATTCGAATCATCATCAGTTCATCACCTCTTAAACATCCTTTCTGTTGTAAAGAAATAAAAAAAAAGAAAGAAATACATTTGAACTATCTCTGAAACGAGAGAAAAATATTTTTGGACTGAAAGAAGATGCATTTCATTCGTATAGTTTTTTCGCACTGTGTGTTCCATACCACTAGGATTTTGTATTTTTTTTATTCATTAAATATGTAATTAAAACTGAAGTTATTAATTAATTTGGATAACATTTATAGGTCCTCTTTTCCGTTTTACGTCCTTTTTTGATATTTTGAGGTATTTTTATAGGTCCTCAACTTGCGAGCCCTAACAATAAGTATCAGTGTAAAATAAAATCATAAAATATAAATATTGTAATCCGAGGAAGAGAGAGCATCAGCGAGACATGGCAACAACGCGTGACCACGAGGCTCCTATTTTCGTTTTCCGCAGTATAGTAACAAAAAGAGGCCCAAAGCTCGAACTGAAGTTAACCAATATATGCGTTATTGCGCTTGTCATTTATCAGTAAACCAATAGTTATTGAGTCGGTTTATTTTACTTCGCAATTCTGCCACTTTTGAATAATTTGCGTAGATTAGGATTAACGATATTAGAGACGGCGATTAGGGGGTGAGGAGGGGCAGTTGCTCCCTCTTTTGCAAGTTTTCCGTCCTTGCCCCCTCCTCCCAGTTTTGGAACCCAATCGCCGCCACTGAATGATATGACGAACTTCCACTGCTTGAGCGGCTCTTGAACAGATCCCTTTGATTTTTCCTGCTTCTGAGCACACAAAAAAGTGCACCCATAAAAAAGTGCCATGACTGACTATCTTTGTTATCTTTGCTCACACCATCTTGAACATCAAGCTCGAATTTATGACTCAATCAGAGCATGCATGTTATGCCACCCCGAATAATAATAGATCACATATTCAGAGGAGGATTTATTTCCCTGGTTGGGAATGAAAATATGAATGTAGAGCCTAAGATGAAAAAGTAGAAGGGCGGAAATTCCATGACTTCCCCCTTTCATTTCCGTGTCTTCCCATTTCGCCGAATGGCCCAGAGGCGAATTATATCAGATTTCACACCTAAGTAAAGTTTTCGGCGAAAGGGGAATTCCCGTTTTGCCAAATCCCCCTTTTTGATTGAAGGAATATTTTCCTCCATGTAAATGTCAGGTCCTTTATAAGTTCTAATCGTGGCGGCAAACTTGTGGTATACGAATTATTCATGTATCGCATTTGTAAACGAGTGGAGGGCAGATCTTATTGGAAGTATAGGAGTGGTTGAAAGGCATCAGTTGCGTCTAAAGCTGGAACACATAAGAACCGGAAGTAGCGAGAATTGCAGCTCGACAGGTCGTCGACAGAATGAAGAAGAGAGTGCATGAGTCATCATTGGAGACAGCCGTTGCATTGGAAAAGTGCAAACCTACTGAAATCGTCCTACAGTATCATCCGAGGATGCCTGTTCCACTTTATTCAGTGTATATGGAGTGTGGTGTCTCTGGGTCATTTGGCGAAACGGGATTAGGCGAAACGGGATTCGGCGAAACGGGAGGTTGATTGCTTGATTGATTTAGTTTATTTCACTTCGCGTTTTGTGCCTCTTGGCTAATTTGCGAACATGGGGATGAGTGATGAAATGATGAAAGTGATAAATGGACATTCACAAACAACCAAGTCCGAGCGGGATTCGAACCCGGGACCCTTGGCGTCACAGCGAGATGTGCTAACAACTCGGCCATAGGGTCAGGCGAAACGGGAGGTGTACGGCTACAGAGACACCATCCGAACTCTTACGGATTCATCACTCTTTTGAAAGAGCTGCAAAGCGAGAATGAAGGGTTAATTATCATGTTGGAAGCTGGTAACGGACCGAATCGACGGAGGTTATTTTTGCACTTCAGTTCCTAAAATTTCCAGGCAGAGGGAAAATTCCCTCTATTCAGGATATTCGGCGAAAGGGGATTCGGCGAAACGGGAGGTAACCTTGAATTCGAACACTACTTACGCCATAGCAAGGAGGGAAACGATTCAGCAGTGGCAACAACAATGAGGAAAATTAACAAAATATTTGGCATTTGTTGGGTGGTTTCTTGTGAATCTTATTGTTCGGTGGAAGGGTTAAAATAAGAGACTGCATTCACGAAATAGTGATGATATTCAAAGTGTATCAATAACGCAAAAACGTGAAGACTAGTTCAATAGGTGATTTGCTAGGTGAACTTTCCGTAGAGATACAGACCATTCCAATCAACGACTGCGTGTGAAAGAGATTTCAATAAAATGTACGTGTCTGTTACTGAACAACAAAATTGAATAAAGGTTGATACAGTATGACCATTGTTATTTACTGATGTCAATGACCTCAGAGTTGCAAAAATAGCCATTTTAACGATTTTTAACATATTTCATGTTTTACATAAAACAAAACTTAAAATTTGGTTCCTCTTTTGAAATTTTTCGAACTGCAGCTAACCTATTTCATTTGCAGTTCCAGTTGTGAGTTTAGAGGTTCGCAATGCCAAAATTTGCCAAAGGAAAAAGTAGAATGAAGCCCAACTAAGAAAACGCAGAAATACTCAGTTTTTCACTGAAAAAATCCCTTTTTTCCAACCACTTCCAACTCTGCCAACAGTGGACGATTTTCCTGTAACAATATTTTCTGAGATGTGCCTAAACGAAGGACGCCATGCTGCAACGCATCATTTAAACATCGAAATATATGTACCTATTCGAATGGAATCTTAACGGCACTGACCTCTATCGCGTTCATACACAAAATCCAAAAATGCCCCCCCAAAAAATAAAATTCCAAAGATTTCCCCCTTCTGCATTTTCTTCAATTTGAACACTGGGCGTAAGAGGTATATTTTCATTGTCATCAGCACCGTTAGCGTCATCATGATAATAACAATAGCCAACTTCAAGTAATCGCTGACATCAAAAAACTGCACCCGTTCGTGTCGAGAGACAAAGCTATAAATGCGACCAGGCCGATTGACCTTGAAGCGCGCATTTTCGTGACCCGCAGTATAGTACGTTACATTGCAAAAATCGCCATTCAGTAGTGGAATGGATCTCTACAAGGTCAAGGTAAGTTCCACCTATCGAATAGAGCCCTACCGTTTTAAATAACATGGTTGTAACTATCCTGGGTGGAATCTAGGCCTAGAAACTATTTTTATTTCAGCGAAGGACTTTGAAGTAATGCTCTGTATTACGTTTGGAAAATCAATCACCTAGCCGGAATGTGATCCTACACACAGAAAACTAAATGCATCATATCGATTAATGCACCAGAATGCATCGATTGATGCACTAAAATGTGTTCTATGGGTTCTTCAAAGAATCAGATTCACATATGATGCATTTGGGTCCATTTTTGTATGTCGTGAAAGAAACACCAAAGTGAATCATTTGATTCAAGTGAGGATTTATTTCAGTCGAGATGCACTTCAATGTATCAGTTGATGTTCATTGATGCACCTTCCTGCATTTTTTGGATGATGCATTCTGGTGCATCAAAACATATCAACTGATGCATTGAAGTGCAACTCGACTGAGAGAAATCCTCACTTGAATCAAATGATTAGTGTTGCCCACGAGACGAGACTTTGGCCTGTCTCGTCTCGTGGAGTCTCGTGGAAATGCTGTCTCGTCTCGAAAATATTCGTTTGTCTCATGACACATGGTCAATCTCGTCTCGTCTCGAATTTTTAAAAGCCTGTCCCGTCTCGTCCCGTGGGCAACACTACAAATGATGCACTTTGGAATTTTTCACGACATACAAAAATGCACCCAAATGCATCAAATGTGAATCTGATTCTTTAAGAAGCCATAAAACACCCTTTAGTGCATCAATCGATGCATTCTGGTGCATCAATCGATGCATTCTGGTGCATCAATCGATATGATGCATTTAGTTCTCTGAGCGTACATTTAGCTACATTATCTAGCATCTCGCCAGTATCAGCATTTACAATGTCTTCGTAAAGTTATATGGCGGAGAGAAAGCACTTTCCACGTACAAATAACCGGGTAAGAGCAGGAACATTAATTTGCGTCAGGGAAAAAGCGGGCAGAAGCCTTTGGAAGATCGAGGGGTTCCAATCTTGAATACGGTTTAACTTTGAGAGCTTCGAGTAAATTTTACGTTCTAACAGTGCTGGAAGGTTATTGACCTGACAATTTATTTCCTTGTCAAGTTATTTTGGACTGAGCACCGTTCCCGACATAATACAAAGCGTTTTCCTTGTTCCCGACATGACTCTTGAGGCTATTCCACTGCTCAGTTCCGATACAGACATTCACCCATTGCCATTTGGCAACAGAGTTCCGTTGGAGAAAGATAGATTAAGAATCACCAGTTCACCGCAAGATCGTCAGTTTCCTATAGAGGGATGGCGAAACTTCACTTGGTTTTCTCGTAATACAGGATTTTCTTTAATCGGTAAATATACGAGTCATCTCTCTCTCCTCTCATTCCTTATTCCTTTGATTCTCTATTCCATTATCGCTCGTCTCTTTCTTGTTTCCTTTCGTCTAGTTTCCTACCTAGTTTCTTTGTCTCCACACATGCATACATACAGGTTTACCTAGTACGATTGTATCTCTCCATCTCTTTCCTGTGTGTGTGGCCGTGTGTGAGAGTCTTGTGTGTGTGTGTGTGTGTCGTCGCACCAATTTCAAAGCCACTCAAATGTGAAAATCTTGACTATATCTCCTACTGCAGTTTCTGAATAGTTTCTGTTGATATATTATGTGCAAACGTATATAATCTAGTAAGTAGTGTTAAGTAAGGGCCTACTTTACTGACGACAACATTTTATTCAATTGTAAAACATGTTTCTTGCCCGGAACTTGAATATTACAATGCTTGTATCTTAAAACTAAGTTTAGCGCATTTGTGATTTTGGCATTGGTGCGACATAATTCGCCGACATTTTACATTTTTGCTTGGTTTGATTGATTGATTGAATTGTTGTTTTAAGTCCACTTTATGCACAGAAAGGCTAATCGGGAATAGGCCTACAGTTTAAAGTGGGATCCGAACCACTATGTACCTCCAACGGGTGTCGAGCCCGGCATCCCTTGATTAGAAGGCTATCATTTTCGCTTGGCTAGATGTAAAAAGAGAAATAATTACATAAAACCCTTGTCCCTAATTTTAATAAAACTTATATATTGACAGTATGAACAAAACAGCTTCAGCGAATTTTCTGTAAGTTAAAATCGTCGCCTTGTATTCAAGGGGTCCCGGGTTCAATACCCGGTGGAGGCACATAGTGGTTCGGATACAACTTTAAACTGTAGGTTTAGTTCCAACAATCCAATCTTTGCATAAAATACACTTAAAGCAGCAACTCAGCTCTACAAGTTAAAACAATTTTGTCTCAAAAACAAATTCAAATTTAAAATTGCGGCATCAGAATTTGGGGTCGTTTCAGTCATTACCGAAAATAATATTACAAAGTGCCCAAAATGTCATGAGTTGAGTTGTGTTTGTTGTGTTTAGTCCAATTTATGCACAAATAGGTTAATCGGGACTGGACCTACAGTTTAAAGTGTGAACCGAACCACCATATACCTCCACAGGATATCGAACCCGGAATCCCTTGATTACAAGGCGACGATGCTACAACCAAAATATCATACTGTTATGCTCTTATTTTTCAAGCAGGCATTTTTCAAGCAGGCATGAAGCTGTTGTGGCTTGCGTTTGGTAGTTTCTATCTACTTGCTGCAGAGGGCACCGAATCACCGTGTTTCCAACCATACGCCTCATCCTTCTCATCAAAGCAGACATACGCCAATCCTCAGAGATGCTTCGATCTATCTTCCTATTCAGGTATTGTATTAATAATGTTAATATTTTCATTCAGTCTCTGTGTGGTTGGTTATTTTGTCCCTAGAGGGGGGAAGTTTCAGCAAATTATTTCGAAGCATTAAGCTATCATATAAGTGTTATATATATCGGGAGAGCAAAAGGTAAATGTGCGCCTACACCATGCTTCATTACGCAGAGAAAAACTTCTCTTTCTTGATGTTTGTTGGTATATAAGAACATGGACAGTTGGTTAGTAAGACACTCATTATTGTCAGTCACTCATTGTTGTCAGTCACTCATTATTGTTTCTTCAGTTGTTTCTTCGGAGCGTGATCTTGCAAAGCGCGTAACTGCATTAGCAATACTCAACACGCTTGTCGTGGTGCTTTCTTGCAGATTTTGCACTACTGTTATTTTGTAGGGGTGTAAATGTAAGTGGTTTTTCAGTGCGGTTCTTGCGCTGCAGTACGACGCACTCACTTGCTGTGGCAATTTACGAATTGACTTCTTTGGGCTTTGCTCTATTCTAATCGAAATGTCCTGTAATTTGTCCTCTGTTAGAACTCGTTACCTGCCTCATTTCGGCGCATACTTCACTGATCCCTTTCTGCGAAATTTATCGATCAACTGCCGCACTGCATTACGATGCGGTGGATCTGTATCAGGAAACCTTTCCATAAACTTATTTCACCTCCATGTCGAAAGACTTGTTCCACCAAAACCACACGAGCTTCGGGTAACAAAACCATTGCTAATGCAGTTCCGCTTATTGCGCGATCACGCTCCAAAGAAACAAGTGAAGAAACAATGAGTGACTGACAACAATGAGTGTCTTACTAACCAACTGTCCATGCCCTTATGTACCAACAAACATCAAGAAAGGGAAGTTTTTCTCTGCGTAATGAAGCGTAGTGTAGGTGCACAGTTACCTTTTGCTCACCCGTTAGCATTCCAAATTGTAATAAAAGATGGATTTATGTGGCAAGTCATACTAAGAGGCCCGGAGGCCAGGTCTATCCTAATATATTTGTCGGTCATCAATTCTATTACAAGAAAACAAAAATTTAAGTCACGTTAATCACCTAAAATTTTATTTCCTGTCTGTTACTGGATACGATTGATTGGTATGTTTTCGTTTGTATGAGATATATTTATTGTATTTTAACATAAAATATGTTGTTATTAACTTTTACACACCTCGTTGATGAAAAAGCTGTAAAGCTACTTACGTTATAAAGTTTATGTTAGGTCTATTTGTTCTCTCATATAAAACTCTATTTTTGGAAACGGTGGAACAATTTATTCTTTGGTTTGAATGGTGGAATGTGAACAACGTAACATTGTTCCTGTGTGTATTTTTTTCGATCTAATGTATTTTAACTTTGGTTATTTGAACATAATATCTGTTGTTAACTAAAAATAGCAAGCTATTTGCTATTTTGTAACTTGAAATGACTTATGCCAATTTCAAGAGGGGAGGGGGGACGGAAATATTCGACCCCCTTCCTCCTCTCCCGATGCACATGGCTACAATTGTTCCATGTTTTACTTCTTTGCAGATGAAGAGAAACAATTGTTTTCCAACCTGGAGAGGATCAAGAGCGTTTTGGAACCGCATGTTGAGGAAGTTTCGAGATTAGCTTACGGGAAGCTAGCTGCTGCTGAAATTAAGGAGAAGTTTGAACCTTTGAAGAGAGGAACGCCAGGATTTGGACATCACCTGACCACGCGACTTTCATATGACCAAGATGACGTAGCCAAACTTTCCAAGGAGTCGAAAGCTGCCGTCTATGTCGCTGAAGAACTGGCTAGGATATTAGCCGATGAGTGAGTAGCCTGTGTCTAGAGTAAACTAAGATCAATTTAAAATTCCCTTATTTTTTGTCAAGAAGGAGTTAAAGTAGCCAGTGTTCTGAATTTTTCTATCCATGGGTTTTGTAAGGAAATGTCGAATTGGTGACGTTGCATAATAATTTCGTCTGGTTAGCTCAAGGGTGGACAATGGTGACTGCTTCGTTAGTCATGGATGCAAAAATTTTCTCTATCTTTCATTTTCACCATCTCATTCTTAATTATTGTATTTCTTCTTGTTTTCTATATTATCTCTTCCTTGTTTATCTACTGATCTCTCTTTATCATTGTATTTCCTATTCTCTTTCTATATATCTTCCCACTTTATCTAATGATCTTTCTTTCTCATTGTATTTCCTCCTGTTTTCTATTTTTATATTTATTTCTGCCTTGTTTATATACCGATCATTCTTTCTCATTATATTTCTTGCTGTTTTCTATCCTTTTCTTTATCTCTTTCCCTGTTTATCTACTGATCTCTCTTTCTCATTGTATTTCTTCCTGTTGTCTGTCTTTATCTTGTCTTATCTCTTCTCCTGTTCATCTACTTACTTTCTTTCTCATTGTATTTCTTCTTCTTGTCTGTATTTATGTTTCTTTATCTCCTTCCCTGTTTATCTACTGATATTTTTTTTCATTGTATTTCTTCTTGTCTGTCTTTATCTTTATCTCTTCCCCTCTTTATCTTTCTTTCTCATTGCATTTCTTCCTGTTGTCTGTCTTTATATTTCTTTATCTCTTCTCCTATTTATCTACTGATCCTTCTTTCGCATTGTATTTCTTTCGCTGTGTCTCATTTTTATTTCATACTACTACTTTCTCTGTTATTTTGTCTTATTTTCTCTTCCCCTCGCTCAATATTTTCTCCCTTTTCGTTCAATCTTTCTCTCACACACACTCTCGTCTTGTATGTTTCTTACTCTAGTATAAATTATTCTCAAAATTTCTCATGTGGGCTGCTTGAGTGGGGAGAAGGGCTAAGAATATTTCACGGTGGGCTATAGCCGCATCTCCAATGGTGACCCCATCGATTTGAACGGATGACTTCAAGCCCATCCCCCACTGGAAAACCACAAATCTTAATTCCTGAAAACAGACAAAAAAAATATTTTGTGACAGCAGAAACAATTATGTAATCAGTATTCCAGCAGAATAACTATATCGAATTAGCCACAAAAGTAAATAAGTTGTATAAACCAGGACGGAAGTTGACATTTTCCATAAAACGGTTCCACAAGATTTTTGTGTGAAATATGTCTAAAACGTTCTTAAAGAATTCTCCTCATTGAGGTGAGGTAAGAGTTATACCAAACTCTGTTGATTCAGATTAAATTCAATTAATGTTGCGAGTTAAAAGTATTCCCAAGTATATAATATTTTATAACGGTAACTGTTTATATAATCAATTTTTATGTCAAAAGTTGATATTTTTGGAAAATACCTTTCTCGTTCGTTGCTGTGTAGTCGACTACAATTCTACGTATAAATGCAATGTCTACATAGGTAACATTTGCTTGAACGTCTGCCTGCGTCTATGCAGACAAGGTAAACTATAATAATTAATTTACAGCACAGTATTGAAAGAAAATTGCCACTTTTAAATCAAGCCAGTTCGTAACCGGATAAGAACAACCTTACTTACAAGAAGAAATTCTTGAATTTGTTTCAAAGCAACATCTGTTGGGAAAGTATAAAGTGTAGGTAATAAACAGACGGCAATCTTGAGAGAAGAGTAGTAAATTGTTCAATCACGAGAACATTTCATATATTCTGTATTATAGCAACAGAAAATTGTTCATAATTGTAAAGAAGAATACAAGGCACTTCTCATAACAATTGAAATGCTCGATAATTCTATTTCATTGTTACAACCAGAGGCGTCTCGTGAATGCATGCGTCAATTTTGGGAAAAAAGGACAGCTTGCTCTGCGACGACATTCATGAGCGTTTCTACATTCTAATGTCTTCATGTAGGAGAAGTATTTATTTTACACGAGAGCGCTGAACTAAGCTTATATTACATTTCTTGGATCTGAAGTGACGCATGCGTCAATTGTGGGAAAATAATTATTACTTTCTTTCACTTCAGATCCAAGAAATGTAATATAAGCTTAGCTCAGCGCTCTCCTGTAAAATAAATACTTCTCATATATGAAGAAATTAGAATGTAGAAATGTTCATGAATGTCGTCGCAGAGCAAGCTGTCCTTTTTCCCACAATTGACGCATGCGCAGCATGCACCGCATGCGTTCACGAGACGCCTCTGGTTACAACGTCCAATGTAAAGCTCATACTAGAATTCGTGCCAAGCTAATTGCCAGCGCGGAACCCTCCTTTTTAACAGTAACCCACTGTTGCCGCGTTTACCTATGAAGAAACTTGATGTCAAACAGCCAATTAGGCCTACCGCAGCCCCATGTTTGGGCAACAAGCGGCAACCTTAGAATCGTTTTGTCAAAATAACCGTTCTGGATTCTAAATGGGTGCCGAAAGATGGCGCCACTCGGGTATAGTAGCCATGTTCTTTACATGGTCAAGAGCGTCTGCACATAGACCCAATGCTTTTGGCAAACAAAAGCACATTTTGTGTTTCTTTTCTCTACTTAATAATAAAAGCCTATGAATAATATTTTTGTGTGTTTCAGGTACAACATAAAGCTACCGGTTGCAGCGAACATTTTGCAGTTCCTCAACATCACCGTCACGAAAGAAGCTCCTTGCAATGAGGATGTTACATGTGATCCGTATAGCAAGTACAGAACTGCTGACGGTTCATGTAATAATTTAATAAATCCCACCTGGGGCATGGCGAGGACTGCTTTTGAGCGGCTACTACCGCCAAACTACAGTAACGGTAAGATATATGATCACGTGGTATCGTTTTACATAAGGAGCACGCACTGGCGTAGCCAGGTCTAGGCTTACTGGGCTCATGCCCTTTCCGAATTTTTGCCAAATTACACTGTTTTACAATTAAAAAAATTACAAAACAAAATTCATGAAAATCGATTATGGAGTCTTGAATTCTAAAATGGCATTAAAAGTTTCTTTTTACGTCATGCAAGGAAATAAGGCTAAAACCACCAGTGAATATTGTGTATGTTCCTATACGTAGCGGCCTTATTTCCTGCCAAAATTACGCGAAACAAATCATGTATTCTCTCGGACTATGGATCAGGTGAGTTGTGAAAATGATTCCTGGAATCATTTCTACAACTCACCTGGTCGATAACCCAAGAGAATCTATTCGTCATTCATCGCCAGGAAAGCTTCAAGTCTTACTTCAAATCATCCACTAATAAGAAGTGGTAACATAATGTAAATATAGCATTAAAAAATATTTTTAATGTTTTCCGCAATTTTTAGCATATTTTGCTTTGATTGAATTGGTTTATTTTACTTAGCTTTTCTGCCGTTTTTGGCTAATCACAAACATGAGGATGTGTGATGATATGATGACATTGATGAAGGGAAACTAACAAAGAACGTCCATGCCAAGGCAGGGATTGGAACCCGAGACCTCTGGAGTCATAACGCGGTGTGCTAACCATTTCGCCACAAAGGTCGACTGACATATACTGCATATACTCCAGCAGAAAACTTAAATTTTCTGCTATGCTAATTTAATCTAGCAAAAGCATGGTAGTCATATATGATGAACACAGGGACATTAAAAGTTATTATTTCAGCAAAATTTTCACATAACAAATTTCGTCAATAACTAACTCTCTAGCATTCTTAAACCCGAAGGTTTATGACTGAAGCAACACAAGACTTCCATCCGTCCCTATCCTGAGCAAGATCTATCCACTCCTTTCCATCCCTACCGATTACCCTTAGGGCCATCTCAACGTTATCCATCCACCTTCGTCTTGGCCTTCCTACAGGTCTCTTACCATCAGGTTTCCCAACAAGAATCCTCTAAACTCTTCTTTCCTATCCCATTCGTGCCACATGGTTATCAAAACAATATATAATCTAAGGTTGTGCCCTACTTGTAAAAAACAATTCTGGCTACGCCTCTGGGTACACATTTACTTCAGTTCTGTCGAAATGGGCTCGAATATTGAAGAAAAAGCTTCGGTTGCATTGTAGAATATATATTTCTCTCAATGTTGCATTTGCAAACAGCACTTTATGTCTAAAGTCAACAAATGTGTTTACCCTCTGGTGTGGTCTCATGGAGAATAAAAGCAATCAGTACATGTCAGTGGCAACAGTGAATCTGTGACACGTGGTTGCATACATATACGTAGCACCGAATCGAGGCCTCAACGAGCATCTACATCCACATTCGCTCGCTCGTACTTGTTTGAGTCTCCCACCCTCGAACGTACAATGGAATATCATTTTAATGTGACATTAATCGTAGACACATGTTTGTAAAATGTCCATTCTGGCAGTTTCAGCCCACAATTATTTGTTTCATTTTCACATATCGCTGTATTGATAAGATAAACTAAACTACATTTTAGCATGGAGATAATGACTATGTTCGCTTAAGTTTCAATTTCACTGTGTCTTTCTCTTCACGATTCATATTTGAGGGCCCTACCACAGACAAATTACGGTTATACGTGTACTACTGGGCTTTTGCATGTTCGAGCGTTATTCACTCGAGCGAAGTAGCTCTCAATTCCGTACGCTCTCTAGCGCCGTCCGTTCGAACTATCCGGCATTCAAGCGAAATCCTCTTCTTGCATATACTCCCTTAAGTACTACTCAGAAACATGTCATCGAGTCCTGTAATAAATGATTTTGAAAGTGCCTTTGTATAACAATGAACTATGTTGATATATTTTTATTTGCAGGTATAAGTGATCCTCCGGTATCGGTATCTGGAGAGCCACTGCCGGGCGCACGATACCTGAGCAGCGTTTTGTTTCCGGACAAAGAGAAGCCGGACAATGTGTCTCTCCTGGCACTGATGCAGTGGGGACAGTTCATATCGCATGACAATGCTCTGTCCGGAAGCCCAGAATCAAGTAAGTGTACATTCACATCCAAATTTTGGAACCAATGGAGGTTAAGAGAATTTTTGAAGGATTGTTCCAACACACAATGTACTCTTATTAGTTTCATAATCATATTATGCATACTGATTTACACTTTTAAATCCAAGAAGAATGTAGCTAATGAGAAGAGTGTATTAATTTGATTAATTGAAATTAGGATTCGCGATGTGTTAACACTAATATATAGGTAAGTCTGTAAATAGGTTACATACGTTTATTAAAATAATACTAACTGTTACATACGTTTATTAAAATAATACTAACTGTTACATACGTTTATTAAAAATATACTCACTGTTACATACGTTTATTAAAAAAATACTCTGTTACATACGTTTATTAAAAAAATACTAACTGTTACATAAGTTCATTAAAAAATACTAACTCTTACATACGTTTATTAAAAAAATACTAACTGTTACATACGTTTATTAAAAAAATACTAACTGTTACATACGTTTATTAAAAAAATACTAAGTGAGATAATGACTTGAAAGATAATCTTCATCTACACTGATACACTTATCCCGCCCCTTTGTCAGTGGCCCAAAACCTGCCTCATGGCTGCTGTCCCAGCCACAATCGCATCTTCATCATCCGTGAAACGTTTGCCGTCACCGTGCGCACACTTTTTGGAAAGTCAAACAATCATGCATTATGCTGTAGATCAGTGGTTCCCAGACTTTTTCCTTTCATGGCGCCCGTAGTGTTTCAAGATGTTTCCTTAGCACCCAAGTCAGAATGTAGGCCTACCTAACACTTGCAACGCTCAGTTATTGTGGTTAGGTTGCTTGCCTAAGTTAACAAAATGAACACATATTCCAAATCCCGAAACATTTTACATGTAAAAAGTACATATGAAGCAAGTATAACAATGTATAGACCAGCCGCGGGGCACACTTTGAGAACCACTGCTGTACACTAAACCATGAGAACACCCCATTACAGTTGCTATGCTGTCACTCGCCTGTTAGCTCAAATCATTTCCTCCACCACGTACAGTTGTCGAGTACGTTCGCCATTTTTAACTGAACTATCCATGCGAGCGTTTGCTATCTGGTGACTGCTATAACTGAATATAATCGAGCTGAATTGTGCTGCCACCTAATGACACCTTTAGAAACTACTCAGTACTATTTTACGCCATTCCACATCAGTTTGTGACCCATTTACTGATTTCACCTTGTACAATGAGGAGATTTGCTTAACTCAGAACAGTTATGCAATCATGGTGCAATAGATTAATCTGTGCGATGGCAAAAGTCAGAGGTCTAATTGGAAGTGACTACAATCGAAGCTCAAAATGGAAATTCCTAAATGGGGGATGGGGTGGTGGTGAGGTTCTTGATCGAGTTTGAGGAAAGGTGGAGGATGCTAGTATGGTTTAACAGAAAGGGTCCTAGCTCGGGGGATGAGTTATGCACATTCTCTTAACTGGGAGAAAGGCATTTGACTGAGTGTGCCTCACCATTTCAAACACTTCATGCAGTTTATTTCGGGTGGGCTGTGATACTGTTTGGGTGGGATATGATACTCTTTCTTTCCCTGTAACTTTCGTTATTTCTATTTCCTTCTCTCTCTCTTTTGATCTGTCTTCTTCTATCAACTTCTGTTTCTCTATTTCTCTCATTTCCATTTGTCCTCTGGTTTCGTCTATTTCTTCTCCTTTCTTCATGTATTGCTTTCCATTCTTGTCTGTTTCTTTCTCTCTCTTTTTTGATGTCACTCTCCTTTTTAATTTTGTATTTCTCTCTTTATCCCCTTCCCATTCGTCCTATGTTTCCCTATATTTCTTTCTTCCTTCAATTATTTCTTTCCTTTTTGTCTCTCGCTCTCTCTCTCTTTTCACCTTCTTTCATTTCTCAGTCTGTTTCCCTATATTTATTTTTCCATTCTTCATCTATTTCTTTCCTTTTGTAAGTTTATCTCCTTTCTCACCTTTTATCCCTTTCTACCTCCTTCTGCTACGGCTTTCTCTCTTTCTCTCTCTCTGTTATACGATTCTTTCTGTGTGAAAGGGGTTCTTTCTCTATAGTACAATTATGATTCTGAGAATGTCCTGTGCAGGTTATTTGTAGGGGATTAAGACTATTTCATGTTGGGCCTGGACCCAGCCATGTCCCCCCAGGGGCAACGCTCCCGCTTGGAGATGTAAATCAATCATATCTATTAGAAGGTTATGGCTGTTCAGTTGGGACGATTAGATGAAAATGGTGATATAATGTTAAAATGTGTCTCTCTCTTCTTAGGTGCGTCGTGCTGCAGTTCTGACGGAAGCCATTTACCGGATGACCAACTCCCTACCGCCTGCCTGCCCATCGATATACCTCCAGATGACCCTTTCTACTCTAAATTCAACAGGAGGTGCATGCAGTTCGTAAGAACTGTCCTCGCACCACGTCCGGACTGCAGTTTGGGGCCCGCTGAACAGGTAAACTAAACATTTAACAGAAGTATTACACCATTATTAGTAGCGCACAGGAGTCGAAAGTTGGAGACCAACTTTAGTGGCTCATTTACTGTGTTGTTCATGTATTCTGTATCGTTTTTGAACTATCACTTTCCTCAGCTGCCTTTGCCATGTTCCGTTTAGACAGAAGAGTAATCATTTATCGCCAAAATGCATTCATGAGAAGTAATAACACTGACCCTATTGGTTATTAAAAACTGACAAAAGTTATAGACCAATTAGAACAACTGATATGACGTACTGGCTATTTTCCACATCTTGTGCTTAGAATGCAGTCGTATTGAGCGAAACTACCGGTCAAATACGCGCTTGATACCAGAGACGCCTGGGTAAAAGTGCGCTGTTGCCAAGAATCGTTGGTTCAGCCTTCGATGTGGCAACGTTCACCACGCAGTGTTGCCTACTCCTAGTTTAACACCTTCATTCGAAGGAAAATGAGTCATTGTCATCTTTAATCGTTGTATCATAAGACAAAACAAAATTATACAGTGTCGTAAACATAAATGTGGCAACCATGTAAGTTGTGCCACCCGCCTAACGCAGTGTTCCCAAGTGTAGACTGCAATTGCTGGCGCCAAAAACCATTGGCCTACCATAATCTTCGTAATGTGATTAAGTAGGAACAGAACATTTTCTGGGCATCGAAATAAATAATAGGCCTACAATGTCACTTTTATCTCCTTCGGTTTAAGCTTCAGTACCAGTGGCGGTGATTAGGGAGGCGAAGGGGGCAGTTGCCCCCCACTTTTCGCCACGATTTCTCCAGCACTATGCTAAATCTTATCTACCAAGGAAAAGTAAACTGTCCTTCCCCCCCGCAATTCTGGCACCATCCCCCCCAGTTTTGGAACCCAATCGCCGACACTGATCACAACCAATGCAGTAAGAAAATAGCATTAGTAAAGAAAATAGCATTAATAAAGAAAAAGTCATCGAGATTTAGAACAATATTGTAATGAAAACTAAATGCAAGTGGAATCTGAACACTTATGCTTCTTTTCTTTGCCAATAGATGGGAGTAGTAACACACTTTTGGGATGGATCCATGGTGTACGGCAGCAGTGTAGAGCAGACCAACTCTTTACGAAGCTTTATCGGCGGTCGGTTGAGGACTCAAGTACGGAATGGATACGAACTGCCACCGCAAGTTGGTAAACCCACGGAGGAATGTGACGTGGATTCGGACGATGATCCTTGCTTTATGGCAGGTAAGATATAGCCCCGTTTAAACGGGAATTACTAAAACTAAATCCTTAAGTAAATGTTTTCGGGTTACCAGCCAGGTAAATTTGGCATTAGCGTCCACTGTTTCTAGGGCATACATTATTCTCATCATCAAGGCATGTTTATTGAATACTATACAAACCTATATTGGTTCGTTCTGGGTCCACGTGGAGGTTCATGCTTTATCGGATAATGGCTATGGCTTCCATTACTCTTCTGTTCCAGTAACCGGCACATTGGGCTGTGATTTTGCTGTCTGAAAATACAGTAAAACCTCGTTAATCCGGACATCGATAAGCTAATCGGAGAAGGGGCTTGGTCTTGAGTTGTGGTATATTAATGGTCTTTACCCTGTGTCTGGCGAGAATTCTGCTTAATTTTCCGGAGGTGTGGCCGATGAATGTTAAAACTGTGTGATTGAATGTTCCTCTCTGGTGTTGCCATAGGTGCGGCGAAGAATCTGTACTTGTAAGAGTCACGTATTTTCCGGTTGTAAAGAATCGGCCCTTGTAAGGGCCGCACTGTTGTTCCTGGCTGATCTCTGCTAAGATGTAACTGCCCTGGTAAGCGCCCTGTTGATATCTCTGATGTGGTATCCAGTCTGTTGTGGAGAGATTCTAAGCTGGGTGAATACTGATTGTAAGTTTTCCTGCAATAAATTGTAACTACCCAGCGGCCTAGCGTATTTAGAACTGCGGGACGTCGATGCTTACGATGGAAACTATGGATATTTAGGTACAGGTCGGGTGTGCATCGGTCGTCTTATGCTGGACGAGTAACGTTAACTGAATAAGTTCAGTGGTAATATAGATGTGATGGCTTCAAGTGTACGCGATATTCGTCCTTAAGGGGAAGCGGCCAATCCAGAGCGATAAGAAACGCAGCAGCGTGTAGAACGAGGTGCGCGTAGCACTTCCTCCCGCCACGTCGTATCTCTCGGCGCCACCACTGTTGTCTGGTTGGTCTGCGGCGTATTCCCCACTCCCCTTGCCAGCATGTAGAACACCCGCCGTAAGAGTAGACAGGAGCAATAGCTGCAATAGCCATAACAAGACACACACACGAAGTAGCGTTAATAAGATAGTTTTATTAACACATAAATTAGTTATAATTGTTGAGTATTATCAACAATAAAACTGTAGATTAGATATCGTGACAAACGCGATAACAAGACAGACATTCCCAACTCACAAGAACAAGGAAGGAATTATTTTGGTACGATCCCTAATTCTGACCAACCGCTTTTTTTACTGTTAAATATTTACAACAAGAATTTATAACATTGAATATATTTTAACCCTTCAGGAGACGAACGAGTAAACCAGAACCCGCAGCTGACCGTCATGCACATCATGTTCTTGAGGGAACATAACAGAGTGGCCGACGAGCTCTCCCGATTAAACCCCAACTGGGACGACGAAAGGATATTCCAGGAAACTAGACGCATCGTCATCGCTCAGATACAACACATCACGTATCAGGAATGGCTTCCAGTGATGATGGGTAAGTGTTACAACTTAACATACGTGGTGATATCAAAAAGATTGCGGAATCGACTTTCGCATCCGGGCTAACTGGGTTGTACCCTATGCGCATGCGCGGCAAACAAAGCCCGTATGCATACTTTGCTAACGTGTGTGAATTATACACTCTACTAAACAGAGGTGGGATTTATGAACCGTTATGACAGAAGCAAAGATATTCGTTATTTCACATTGGATACAGTAGTTTTAAAATTGTGGTGAGGTGGCACTTATTCCCTTTCCCGGAACCTTCAGTGATCTTCAGATTGTTACGTTCAAGGTTTAAGCTCACTTAATTACTTACTATTACTCCTCTTCGGAGAACACAATACTTTCCAGCCTACTATGAGGCCACCTCAGACGTGGGAAGCACTTTAAGAGTTTTTTTTTATTACAAATATCTTAATTTTACACAGTTTGGACTCCATAAAACTTCCGCTCATCTTAATTTCACACAACTGCACTCACAAATAAAATTCGTGTTCGATATAAAAGTCTTGAAAATATTGCTTGAGTTCACTAACGAAATCATTCATTTTAAATTAACTTACATTAGCCATACTCAATATGCTGACCAAGGCAGAAATTTATTTTATTATAAAACATAAACTAAACGTAACGTTTCAACCTTCTAGCAAGGTCTTCTTCAGACTCTGTACCAAGTACAAATGTAACAAGGTACAAAACAGGACGATATATATACACAAACATACTCCCCTCCAGACTATTAGAAAGTTGTTCTGGAACATTCTAGCAGGTGGCTTTCTCTTGTCAACTGTACTTTCAGCTGAAAGTGAATGTTGTTGGACTCTTTATCTCACGCTCTATTTCCTTCATTCTTCTTCCTTCTTCTCTTCTCTTTCTCTCTTGTCCTTTCCACTCTTTCTAACACCTTCTTCCATTCTTTGTTTAACTTCAGTCCCCCATTCCAGTTCATTGTGTCTTCTTCACCTTTCTTCTCTATTTCCTTGGTCTCTTTCCATTTTCTCACCAGTATTCTCTTCTCCCTTCCTATCTGCTTAGCCTCATCCCACTCTATGTCATGTCCTGTTTTTCTCGTGTGTTTAAATATCGCATTTCTCTCTCTCTTAAGTCGTATATCATCCCTATGTTGTTTCACCCTGTCTTTCAGCCTCTTTTTCGTTTCTCCTATGTACACACTCTGACATTCTTTACATTTCACTTCGTAGATAATCCCTTCCTCTTCTCTGTTTTCCTTTTTCTTGTTTGCATTTTTCCCTATTCTTAAAATGCTTCTTCCTCCCTTCCTGTAAGTTTTAATGCCCACTTTTCTAAGCACTTTGCATATATTTTCTGTGGTCTTCCCACACTCCTTATTCCAAACCTCCTCTCTTTTTCTTTCTCTTCTAATTCTCCCCTGCCACTTTTCTTCCTTTTTCTGTTTATGTCCAGTCTATCCTCCTTCTCATAGCCATTCTTTTCCGGCTGTTTCCATAGGCTATTTATTTTGCATTATTTTTCACATTCTTTCGTGCATATTTTCTTGATTCTGTCCTCCATATTCCACTTACACTTCTTTTGTGGCAGAATACCCCTGCTGCACACTTCTTCTGATGCCAATCGGTTTCAATTTTTTGTCCTCTCTTCCTTTTCATCAATATATCTAGGTAGCTTATCTTGCCTTCTTCTATTTCGAGTTCCAATAATATCCCTTTTTCTTTCATCTTTTATTTCTTCGGCAAATATGTCGAGCTGCCTCTTCGTTCCCTTCCATATGCCAAAACAATCGTCCACATATCTGCAAAACAGAATTATTTTGTCACCTCCTTTTTCTACTACTTTCTTTTCCCAATCATTTATAACCAATTCAGCCAATGCTGGGCTTAGTCTAGAACCTATATTCAGTCCTTCACTCATTAACATTATTTTATCCCCCATTATACTGTAACCGTTATTCCAAATGGTTTCCAGCACCTTCACTACACTTCCACTATCCAATTATCCTATAATTTCTTTTCCAATTCTCTTTTTAATAATGTCCGAAACGTATATATATATCGTCCTGTTTTGTACCTTGTTACATTTGTACTTGGTACAGAGTCTGAAGAAGACCTTGCTAGAAGGTTGAAACGTTACGTTTAGTTTATGTTTCATAATAAAATACATTTCTGCCTTGGTCAGCATATTGAGTTTTTCATATCATGGAAACAAGGCTTAATGGTGTTACAATAAATCAACTTAATACAATTTTATTGGACTTACAGCTTTGCATGTAATCAATAAATTACGTCACCTAGCATCGAAAACTGAAATCTTAAGGTTAGACAATAACCAATGGAAATTATAACAAAATTGCGTCAAACAAATTATGACGTCATACTATAACACAAGTATGTTTTATAATTTACATATTAAACACTGAATTAGTAAATTATGTTGGCACACAACAAGACCTTCATAGCTTAAGATCACTTAACGCCATAAAGGTGAGCTAATATCGTTATAACAATAAAAAAAAACTACACCACTGAATTCTCCATTTCGTCACGCTCATCTTTTCCACTACAACAAAGGAAGAATTGTTAATTCACTCATTGTTCTTACAGTTTTCTGCTATTCCGTTACTGTAAATCATCTTGTTTCACAGACACAACTCTTTGTATAGAATAGGAAGGATGTATTTTTGTGAGGAGAAGCCCCTATTTCAACTCTTTTTCCCTTGGCTAGCAAGTTCAGTCATGGTATGATAGTTTTCTTACCAAGCATCATATAGCGGTTTAGAAAAAGTTTAATTATATTCATGATATATAAATAGTTAGATAAACAATAGGTCAGATTTTCTACATGAAAACATAATATTTTGAAAGAGAAGTAGAAATTATGAGCTACTTTCGATAGTAGAAAGCAAATCCTTTACTGAAATACTGAGAAATATCCCTATTGCCATCTATTGCCATACTTTTATGCTATTCTGTTTGTGTGTAGTAATGATCATACAATAGCAATTCTCAATAGAATGTACTGGTACTCCTTGGGGTACAATATTGCAGTTACTTCATAAATATTATTCAATATAACTTTGACAGTTGTAAATCAACTTGCAATTGTTACTTTTCAAAAAACCACAAAAATAAGCTTTCACTGATTACTGTCAGTTGCAAAACTATGTTATAGTTTCTGATAGGAATGCGCATGCTCAGTACTCGCATTCATTATTATGACTATGTTACAAATGGCATGAAAGCAAAGAGGAACTGAAGGACAGAGAGCTGTAGGTAGTGAAAGACGAGAGAAACTTCAAGGTAGGAAGAAACTTGAAGATAAAGATAAGGTCATAGAACAGGTCTGGGCAACTCGCCCTATTTGTAGAAGAGCGCTCTCGTATGCACACAAGGAATTTATAGTGAGCACGGTCACTGTAACATTGTACGAGAATTGGAAAGGAGGAACGAGGCCTTGAGGCTGCATTATGCACGCGAGAAGGTCGAGGGAAGACGACAAGAGGGAAAAATGAAACACAGGGGAAAGCATAAAATGAAGAGAAAAAGTCATTCTTCGGTACATAAAATTCAAAATAGAGAAAATATAACCTACATTTGAGCACTATGAAAATCTTGTTTCAGATTTTCACTTCACAACTCTACAAGAACGAAGAACATGAAAATATACTCCTCTGGAAATTAATAAATATCGACACCAATGCAACAAAAGTCAGACTTCGGGTTCTCTCAGGCTGAAATCCTAAATAAATCACCAATATATAGAATTTGCAAAAGTTATAACAGTCTAGTAGCTACGACAAATCATCGACGTATTTTCTTTAAAACAGTAGACGTAATAAGTTTAAAAACTATATATGTATATAATATATACAGGGTGATTATAAAGTACCATGACATTTTTGGCAAATTGGTGACTAATAACAAAATAAATGATACTACAGTACAGAAGAGACACCAAAACACAAAAGTAACAACTTCCCACATGACCTCCACAAAAGCAATACTTTTCCACATGACCTACGAAGTGGGGCGCTGCACCGTCTTGTTGGAAGACCATTCTACCAAGGATACCTTCATCCAACAACTGCGTCTCTAGGAACAGTTGCAACATGTCGAGGTAAGTGCCCCCATTGATTGTTCGTTCCACAAACATAAATGACCCATAGACTTTTTGTTTTGTCATGCCGAGCCAGACATTCACTTTCGGAGTGTCCCTTTGCCATTCGATGGTATCATTGCGCGGCTCATTGCCCCATATTCGAAAATTATGACGATTCACATGGCCACAAAAGTGGAATGTAGCCTCGTCGCTGAAAAGGATGTTGTCCATTAACTGTTCCTGATGTGCAGCCTCACAGAGATCGAAGATGCGGAAAAGCGTTAATTTTGTGTTTTGGTGTCTCTTCTGTACTGTAGTACCATTTATTTTGTTATTAGTCGCAGATTTCCCAAAAATGTCATGGGACTTTATAATCACCCTGTATATATATATATATATATATATATATATATATATATATATATATATATATATATATATATAATCAATTTATACCCTTGTACTTGCTTTATTTTTATATCTTCATTATTATATATTGCATTGTATTGTATAATTGTATCAGTTAAGTTAATTATAATTATTATTTTGAATGAGTAGGTTACTACTATACCAGATTTATAGAACATTGTAATTGGTCATCTGCCTGTTGTGTTCTCAATAAATAAATGAATAAATATTGTGAAGGAGAAATTGTTGAATACATGGGAACACAAAGGGGGGAGAAGAGAGATAGCGGCAAGGAAGGGATAAGACATAGAGGCAGAGGAAAATTGAGATAGGGAGAAAGAGAGGGAGATAAAAGACAGGTAGAGCGTGGCGACGGGAAGGGAAAAATATAGACAAAGAGAAGGCCTGCAGAGATATAGGTAAGTGGAAAGCAGAGAGATATATGTATAGACACAAAGGTACAAAGGCAGAGAGAAATTGAGGGAAAGAGGTACATCTACAAACACAGAGAGGAAAAAAAAGATGTGGAAAGAAGAGAAACAGGAAAAGAGAGAAAAATACACGGGAACACAAATAAAAATGTAGATATAGTCAAGACGAGAAATAAACACGAAGGCAGGAAGCAAGTAAGGGAAACACACTCTGAGTGTGTGAGAGAGACAGAGAGAAGGAAGGAAAAGACAAGAGGGTGAGATTGTTAAAAATTCATGGTAAATTTTAAGCTATAAAGAAGTAGACGATGTGATTTTCAAACGAGAGGTTGTTTTTTTCAGGGCATCAATATGCCAAAGAGAGTGACCTTTATTCTGAAGAGCCCCAATTCAATGATGGCTACAGGGACGATATCAACCCTTCAACCTTGAACGATTTCACAACCAGTGTGTTCCGATACTTCCATACTTTAGTGCAAGGCAACATAGGGTAAGTTTTGCGTAATCGTACAAATAAATAAATACATGAAAATAAGAAATACATGCATATATGTATATAAGCACCTTTTTTTAAAAAAAACATAAACATGAGCTATCATTGACTGCTTATTCATTATGTCCTTTGTATCAAAACAATCATATAGTTTCTGATAGGAATGCAGGCATGCACCGTACGCTTTTTATTTGTAACTATTTTTCTTCTCTTTTCTTCTATCTTCGTTGTAGCTTTGATCTTCTTTTCAGTTTATTTTTTTACTGTATTCTGTCTCTTTCTTTCTATATCCTTGCTTCCGTATATCCCTTCCCCAATTCCTCTCGATTCGTTATTCCTCTTCAAGTATATTTCTTCCTTGTCTCAAAAATCCCAAAAGAACTTTCACACCGAGGTGACAAGCGACATGAAACACGGGCAGTAGCGATATAATATCAAATTCGATTGGTCAGTCCTCAAGTGACAAGCTACAGGTGTCAGATGTGAAGACTCCCTACCGTTTCTACATTGAACTAAATGTTTGTGAACCCAGTGCAAATAGACATGCTCCAATGTAAATTTCGTGAACGAAGAAGTACACAAAGTCTTCTCGATGGCGTAGTGTTTACGCTATCCCCTCGTAACCAAGAGATCCTGGCTTCAATCGCAGTGGAGGCACATAGAAGACCTACTTTAAACTGTAGGTTCAGTCCCGATTAACCTACGCGAGCATAAAGTGGGCGTAAAAGAGCTTGTGAACAGATATTCAGTGTATCCAAACCACGAAAAACTAAATATCTCATTAATATTTTTTAATGTGAACAAATATACAGTGTATCTAAATCACGAAAAACTAAACAATATCATTAATACTTTTTAATATAAAAACTTTTTTCTCTCTTCTCTATTTACAGATTACCAAGCACTTCCGGGTGTCCAATGATGATGCTGAGTGATTACTACAATCGACCATCCATTGTTGCCGACCCAGCTATGATGGATTATATGATTGAAGGAATGACAATTCAAGAATCGGCAGGAGCTGATGAGTTTTTCACAACGGAGGTGAGAATATACGTCATAGGCGTAACTTGGCGGGGACAAAGGGCCACTTGCCTTTCTTTAAAAAAAATACAAGTTAATGGTATTTTTATTAATGTCATGTGAACTGAGGAACAAAGAAATATAGTATTATTTCTGATTTTTCTAACGTAACAGTTATTTCTTAGACTGGACGCTATTTTTACGGGAAACTTTTCGATTCTGCCTTGCCCTTAAAATTAAGCCCTATGTGTGATTCTGCACCCCTCACATATTCAGGCCCCCCAAAGTTATACCCATCATATACGCTGTAGTAAATTATCTGGGAAAGATTGATTTTGTCACAATTTTGAATTTTTTTAGAATCTTCGAACTGAAGTTTTTAAAAAACTTGAGAGAATGAGCTTTAATTTTCTGTTACAAGAAAATTTCGAGTAAATTTTCCTTAATAAGCTTTTTTCTTTAACGTGTAGGGGCGCACAACTGAAAGTTGCAGCGGGGAGGGGGGGGGCAAAGCATGTTAGTTAAGCTACTGAACTTTGATCTCATGCATTTCGATGTCATAATGTTATAATTAGATAAATATATGAGTTTTTTTTAAAGTCAAAAACTCAACTTATATACGTATATATATATTTTTAGTTAACTCAGTACCTATTCAAGTCAAAGAACCCATTTGGAAATGACATGGAGGCTATTGATGTACAGCGTGGTAGGGATCATGGATTGAGTCCATATAATGACTACAGACAGCTTTGTGGTTTGCCTAAAGCTACAACCTTTGATGACTTTGCGGATATCATATCTGAAGAGGTAAGTTGATTGATTAAAAATATAATTCTTAGTTTAAAGATGACTAACTAGATCTATTTACTAGTTTCACTTTACAAGGCAAACTAGAAAAAGTATAATAGAAAGACTCTATTCACCTTTACAATGGGATTAATATACAGTTCGAATACACGACACTAGGTTGTGTTAGTTTCACATATACATTTGTTTTTTGTTTCATACTAACAGTAAAAGTGACTCCTGTATAGTCCAAATGAATAAAAAGTCATAATATCAAATCACATATTCAGTTTCTGTGACTCAAAGATACACTGCCAATCAAAGGTGATTTTTTTTAAAAAAATATAATGGATTCAAATCACATTAAATAAATAATTGATGAAATAAGTACACAAAGATTTTGTAGATATAATCATTTTTGGTGAAAGTACATTAATCTCATAATCCTCTAATAGTGTTTATTAGACTTTAAGATAGGAAACAAAATACATATGCACTATTGGGGTGAAGCTCATACGAAACGAAATGTAATATGTAAACTTTAAACACATTTAAGTTATCTTGATTTAAAATTCAATAATTTTTATAGCCAAAAATAGCAAATATTTTGTGTGAAAAAATACAAAATACTAATCATGTTAAACCGTAAATAGTGATATTATCATTAAACTGTATATAAACATGGCAACTGATATTTTGCAAACAATCAATTTAAGAATTGCTAAAATTCAGCTACAAAACTAGTATATTTTAAGTTACATGTACATCCAGAATGTTTTATTTCCACTGGAAGAAGGGTTACTGAAATTATGTATTATAGTTTCATTAACACACTCAACAAACGTTTCCATAGTAGGCTCATATAGTATCAGAAACAGACAAATATATATTTACATTTTTTTATTTGCTCTAATCAAACTGTTCAAATACTTTTCAGAGCAGTTAACTAGAAGAAAGCCTTTCTATAAAAAAAGAAAAACATATCTATATGTATGGTGCCAAAAAACAATTCCAGCAATTTCAATTCGATTAAAATAAAAAATATCATTTAAATAAAAAAAATCATCAAAAATGATTTTCTAAATAAAAATCATGACTTTTATCCACCTTGCTGCCAATTGGTATCAATTGCAGTTATGACTGTTTACGAAGTTGGAATCGGATATCTGTAACTTATATGAAAATGGTGTGATTCAGATAATGGAGTTGAAAAATTACTATTAACTTTTTACTAGTGGTGTACACACATCTGGCGGTTTCTACAAAAATGCACATACTTAAGTAATAAAATACCCTTACATCAGTTATTCGTTGGACAAGATTCTGTTATTTTGGAATCACTACTGTTGACCTTATTTTTCTGATAAACACAGAAAATTCATGTGTGGACTGGGACTGGCCAGGCCAGGTGGCAGTGTGTGATATATCGCCTATTTGACCAGCTTTCCTTTAAAAAGAAAAAAAAGAACAATGAACGTAGAGAGATGGCGAACTATAGGACTGACTGCCAAAATATAGCCATTTGGAATCGGGGGAAGATCAAACAATTAGAGGAAACTATACATCGTCGTGGATAATGAACAAAAATATTAAAACTACCATTACACTGTAGTTAGCTTGAATTATACATTATGGTTTGTATGAAGCATAGTTTAAGACATTTATGCAACACATTATAGTGTTAAATTGTCTCATAGAGCCCCTGTAGCTACTATGGTGGGCCTGGTGTCTGACTGAAACGCAGGAGACTAGGGTTCGATTCCAGCGGGTGGGTTTTATTCCAGCGAAGTCGCTGGATAGAGATTTATTTATTTATTAAACAAATGATCCCACAGACCATTGTTCTATTGGGACATACATACATTTTTTGCATGCAATTATCCACCCTCAAATAAATGGGAACCTCATGGTAAGCTTGAACGGTTGAGGCGTTCGGAGCGTGATGCTGATCACACCACCTCAGCAAATTACCGTGATTTGGAATGTGTGGAGGTCATAACTCCACATCCCACTACATGTCTTCATGACAATACTGTAATGCACATATATACCTAGTACAAAATAAAATATTTATACAACACAATACAAATATGCACTTCTATACGGTACAGTATAACGCATTACAATACTGTGGCTCAATGTTGCACAGTATAAGTACAGTACAAGACAGTACAGTACTATATTTCTTTATATATTCATGCGCTTCTCTACATGTTCACCACTTTCTTCTCGTAGTTACTAGGGTCGTTTAAGGTTGACCAAGACTTTCGTGCGTAGAATAGTAATGAATCAATGTAGTAATGATCCTTTGTGATGCATTTGGCGCATGCGCAGTAGTGTAAACAAAGATGGCGGCAAGTAGTGTATCTGTTGCTGTGGAACAGCTGTGTTTAATGAAATTTCTCGTGAAGGAGAAGGTGAAACCTGCTGAAATTTGGTGTAGACTGCAAGCACAGTATGGTGAACAATCACTGTCACGGGAAAGAGTGTACGAATGGTGTCAACAGTTCCGTGAAGGGTGGGAGTTGGTAGCAAACGAACCGCACTGACACGTTCGCCCAACAGCAGTCACTCCGGTGAATATCGCGCGTGTTGAGCAAGTTATCCTTGAAGACCGGCGAGTAACAGTGCGTGACATAGCGCATACAGTCAATATCAATGTTGTACGTAAGGCTGTTCGGAAGAAAAGACCTGGAATGTTGTCGAAACATGTCATTCTTCTCCATGACAATGCCAGGCCACACACGGCCCATTTGACTCAAACAACACTCGCCAACTTGCACTGGAAGGTTTTATCACACAGTATTTACAATCCAGACTTAACCCCCAGTGATTTACACTTGTTTGGGGCTCTTAAAGAGCATTTGGGCGGGACGCACTTCCGGACAGATTGGGAACTCAAGAACGCTGTCCTGCAGTGGTTACGACACCAACCTACTTCTATCTACGCCAAAGGCATCACGGAACTTCCACAACGATGGCAATGGTGTCTGGATGTTCACCAGATTCTTCTCGTAGTTGTATTGTCTGCTAATATTGTCCACATTTTTTTTCTCAGAACGTCGAGAAGTTAAAATCTGTCTACAGTGATCCAAACGACGTCGATTTCTTTATCGGAGGCTGCTTGGAGGAACGGGTGAGTGGGGCTCTGATGGGGCCTACCTTCCACTGCATCTTCATGGAGCAAATGTACAGGTTGAAGTATGGAGACAGATTTTTCTACAATGTTCCAGACCAACCGGGATCATTCACGGAAGGTAATGTATTTTGAGGGCAGTGGAGAAGCCATTCTTAAAAGCGAAAGTATGCATTATATCTACTATTACGCACGAATTAAGTAACCTGAACAATTGTATTAGTAGACAGTTATGAGCTTGTATTCGCTATTTTTTAAATGATCCTCGTACATAGAATCATCCAATATTCCACACATCAGGGACGGTATCGAGACGAGATAAATAGCGATCTCGTTTGAAAACTAGGACGAGACCGAGACTTTGTCATAAGGTGTAGTCTCTCTCGAGATTAGTAAATGTGAATGTAAAATTATGAAAATTTCACTTAAAATAGCTTTACTATGCTACTTATTTCGACAAACCAAGAGGGCGCGACTCTGTCACTACTTATAGATGGGTTGTTTGCTGTGCAAAAGTGTTATCTCTTAGATCCTTTGAATATGGCAAATTTTAATTATTTTTGCGTGCTATATCGAGACTCGATACGAGATCGAGAAAATCGATAGTTTTATTTCGAGTCTAGAATCGTTACCACTTTCCAAAGGAAAATAAACGTCTGGTAAGTTACTAATAACAGTCTTTGGTAAGAGGCCACAAAAAATCCATCTCCCAAACCTGAGTGTTAAACCAAGTTATTTCGAAAGACTCGTATACACGGACATAAAATATAAAACCGAATTATTTTAAATAAAGACATTTTTGCGAAATGATTGCTAAACACCCATCATTGCAGCGAACAGTAATAACAGTATTACAGTTCTGTCTTGCAAATTATAAATGTATAAGTTGGTAATTCTAATCCGATTTTTCAATCTTGTTTCAGAACAATTGAGGGAAATTTTCAACGCTAGACTATCCAAATTATTCTGCAACCACAGCGGAGGTTTAAAAATAATGCCGCTGAATGCATTCCTCCAACACAATACAGAGTAAGTATGCACATTTCTAAACCTTAATATTCTACTTATCATTTCCTTACCGGAATTTAGTCCAGTTCTTTGTACAATATTTGAGGACAAAACAATTTGTTATATGGAAGTGCAAAAAAATTAAACTACAGATCTGTTACATTGTACATGGTAAGTGAGTTTGACTTTGATGTCAGATCTCAATTCATTTTTAGAAAGGTGGAAGTTTTAGTTCAGATTTATTTTGTGTTGTCGAAGATCATCATTTTTTTTAAAAAAATGCCTAGTTTTACAGTACTAAATCATCTATCGTGCTTCGTCAAATAAAAATCGAATTACACGTGGAATGAAATACATTGACGTCCGCTGGATTTTTCCAGGGAGGCAATCAAGGCATTTTTCCAGAGGGAGGGCAGATGAGGCATATTCCCCCTCCGCTAATACTCTTGCCTTCTGAAAAGAGAACACTCCTTCAGTTTCAAGATATCATGTTCCTGTAACGCGCTTATAATAATTAACACAAATTACTGTGACTGAAATGAAATTATATGTGTGAAATATTTAATTTTAGGTCGATATCCATTTTCCAGGGGAGGTCATGTTTATCAACAACGCTAAAAGAAACTCACTTAGCTGTAGGCAATTATCGAAAACCACAAACAGGCCACATGAAGAACAAAATTGTTAAGAACAAAGAAACTGCCGCCAATAAAGGAAACTAAATGCAGCTTCTCTTTCGAAGTAGGATATGCTTGCCTCTTGTGTACAATAGCAGTGGTCTCATTTCATTCGACGACCAATATGACAAAATGGCATAATGTGACTGTAAGACTTTGATTTCATTTGTTGTTTTAAGTTCACTTTATGCACAGAAAGGCTAATCGGGACTGGATATGCAGCTTAAAGTGTGATCTAAACCACTGTGGATGTGCCTGCACCGAATATGACTGTAACAGTTTGTTCTTTCTGTTGACGATATTTTTTGGTTAAAGGGCGTAAGCGACCCCACCCCCCCTGGCGCCGCCCCTGCTCACAATTCGACGACGATGAGTCACTTTTAGAGCGTAATATTGCTCACGTATGTCGCCTCAAGGCCTATATAAAGAAGTGTATCTCAAAACGGAAAATTGTTTGATTTCGCCAATGTTTATGAAATACTTCTAAATTCGTATCATTTACTACGATTTGTAGCTCATTTTCTTTATACTAGATATAAAATGTTTACATTTTTCATTTTTTTCAGGAATCCTCTTGTGGACTGTGAACAAGTAGCATCTATAGACCTTACAAAGTGGAGTGAATAACTTTAACTTATAAAACGGCGACATCTATCGTGTTGTGATTACAAAAAAAGTGAACTTTCTACGTTAATAATTCCATGAATGTATGAATAAGAGCAACGTATACTAATTCTTCATTTTTCTAAGTTATTATTCATATTCACTATAATTATTATTCATTTACGCTAATATTCTTATTACGCTTTTAGCTAGCCTGACACTAAGTCTGATTCACTATTGTTTCTACTTTAGCAGAAGCAAACTTTGGGGCATTGTCCCCACATAGAAAAATTCAGAATTCACAAAAAAAAGTGAATGCACTCATTGGGAAATTTAAATCTATGAAATCGTTAATATAAAAAGTCAGCTTCAGCCCTGAATAAAAGTATTTCATCCTCAAATGTCACACATCGAACCAGTGTCATAAAAATTATGATGTAACACTATGCAAAGGGATAAACTATAGTTTTTGGCGTGCATGTTATAAAATATCTCGAATGATATTTTAATTTTGTTAAATGTATAGTATTAATTAAAAAAGATATTTTGTAAGAAAACATTATGTTTATTAATTCATGTGATTGAATTTTTAAATATTTCTCCTTTAAACTAAATGTTTTTACTGATTGTCTTACTGTAAGTTGTGTTTTTTTTACCGTCTCTTTTCTGCCACTTTTGGCTAATTGCGACGATGAGGCTAGTGTGATGAATATATGAAAATGATGACGTGACAATCACAAAGAACAATTGGACCTAGGACGGACTTGAACCCAGGACCTTTTACTTACTATTATCCTTTTACCATGCCATACTATCTAAATAAATCAATCAAAATACTATATTCTTGGTTTTAGACTTCATAGGCGATGATGCACTCATGAATATTTGTATTTTGTTGAAGAATGAATGTCGAACTGTCATTGAAAATGAATTTTTAGATATGCGAAAGCATAGTTTTATGAGGATAAGGGAGAGATAAGTGCAATTCATACCTGTCCACGCTATTGTTTAGACACTGAATTTTTTTTGCGTGTTTATAAATAGTGCAACAGCCCATTAATTGAAATACATTGTGCAATTGTTAGAGGCATGCAAATTTTGTTTTAGGCGAAAACACGAAATATGAAATAACATGCTTTAATGTTCATTTTTCATGTTTCTGAAAGGTGTGAGGTGCATTTTTCTAACCTGTTTTGTCACGAAATAATGCGAAATATTCTCTTAAACACGAAATTTACCGTTTATATACCGACGCGACACTTTCTGAAGTCTGAAATATCCTGTGAGTTATGCAATTCACGGAAAATTGTTTAGTTCCGCTGTAAATATTTGAGAAGCAAAAATTCCCTTTACACAGGAATAAACTTACTGGTAACTACATGAATGTTCTATTAGAAGGAATATGATTTTGTGTAATAAGTGCAGTTTTTAAATCAAATTTAGTATTATATTCACAATTTTTAAACCAAAATATCATTTTATATAGCACTTTTGATGTGATTATTCACCACTATAACACCGAAATTTTATTTACCGGTCTTGAACCCGAAATCGACTCCGTTTTTGTACCGAAAATTTGCTTTTTTATTTACCAAAAATATGAGCCTCTAGCAATTGTATATTCTTATTATCTTTGCATAATCTGAAAAGAACTAAGAAAATTCTGTTATGCAAACTTCATTGAATGTTGGTGTTCTTTTGTCTTGTTACTGGTTACAATGGTGAATATTGTCTTATGTTAAGTGGCATTGGGGCAAATGCACTAAAGCAGAGAGACCTAGAGCCAGGATTCGAAAATTAGTAGTTGATTAGGACTAATCAGGAAATGCTAAAATGAAGAAATTCCTTACGTTCTAGCAGCAGTGTGTCTTTTCAACCGGATGTCACTGATAGTGGTGATACTAGTGCAGGATAAGCAACGACGGCGACAAATCTGGTACGAAATGGAGGATGGATTTACCTGACACAAAGGTGGATTGATCAATGATTTTTTTAAAAAAAATTACCTCATTTAAATCGCGATTTCAATGAATCCACCTTGATTGAAATCGCGATTTATATCAGTTTTTTTTAAAAAAAATCTTTGATTTAAATCACTTTAATTCATACAATAATGTACATGAAAATCAATTTTTGGTGAAAGTACATTAATCTCGTAATCATTGATTGGTGTTCATTAGACTCTAAGAAAGAGAAAGAAGGAAAGAAAATATATGTACTGATGTGGTGAAGCTCATACGAAAGGATATGTAAACTGTAAACCAGGGGCGGCGCCAGAAAATTTCGAACTGGTGGGCAGGCTCCACATATAGATAAATTAGGGTGGGCAGATGTAAAGTACATACAAACAGGTATATACAGGGTGTCATTTTAATGGCGCCCACGGACCACAGATTCGTATAGAGGACATCAAAACAAACAACTTTTCCCAGTAACATTTTTCCCGCTGGTGCGTCGATTCGACGCTACAGCCGTTCAAAAAAGATCGTTTTGCCGCCTGGATGCTGGCAACCCAACACAACATTTGATCGTACCTCTGACGTCATATCCTAGGGCGAAACAGCGAATGGCAGGGTTGCAAGGAACAAACAAAATTTGTGAAAAATGACAAACTACCAACCACATTATTAGCTGTAAAACGAAGCGAGAGACGCGTCCAGCAGACCGAACATCATAGCCTACCAGCCAGAAGATCAACAATCATCTCAGGCCCTGATATGACTGGGAAGTGAACCAACGATATGAGAAATGGTAAAAAAGTATTCAAAATGAAATGTCAATGTCGGATTTTGTCTCAGCCTACATCTAAAATATCAACAACAATAAATTTTATTGCACTTACAGCTTACACCTGGCTGTTTACGCCCAACTACAAGTCAAATATTTGCAAATCTCGTTGCAAGGTTGATATCTACAGGTTTGTGTCCAGATGCCATGCGGTACTTTTGTGCTGATAACGGAAGTATCCGAGATTCACGTTGTTACATTATGGCTAAAACAAGTACAACCACAGTAACAATCTAATGATGAATCAGTACCGAATACACTGCCCTGTTCACATTTGCAAACTATTGCATGTGTATCCGGTGCATAAGTAAACACAGTCTCCTTAGAGCTTGTATTACTACTACTTATATTCCTGTATTTTCAATCATTTTTGCCACTTGCCTCATAATGATCTGAAATAAAATAAAATAAAAGTGGCCCGGAGAACAAAGTTCCATGGTACAATCTCCGGGCCACTTTTATTTGCCCCACCCGGTATTATGTGTTGCTTACCTTTGGAATTTTGAGTTCTTTCATTTCTATTTTGTCTTCTGTTCAGTGTGTTACAGACAACTAGCCTCAGAAGGACGAAGTGGATAGACTAAATTGTAGATGCCAACTTGGTAACTAGATTTTTAAATATTTGATATGTAAGCTGAGACAAAATTCGATATGACCACTTCCACTTGAATTCTATTTCCTTTCTACCATTTTTCGTATCGTTTGTTTACTTCCTGTTAGGTTACAGAACGTGTTTTCTCGTTTTGTTTTACGGTACATAATGTGGCTGATTGTAGCTATGTCATTTTTCACAGAGTATGTGTGTTCCTGGCAACCCTGGAACGCATCGCTTCACGACGGGATATGACGTCACAAATGCAATCAAATGTTGTGTGTGGTTGCAAGCATTCAGGCGGCAAAACGGGCTTTTTTGAACGACTGTAGCGCCGAAACGACGCACCAACGAGAAAAATGTTACTGAGAGAAGTTGTTTGTTTTGATGTCCTCTATACGTTTCCGTGGTCCGTGGGCGCCATTAAAATGACACCCTGTATATATATATATATATATATATATATATATATATATATATATATATATATATATATATATACACACACACACATACACACACACACACACACAGGGTGTCTCATAAGTAATAGCGCAAACTGACACAGGTGAAAGTACACGATAACAGAAGCAAAAAAGTTTCAGTAAACATTGGTCCGCAAACGAGCCGTTTACGAGATAATCGCGAATGTGTGGTTACAAGCCGCCACTGACTTCATTGTTTGTAAACGTCATCCTAGTTGGTAAAATGCTAATAATACAGTAAGAAAAGTCATTGGAGATCTCATTGCTAGACTCTGTACTGATTGTATTCATCCTGTTTGATTGCAACGCCACCTCTCGGAAATGTTCTGTTTCGTAAACAAAGAGCAAACGTCGGACCGCGCAAGGAGTATAGCACCTGGTGTTTACAAAATGCAATCAATGGCAGCTTCTAACCGCACTTTCGCACACATTATTAGCATTATACCAACTAGGACGACGTTTCAATGAAGTAAGTGGAGGCTTGTTACCACACATTCGCGATTATCTCGAAAACGGCTCGTTTGCAGACCCATGTTTACTGAGACTTTTTTTGCTTCTATTATCGTGTACTTTCACCTGTGTCAGTTTGCGCTATTACATTTGAGAGACCCTGTATACAGTGGCGGCTGGCAGCTAGTATGATGGGTAGTGCCAACGTGATCAAGAAATCGAAATAATCTTTGCTAGCATATGTCATAGAAATCTAATGAAAGAGGTAATTTAAATGGAACTTTGTTTACTAAAATTGCAGACAAAAATTCAGAGTTTCTAAGATTGCTTTATTTTACTTTGCATATATACTTTTTTTTACTTATCGCGAAGGTAAGGATGAGTGAACATTCACAAAGAACACCCCTTCCCAGGCCGGGATTGGAACCCATGATCCTTGGCGTCATAGCATGCTGTGCACTGAAGTCGGCCAGAGTTTCTAGGAAATAAATACGACTATTACAATCTCATCTTTACCACTTTTTAAAAAAAATTAAAAATAGAATTGATGTAGAAATCTGGCGTGGGACGAACAAGTTGCTAAACTTTAAATTTAATATCGTACATCACCTTGGAAAACGGTGTATGTAATAAAGCTCTAATCTGACTCATCTTCGCTCACTACCCTTTGTTTCACACACCATCGGACACTTTCCCTTCACTAAAAAGAAAAACACTGAACAAATAGAGTCGAACATGGTATTATCACCTTGCTTTGTTTATAATTTGCAACCCCAGCACGGCAGACGGTACATCAACAATCGGTATTACTAACAATTAAAATATGATTATCTGCTAAATGAACTATGGATCTACAATTTTCAAATTCAATACAAGAAATTCAATTATATCTCCAAGTGAAATTCTAGTACTGATAGATTTTCCGTGTGAATTTTTACAAATATTAAAGAAAAAATCCCCTGGTGATGCGAATTCCTTTCGATGTTTAGACAATTCTTATTTACAGAAAATGTCTTCAATATTGTCAGCGTCAGTTGCAACACGTGTGTATCTGTGTGCGTGAGAGCAAGGGATATGTCTCTTCTTAAGGAAGAAATTGATAACAAAAATGTCTGGATCGCTATTTAGACGCATCTATCCAAATGGTGATATCGTACCAATGTATAGAATTATTATTTATTTTATTTTAACTTTCTCTAGAGGCTTCAATTCACCAAGGTTCATTCACTTGGTACAACAGCTGTCCACTTCTCTCAGGTATTTGAATTATGCACAGTCGAGTGTTAAGCAGACTTCCACTTCCTGATATATTGAGGCTACAATGTTTACAACAGGTAAACAAGTAGTAAGCTGTTTACAATAATAGGAAGGTAAAAACTCAATTATCAGCGTATAGGGAGTCTCCTCTGACTAGGGTTTAGAGGAGCGGAGAGACTGGCAGAGGACTCACTTTTCGATTTGATTAGAGACAGAGAAGAGCACTTTTGGGAGTAGAGGACAGCAGTCTGTCTGACTTAGGTGAACTACCTACCAAGCCTGGACAAAGGATAGTTTCATTTTACTCTTTGATATTAACTTCATCATCATTCTTCTAAGTCTAAACAGGTATTTATCCTAATCCTTACCATGTATGATTCTGGTTCAAGGTTCTAAAATCCAACGAGTGACTATTTGCCATTTCTAGTTATTTTGTAAGGTATTTTATATCAGTTGTGCCTTTTGCTGCCAAGCATTTAACTTGTCGTTACGACAAGTGCTCTCATCATTTATGAGGATGAATGATGATTAGCTACATCACCCATTGGAAGTGGCAGGTTCGATCCCATCATTCATTAGAATGATACGATATACATTTGGGAAGATATTACGTTCGTTCTTCCCAAGTAGTACTTACAGGAAAGCATCTTTCTCGCGTACTTCTCTCTGAAGTTTGCAACTATGTCAATACATTGCTCTTGCGTCGTGCCAGCCGAAAATGGGCACGGCTGGTTATCTTACGGCTACCACCTCCTTCCCAGTTTCCTACGGAGACTTTTTCGTCCCTCCGCGCATGCCTCTGCGCATGGGCCACACTGTGTTGGCTCGGATACATCGGAGCAAGTGAGAGAACAGCTGGAGCAAATTCTCTTTGAGCTGGAGGTGAAGCGTAGGGATTGAGGCGGCCGTAAGCTTGAAGTAAATGTATTAATTTAACTACTTGCTCTCGGAACCAGATTTTCGCATACAGAAATCAAAGTAATGGCTGTAATGTAATACAATTTGCTGCGTATATACCTTGGTGTGTGTGAAGCGTGGTGACATCAAAGACTCGCGCATGCGCACGCCTAGAACTACTGGGACGCTCATTCTCATGATTTCACCACGCTTCTCACAACCAAGGTATATCCGTAGTAAATGTTATTAAATTACAACAATTACTTTGATTTATATAAGCGAAAATCTGGGGCCGAGAGCGAGTGAGACACCCCGTATATTTTGGTGAAGCAAGTGCTTTTTCTGAGGGTAGAACCATGGCACGGCGGCTCTCCTCTTAGGGGAGAGCCGCCGCTGTGTATACAGTGTGTCCGTAAAATAATGGTGGGGTTTTAAACAGTCATAGTTTTAGAACAAGGTAGAAAGATGAACAATACGTCAAACAAAGAGAAACTCTCCAAGTTTATGTATGCGATAGCTTACGCGCTGACACCTACAGGCGCGAGGGGTGGCGCATGCGCATTGCGTTTCAAGGTATTAGACGAGATAGAGTTATTGGCCCCTTCTTTTTTGCTGAACAGAGGACCACCTTCCTGGATATGTTACAAGGGTAAGCAGTGCATCAAAACCCGGAGAATTCCATTTTCCACTTAGATGGTGCTCCTCCACATTTTTCGACAAACGTGTGGGATTTTCTTAACAAAACATTCCCTCAGCGATGGGTCGGACGAGGAGGGTGGATTGATTGCCTGGTCCCCACGGTCTCCAGACCTTACACCCATGGATTTCTATTTGTGGGGTTATGTCAAAGCACAAGTGTTTTCCTGTCAAGTTCGAAATCTGGACCATTTTAAAGCAAGGATCACTGAAGCTGTTTCTTCTATCACGCCGGATGTTCTGCCGTGTATAGAAAGAGACTGAATATCGTCTTGACGTCTGCAGAGCAACTTTGGGTTCATACATCGAAGTCTACTGAACAGGTAAGAAACTTGGAGAGTTTCTCTTTGCTTTGACGTATCGTTCATCTCTCTACCATGCTTCGTTCCAAAATTATGACTGTTTAAAACCCCACCATTATTTTACTGACACACTGTACATACATATGTGGTGTGTAAGCAAGTAAGCAAGGTTCACAGTCATGTATTCTCTCTCCAGATTTCGTTTGTATTTCTTTACCCATTTCTTTTTGCTGGCGTACGTTTTCTTATTTATCCTTCACATACACATTTTCTCTGTTCCTCGGTTTGTAGCCTCCTTTGTCTCTCCAACTCTCACACGCACATGCGTAACCCTTTTGCCAATTCTTCTAATCAAATTTCTCATCTGTATTCTCTCTATCCACTCCACTCATAAAAAGGTGGCGAAGAGACTCGATGCAGTCACCTATTGAAAAAAAACACTTGGCAGGCCTTGGCTCTTCAAAGATCTGTTGCTGCTCAGGATCGTCTTCCCTCTATCATTTCTTCTGTCTTTCCTGTGTCAGTTTTGATATAATCTCCATATTTCTCTCATTTAAGTATCCTTCCTTTCATTGTATCTCCCTGTCTATGCTCTCAACTGCTCACTCTGTACCTCGCTTAGTATAGTGGATATATTGTCTTATTCCTTCAAGTTAAGAAAGAATTTCTTACCTACTACTTTACTAAATTTGATTGATTCATTGATTTTGTGTTATGGGAGCGAAGCCAACGATAAACGTATGGGGAAATAGTTGGTGAAAACGACGATAGATGACAGCACAAGTGGAAAGCGGAAAGTAATTTATTAATGAATGAAGAGGAATTAGAAAGTGATTAAAACTAAACAAAACAAATAAAAGGAAATGAGTAGTGATTAAATCGTTGTAAATAAAGAATAAAAAGCATAAAGAAATAAAGGAAGCTCAATGTTCGGCACAATCCTCATTAAAGATGAGGAAGGAAATTTTATACTAAGAATTCATGCATATAATCTTTGTATCGTAGAAGTCTCAGAATGAATATTTCCTTAACTTATATCTATTGGTTTATATCGATACTGTTTGATTCGCACTCCAAAGAAAATAACCCATAACTCTAGCCGTGGTATACAGAGTGCACCCAAAAGCTTGGTATAGATCGACCACAAGGAAAAAAACCTTGGGACGAAAAGTCCCCGCGCAGCTCTCCCTTCTTCCCTCCACCTCGGGCCATAAGGAAGCATGGTCCACTCTCCCCCTCCCCTTCTCGCGGGGATACGGTGCACAGGAGTCGCGGGTCTGCGCAAGTTGTTTTGCTCGTGGTTCCACTATAGCATATTAAGTAGCGCTCACAACGTGGAGCTTTACCCACGACAGACATAGCAGTTATAAGTCCACTTTATGCACAGTGTATACTTATTTAGGTGAACCTAGCAAATAACAGTATTACTGTACTGTTTAGTTCATGATTAGGATTGATTGATTGGTAGAATTTTTGTTTTAAGTCCACTTTATTCCCAGTAAAGCTACCGGGACTGGACCTACAGTTTAAAGTGGGATCGACTATGTGCCTCCATTTGGTATAGAACCTGGAACACCTTGATTAAAAGGCAACGACGCTACCACTGCGCCATCGGGGAGGCCCGGTTGTATTAGGAGTATGAAACTTAAGAGTTTCATGTTGCAGGATTTTTCCAACGTGTATTTTTCCTCTTTCCAGGTCAGCTGACACAGATTTATAAAGTCAGTGTTTCTACAATGTTCTGTGACCACGGCGTCGACATAACAGAAATGCCTGTAAATGGATTCTTTCTTCGTTCTGAAACGTGAGTTTTTATTATTATCCCATCTCCCCCCCCCCCTTTTGTAGCAAAATTTATAAACAATACCAGCCTGTAATGAACATTGAAATTATGTATTATTCCTTTTAGGGAGGGAAAGTAACAGCTCTGTCAGTCTGTGCATTCATCATCAGAAACTACATGGGACAGAAAGTTAAAATTTGGTGAACTGGAAGACTGAACAGATCATGATTAATCACAACCTGGCCAGATGTGAGGAACAGCAATTGATATCACTTGGAATTTAGATAAATGAGAAACTGTTAGAGAAAATGTGATGAAACTGATTGAATTTCATGTAGAAGCAAATACTACTTTCATTATCTCTCTTTTTCTGTCAGCCTGTGCATGGGAGCCAAACGTCAGCAATAGATATATAGTTAGATAACGTTGCGATATATTCTGAAACCTGTAGAGCTATAAGCGTGAAACTTGGTGACCTGAAATACTTGCAGATGAAGCAACTCACGTATTTTTACACTTTGTGCACAGTACGGATCCGGTTCTTCAACTCTTCCAGGTTCTGTGGGAGTGGTGGTACATAAACATTGTCTTTAATGAAACCCCACAGGAAGAAGTCACAGGGTGTCAAATCCGGTGACCGTGGAGCCCAGCTGATACATGCTAAGTCGCCAGCTCCTTGACGACCAGTCCAACGGTTCGGTAGAGTTTCATTCAGATAATCACGCACTTGGCGACTCCAGTGAGGGGGTGCCCCGTCTTGTTGAAAAATGAAGTTGTCTTCGTGCAGCCTCGGAAACAACCAGTTTTGTAACATAGAGAGATACTGCTGACCGTTAACCGTGTTTCCATCAAAGAAGAATGGGCCGTAAACAGAAGATCGGGTTTTCGCGCTAAACACATTCACTTTGGGCGAATCTCGTACATGTTCAATGAATGCATGTGGGTTCTGTAGGCCCCAAATGCGAACATTATGTTTGTTTACCTGACCACTGACATGAAACGCAGCTTCATCACTAAACACGATGCGTTGTGCGAAAGTGGCGAAAGTGTTGTCATTGTCAATAGCATCAAGAATCTCGTTACAAAATGCCACACGTTTGCGTTTGTCATCAGGACGCAGAGCTTGTAACAGCTGTACCTTGTACGGCTTCATAACCAGCCGACGTCTCAAAACACGCCAAATTGTTGTTGTAGGAAGTTGTAACTCCCGACTGGCACGACGAGTTGATTTTGAAGGGCTACGTTGGAAAGCAGTTTGAATTCGTGCAACAATTTCTTCAGGAACACGAGGGCGGCCAGGACTCTTTCCTTTACATACACATCCTGTATCTACAAACTGTCGATACCATCTGCGAATGTTCCACCCATTCGGAGGATCAATTTGGTACCTCAACCTGAAACGTCTTTGCACTGTAATCACGGAATTGCACTTCGCAAACTCGAGAACACAAAATGATTTCTGCTGCGGAGTAGCCATTTCAAACAACTGACGGTTACCAAGCAAAACAGAACACAACTGACGTCTAGCGGCTATTATATAAACTAGACTATGTATTCGTTTCTCTAATAGCCGAGCCGGGGCGCAGCGATCGATAGTTTGAACAAAATAATACTTTGAAATACGTATATTCTTTTTGAAACATGCTGTATATTGTAGAACATTGATGTAGAAGACGTCGCCTAGACATGTTAAGAATTTTGTATGTATTGAACAAGGGCAAGATGTGCTGATTTCTCCTGATCGAGAGAACGTAACGAATGCAAGAATTCTGTATTTTTTTGTATTCTGTTCGATATTTTACGTTGTAAATTCGTGAAGTACACCACATCACAGTAATCAGAGAATATATTAGAGTTTCGATTTGATATAATTTCGTTTCTCTAGTGAAAAAGTATCTTCTCTTGTCGAGTGATCTCATTATTGTTAGTGCAATTGTGCAGTGCGCTGAGATATGCGCTGACCAGGAGTAACGCAAAGTTAGGTCTATACATTTGAAAACTTCTAAAATGTTTGATTTTGACCTTAATTACTACAAATTTTATTTTTTGTATGCAAGAACTGCTTGTGTGAAAATATCAATAAAATATCATTGCAAAATTTACAGGATTTTTAATTTTCATTTGATCTTCAAGTTAAGAGAGTTATTCTAGTCACCAGCATTAATTATGTTGACTAAAGGGATTTTTCAACATGAAGGTTCTGATCTTATAATAAACGTTTTCTGAATTAGAATATATATGCATAATGTATTGATGTGAAAAAAGTTACATAAGTGAAAAATTGTCTCTGATGCGAACAAAAGTCATACCACAAAGTAAATTGACTGCAACGGTAATAGTAATAATAAAAAACGTTTATCAGGTACTTACAGTATATTCGCCACCAACAGATGTCTCTTGTTGTACATTTTGTCTTATTAATATCAACTTTAATAATATTTTAAAGTTCTTAAAATACATGCGATAAGTAAAATGGAGATAATTTAAGGTTATTATCACAATACACCACGTGTCTAGACATATTGAAGCCCCGTTTGTGTGTGGTCAAGTGTTGGAAATCGTCTATTTTCCTCGTAAAAGTTGCTATGTAATGGAATATGCATATTACATTCTGTTCATCACTTGTGAAATCTTCAATCATAAGATGATAAAGTACGACGGTTGATCGGAAAGTAAGGTTAGAAACATGTCGAACATTTGCAAGAAAGCTAGTTTTGGTAATCATCTACGCATATTGTCGCCAAATATACTCTCTGTTCTAGCGATGTCTGTGAAATAGGAAAAAGTACAATGATCTAATTATTTTTATAAATAAATATAAACTATTTAGGATTTCTAGCCAGTTACGAGCAGATCCAGCGACGTCATCATATGGTAAACACAGTTTTTTTCCACCTCCAGAACACTTTCAGCATTTGTATCAAGAATAACAAAGTCTTAACTATATTGAGGGTGGAAACTCCCACCAAACACAGACAGGCACATACTTCACGTTCCAGTTTTGTAGTCTCAAAAACACGCAATATTTTTCCGAATATTTTTACAATATGTAGGCTACACAAACTGGCAATATTTTCACAATCTATATTGAAGCTAACAAACAACCTATTAAATTTTAAACGAACTAAAAGTTAGTATAGGTAGAATTACACATTTATAAATCTTCAACACACACTCAGACATGCACAGAGAGAGAGGGGAAGGGAGAGAGAGAGAGAGAGAGAGAAACAAATGAAAAAGACAGCCACAAAATACAGAAGGTCGTTCGGGATCTCTGAGGACAATGTTGGAAGGGTGATAAGTTCATGAAAACCCATGTCGCCACCAACGATCATGCTCAATTGGAAAACCAGCATTCCACGCTATAGCCCGACAACGTAATTTCCATTGCAACAGACTTTTCCGAAGAGTTATCATGTCCAACTTTTCCCACTCCTCCTGACAGGCTTTCCAGAGGCCATTGAGAGTGTGTGGACGTCTCTTTCCTAAGGCCCGTTTTAGGAGTCCAAATGCACAGAAGTCCATGGGTGACCCATCTGGCGCCTTGACCGGAATGTCGCTGTAAGGAATTGCACGGATGCCAGTTTCCACCTCCATTCGCTGTAAGAACAGACGAGTCGAACGGGAGGTATGGCTGGATGCTTTATCTTGGTGCACCCAGACCTGGTTTTTGGCCCCCCCCCCCATACAGTGCCGGAATATCTATGTTATAAATGGGTGTTAAAACCTCATCCTGAAAGTACGTGGAGTTCACCTTCACATTATTAGCTACACGGCGAATTGCAATCTTGCCATTATAGCAGTATCCAGCGATGATCATGAAACCCCGTGGAAAACTTTCCTGGCATTCTCGATACAATGTTTGATGATTGTTTTTTTCGCGAGGGCGGTAGTAAATCGCGCGGAGTTTGTGACAGTCACTAAGGTAGACATATGCTTCGTCTAATGTCACCACATTTTTCCATCTCTCCCCTGCAAGATAGGTCTCGTAGAGCTTCCTAGCGTTCGTGCGACGTTCCGCAATGTGACTAGGCAACAGCTTGTGAACTCGCCGCTTATGCCGCATTTCTAGTTGCAGGTCCTTCTTGTTTATGGTGTTCACTGTTGACACAGACATTCCCAACTTACGTGCGATACTCCTTTGGGGGGCAGGGTTACCACCTGACACAAGGGCATTCACTTTTCTCACTATGTCCGGTGTACGACTCGTAGCTGCTCGTGGATTTGCCTGTTTCTTCCCCTGTGGAATTAGGCCCAGTCGGCCTTTGCCTTTTTTGTTCAATACCGCACCGATCCCGTTCTTCGATATCACAAAACCACGCTTCTTTCACATTCCTTTCATTGCCGAATTCCTATATATAGCAACGGAAAGGGCTGTTATGTAGCCCTCCCAGTATGGTTCAATTTTCTTCGGCATCGTTGTAGGTAAATGGCAAAACACTCTGCACACGCGTTCTCGGTACTGACGTGACTCAGCATGCACCGTTTGGACGGACTGACGTTGATAACAGCGCCGCCAGCGGCTTTCAAAATCGTCACCAGAGATCCCGAACAACCTTCTGTAACATCAATAACTTGACTAGAATCTGAATTATGAATACACTGGCTTTGCACCGTCTAGGGTCGACCATTACATTAACAAAGGGGTAAAATTCAACTGTTTCAATCCACAACATGCTGAAAGATAAATTTCACACATTCAATTTGGATTCGCACGCACTTTCACACATCTCTTTTCGTTTCCTTCACATCATGATCAGAAAGGCTAACTTGGACAGAACATACAGTTCAAATTTTAATCCGAACCACTGTGCAATCTTTCCTTCACCGAGGATCGAACATGGATTCCCTTGATTACAAGGCCACTGCATAAGCTATTACGTTATCGAGACACCCCAAGGTTTATTTACAGCGATAATTAATTTGTGTCATTACTATTATAATTTACTCACTTCGGGGTGCATATTCTAAGATTTCTTCTCTACGTACGCCACTGGACGTATCCACCCTGAATAATGGTAACATCGCATATCATACAGAGCAGGTAAATGTGTACGCATTAGTTGATCTAACAAAAAAATTTTTAAACATTCTTCAAATCCTAACCTAGCCAAACAAATGATTACTGTATGGATAGATGAATTAACAATACTACACATTTTTAGACAGTGTATCATCTCGAAGATATCATTCTCATTACAATTCAGACACAATCTTTTAAAAGATTTGATAAGGCAAGTAGTTTGTCGAAATCATATAACTATGTTATCAGAGCGACAAAAAGAAATGCATGTCTTCATTTTCTTATTACAGAATTTACGTAAGACGAAGTAAAAGTGCTTCAATCGAATAGAAAGCAAATGTGGATTTCTCAGAACAAGAGAATGTTGATATCTCTGTCACTTTCGTTAATCGTGACGATAAGGATTGCTGGTGAATGAATGAAGCGACTCTCACAAGGAAACACAGCCACTCACCGGTCAGGACTCGAATCTGAAACCTTAGGATGTCGAATCGACCAATCAACACTCTCGTACATCAAGGTGGCTACATTGGAGCTACTCCATACGTTATTTACACACACCATATTGGATTGATTTTCTGTTTTAAGTCCACTTTATGCACAGTAAGGCTAATCGGGACTGCACCTACAGTTTAAAGTCCGAATCGAACCCGGGACGCTACCACTGCGCTATCGGGGAAGCCACACACACCTTATTGTCAACACGTATCCTTGAGTAAACAACAATACGTGTCGACAATAAGGTGTGTTTCTTCCTTTTCCTTTTCCTGCCGTCCTGTTTCCCTAATTCTTCAGTTCTTCCTTTCCCTAATTCTCTCTCTTTCTTCCCTCCTTCTGTGGTCCTGTATCCTTAATTATTTCTTTCTTCCTCTCCCTCCTTATGTCGTTATGTTTCCTCAAATCTCTATTTCTTCCTTTCCATCCTTCTGTCGTCCTGTTTCCCTAATTATCCCTTTTATCCTTTCCCTCCTTCTGTCATCCTGTTTTACTAATTCTCTCTTCCTTCCTTTCACTTTTTCTGTCGTCCTGTTTCCCTAATTCTCTCTTTCTTCCTTCCCCCCCCCCCCACCGTCCTGTTTCTGTAATTCTCTTTCTTCCTTTCCCTCCTTTTTCTGTGCTATTTTCCTAATTTTATTTTTCTTCCTTTCCCTCCTTCTGTCGTCCTCCTTCCCTAATTATTTATTTCTTCCTTTCCTTCTGTCGTCCTGTTTCCCTAATTCACTGTTTCTTCCTTTCACTACTTCTGTCGTCCTCCTTCCCGTTTGCCTAATTCTCTCTGTCTTCCTCTTTCTCTAATTATCTATTTCTTCCTTTCCTTCCTTCTGTCGTCCTCCATCCCTAATTATCTATATCTTCCTTTCCCTCCTTCTGTTGTCCTGTTTTCCTAATTATCTATCTCTTCCTTTCCCTCCTTCTGTCGTCCTGTATCACTAATTCTCTTCCTTCCTTTCCCTCCTTCTTTCGCTACCTAATTCTCTCTTTCTTCCTTTCCCACCTTCTGTCATCCTGTTTCCCCAATTCTCTCTTTCTTCCTTGTTTCTCTATCATTCGTGCTCTGTTTTCTCTTTCTTTCTTTCTCACTTTTGTTGCTCTGTTTCTTTATTTCTCTTCTTCCTCTTTAGTATCTCTCGATTTCTTTCAGTTTCTCAATTTTTTATCACGTTCACGTTTTTTCATTTCCTATTGTATCCTCCTTTCTTACTCTACTCTGATTGATCCTGAAAGTTTGCTATGTGTATCTTGTAACATGAAGACACAGAGTGACATTCTTGCAGTATTACAGCTACTGCCATAGCAGCAAATCATGAAGGAAAAAATATCAAAAATGCAAGTCGATAACTACTTGCAGGATTCTTATCTCTCCTAATTGATCCTTCATTCTTTCTTGCACCTGGCCAAGTCACGTGATCACTATTTTGAATAGCATGACTGTTATCACATCACGTCATTGTCAGATGAAAATTGGGCGTCACGGATAAATTTTATACTTCTCTTGATAACGTAACTTCTTTCTTTAAACCATCAAAAAGGTAATTTTACACGGTTCACTGTAGGAAGTAGATATATTTCTAGTTGATTCAACGTGATACCCAGGTTAGTATTTTTGAGAGAGTTTGTTTACTATCGTATTGCTTCATTACTTGTTTATCTCGGATCGTGTATTTTCACATTCGGTATTTCGTTGCGTAAAACAGTGCCTCCTTATGATAATAAGAATTGCATACGTGACATTCAACTACTCATTATAGCCTAGTAAACGAAGGATTTTTGTCGGAAGCTGAATTTTGGTGCATTGTTAGACCATCATAAGAGATGTATTTTCCCAAAAGTCCCCGCCCTTCCCCCCATAGCATTCCTCCCTACGCCCCCCTGAACATTCAATATGCAGTGTTTTAGGAAAACATTAATATCTCTGAAACTAGTGGGCACATCGGGCAGTTCTTTTTTCAGTTTCAGTGCCAACATTACTCTCTATAAATTAGATCCTTTTCATGTTTTAAATATTCCCAATGGTTTTTGAGTAATTTAAAGATAAAATGAAAAAAATGTAAATTTTTATACTCACTTTTTCCTTTTTGGCACTGCATTTTCGTTACAAATGATAATATTGGAAAATTATCCAAACAAAAGTTGTAGAGTATAAAATTATCTCTAACTTGATACTAATGATGACAAGCTTGCTACTAAAATTTGCCCTGTACCGGGTAAAGTTTGAACACTCGCTGTGTGCACTCCCGCTACGTTCCGCAAAAATGCGCACATTTTGATGTTTTTTGTTCATATGTGCTACATTTAAGCAATATTTTTAATATTTTGTAACATTTAAAGTAGCCCAATATACAATTTTAATTGTCTTAGTAAACCCTCGTCAACACGAATCCCTAGGGACCGAAAATCAAGAGTTCGTGTTAAGAAAAAAATTCGTGCTAACCGTGGACTCAAATTTTATTGTTGCAATACAGTTCTTTCTACACATTAACCATTTACAATACGTATTATGTATGTCACCATAGAAAACAGTACTACAGTAATTAACTTTAAAAAAAAAGTACTCACAGATCATTTTCTGGTGAAAAACAGTTCAGTATGTGTTGTGATGACACAGATTCCCAGGATGCGGCGATAGCTTTTATTGTATCAAGCACACTCCTACTTGGGGTCTTCTACGTTTTAAACACATCTGAACACTCAACTGAATTTGTTGGTTCAATACGTATAAGCTCATTGTTGACGCGAAGATCACGATTGTCGAGCAATTGCACCCAAGTTTTAATCTTGGTGTTACTCGTACTGGCTATGTTTTAAAGAATAGAAAAACACCTTTGAACACATTGTGATCTGAATCTGTTGGTTACAATACTGTATAAGTTGATTGTTGACAAGATGATAGAGATTGTTGAGCGATGTCTTACATACCTAGCAGAGAAACAACAGAAAAAAAATATGAAAACCTTTGAAAGTTCGTGTTAGATGAGATCTAATGACGCAACGGACTAAGAAACAGTTCGTAATTCGTGGTAACCGAAATTCGCGTTAAACGATAAAACTTTCTATAAGATATAATACATCCCTTCCGGGACCAACATTTTGTTCATGTTAACCGAGAGTTCGTCTTAAGCGAGTTTGTGTTAACGAGGGTTTACTGTATTTTGAAAATATTAAAATCAGCTGCATGCAAATATTTTCATTTGTTAATAACCTGTGGCCCGACAGCCCTTGAAGGGCCTAGGACTGCCTTCCTACTGCCAGTCTCCCTACCACAATCCTACCTAGAGGTGTGGAGATCTTCAACCGGTAATGGGGTGACGTGTGGTCAGCACGTCGAACCCCCAGACGTTATAGGAAATTTCCGTGAGCGGGTTACCTCAGGAAAATATCACTCTTGTCTGTCATTGTCATATTGTTGAACTCTACGCATGATTGTTTCAAGTACTTTTTCGTAGTCTAGTTGAGTTGAGTTGGTGTTTTAAGTCCATTTATGCACAGCACGGCTAATCGGGACTGGACCTACAGTTTAAAGTGGGAACCGAACCACTTGTGCCTCCACCGGGTATCGAACCCGGGACCCCTTCATTACAAGGCGACGACGATACCACTGTACCTTGAATCTTTGGAACAGCGCCGCGCACAACGGTAGAGAAGGGGAGAAAGTAAACTTGTGACTAATTTTACTTAAAGTGGTAACCTCAAAGTAGGTATATAACGATCAAATCTTGCTTAAGCTAATCAGGTATCATTAAATAACTATATGACCTAATAAATTAATTTCACCGTAATAAGCAATGGGAATTAAAGTGCAGTAAAGGCCCGAGAGATACGCTGTTCACCTGGGTTTACGAAGCATTTCACGTTCGAAGAGGCCAGACCACGGATGTAAACCACAAGATAAGAACTTTGGAACTACTGAACGGATTTGAATAAAATTTTATACAGCTCTGTATAACATCATAATCGTCGAGATGAAGCCCAACTTCATAGGAGGCGAATCAAGCGAGAAATCAAAGGATAAAGAATAAGGGTGATTGATTGATAGGTTGATTTAGTTTATTTTACTTCGCGTTTTGTGCCTCTTGGCTAATTTGCGAAGATGGGGATGAGTGATGAAATTGACGAATGGACATTCACAAACAACCAAGCCCGAGCGGGATTCGAACCCGGGACCCTTGGCGTCGCAGCGCGATGTGCTAACCACTTTTTTTTACTTTTTTTATTATTACTATTATTACAAATTACATTTTATATGAACATGGTTAAGCCTCCCCGATGGCGCAGTGGTAGCGTCGTCGCCTTGTAATCAAGGGGTCCCGGGTTCGAATCTCGGTGGAGGCACATAGTGGTTCAGATCCCACTTTAAACTGTAGGTCCAGTCCCGATTAGCCTTACTGTGCATAAAGTGGACTTAAAACAACAAATCAATCAATGAACATGGTTAAAAATAAGAAACCTTCTTTTTATTCATAAACAACCTTTAGGAAATATGCATAATTCTTTCTGTTATAAACAATAGTGTCTTCCATTAATTCTTGTTGTAAGAAATCTTTAAAATTACATGCGTACTTAATATTTGTGCAGTTTAATGTATAGCAAATAGAATTGCTAATAAGCCATTGTACTGCATTCCATTTGGTTTTAGGATAATACTTAAAATCTGGTATTATTACAGTCTGTGTCGTATAATTAGCTGTTGATGTACGACATATTCTACTTAACATGTTTCGTAATTGTTGCCACATGGTACTTGCGTGACGACATTTAGATATTCTGTGTTCTATTGTATCTTCCTCACTGCACACATTACATAATGACGTGTCACTGAATTGAAGTCGATGTCTTTTACTTTCGGTATCATATTTATCATGTACTAATATGTACCATAAGGATTGAACCTTGTTAGTTAAATGTTTCGCCCAAACATTTGTCCATACTATGTTCCATTCCATTGTTACTCTACTTTCGTTGACTGCGTATTTAGGTCAAGTTCCTGGCGATACAAGTCATTGACTTCTAGGTTCGTTATCATACTTCCTGCTCCCAGTCTGTACACACATTCTGCAATAGAAGGTAAAAGATAAGCAAAGTTTTTCGGGATAGCTGCTGTGTGCATTGGCAAGGTCAAGGGAATTTTATTGAGGATGGAACGTAGCACTATCGCTGTGTAGCTATCTGGTTGTTGTATAAGCATCTGTAGATTACGCGTGTTGAACAATGCCGCTGCTTTCCATTCTACGTGCATTAGTCCCAATCCACCTGCCGTTCGCATTGTACTGCAGTGTTATAAACCACTCTGAAAACCTGACCTTGCCACAAGAAATACGTAGCTAGCGATCGTAAATGTGTTGCAAAAATTCTTGACAAAGGGAAGAGTGCTGCAAGAAACGAAACTTTTGCGAATATCTATCTGTTTAAATAATGCACTCTTGATATAAGCGATAAATTTCGTAACACATTGGTTTTAATCAAACCTTGTATGTTATTTATTATTGTTTCAAAAATTATATTTATCGTCGATTGTAATTTATTCTGAAAAACTATCCCCAATATTCTTACTTTATCTTTAGCTACAATTTCACGTCCATATGTTAAGCTTGTTTGCTTTCCCAGTGGCAACAAATACGATTTTTCATAATTAATTTTTGCACCTGATATTTGCATGTATTCATTTAGACAGACTATAACTTCCTCATAATCAGTCTTCGAGTTAATGAAGGCTGTTACATCGTCCACATACCCACATACATGTAAGTAGTTTTCACTATATCTCAGAGATGACAATTTTGTTTGAATCATGTTCAGAAAAGGTGATAACGATAACATGAACAGATATGAACTTAGTGGTGATCCTTGTAAGACTCCTCTTTTCACCTGTATTGTCGATGTTAGGAACCCATTAACAAGTACCTTAATATATATGTTTCTAGTTAATAGTTGTATCCAACTAATAAATTTGTCACCAAACCCAAGTTTTTGTAAAACTAATTTTAAGTATTTATGACTAACATAATCATATGAAGATGCAAAGTCAAGCGTGAAAATAGCTGCGTCAGTGTCATTCTTCTCTTCATATGTTGCTATTATATCTCTAGTTATCATTAATGCTTAGTGTGGTGCCAAAACTTGGCATTCCATATTGTGTGTTACCTACTAACAATGACATATATGGTTTTAACCTATTTGATATTATTTTTGTTAAGATTTTATACTCAACATTCATTAGATAAATTGGTCTGTAGACATAAATTTTTATCGGTTTCTTTACCTTAGGTATTAAAACAATCACTCCAGTACTACGATTTTTTCCTATCTTCATTTTGTGAAATAACTCTTGAACCCACTCAGTTACTGTGGGTCCTATAATAGGCCATATCTTCTTATAACCTTCACTTGTAATACCATCGATACCTGGCGATACATTTCCACGTAAACTGAAAACCGTTTTAGTTATTTCATCCTGAGTAAACTCTTTTTCTAATATATTTCTATCTTCATCCTGAAGTATTGTGTGTATATTATTTATTATTATGTTGCCCTCTATTATGTCGATCGATTCTGTTTCAAATTTTTGTTGAAAATGTTCCTTTATTACTTGTTGAATTTCAGATTGCATTATAATTTCTTTCTCATGTTTGTTTTAATTTTGTTTATAATTTTTCTCTGACCTCTATTTCGTTCTTGTTTTATATGATATAATGTGGTTGTTTCTCCGTGATCAAAGGGCTGTACCTTACTTCTTACTTGAATACCTTTTATTTTATTTCTATGGAATCCTAATAATATCGCCTGAACATGCTTAATTTTATCTTGTACTGACTTACATTGCAATACTTGATATTTCAATTCATGCAAAACACTATAGTAAAAATTGTACATACTATTTCTGTCTTGATATTTTTGTTTTCCATAGTTTTTACAATTTTTTTTGGAATTCTACTTTAAAGCAACTATCCCACGACTCCACAACATTTGTCTTATAAGTAGTTTTTGTTGAGCACGTCTTCCATTTTTCTTGAAAACGTACATTGAATTCCTTGTCTTGAATCAATGCATTATTTAAATGCCGGAAACCTGGTCCTCTACAAATATTATCTGAATCTATTTTGATCCTATCGATATATGCAAAATGGTCTGTAAAGCAAATTGGGAAAGTTTGCACATTAGAAACGTGGTGCTTAATATTATTAGATACATAAATTCTATCAATGCGCGAGGCATGATTTGGTTTGATGTACAGTCATGGAAAAAAGTTCTTCCCCATAAGGCTTTAATAGGAGCAAGTAATGCAGGAGGGTAGGCAACACATATTGCACCCTTCGATGATCGGGTGATTTTGCCTGTCTTATCACCGAGAAATGTGTTCCACGCGAAGGTCAACATGACAGGAAAGCAAAGAGGGTCACGTGACTATTGGTTACGTGGAGTGTTGTGCTTCTCCACGTCCCCAGTTCTTGATCCACATTGCAGAAAAAGTAGAGCTGCATGCAATATATGAAAATAGGTTGTTTTCAACTACACGCTTAATTATGATTTTCCCAATTGTAAATCTATCAGACGTGTCTCCCGATTTAGTCGGGACAGTCTTTTACTTTGAATTCCTGTTTTTTCATAGGCGTAACTTGACGGGAGCAGAAAGGGCATTTGTAACCCCCCCCCAAAAAAATCAGGTTTCTTAAAGCTGCTAAAACAGGAATTAAATACTATGATTTGACGCGTCCAAAAAAAGTGTTATATTGAAAGATTGTTCCCAAATACGTAGATAGCAATTTAATACTTTGAAAGTGTCTCAGATTTGTTTATTATGTCACATCTTAGTGTGGCACAGGTCTACTACAAAAGTGAAATTTCGTAACAGAAATATGAACCCACTCCTTTTATTTCGTAGCCGATTTCATCTTGAAACTGAAATTAAGAATATTTGTTAACAAGGTAAAAAGGTAAAGTGTTCCCCTGTGCATAGCACCACGCCATGAAGGCGTATAGGGGGTGTTGGGGTAACGCCCCACACTTTCTTGATCCGGTCGTGAGTGGGGGTGATGTGTTCAGCATCACGCCCCTGACCGCCTTTACCCCCCAGGGTTTCCCCCAGGTACCCATGTTATTCGACGCTGGGTAGACGCCGGGACCGCTTCCACCGTTAACAAGGTCATTGGTAAACAATAAAAAAATGTGTTAGACCCAATTCTTTAATACCTTATCATAATCTTTATCGCAATTTTAAATTTTGTTGTAAGTCCACTTTATGCAACAAAAAAAAAGGTAAAGTTCTCACCTGTGCTTAGCGCTACGCCATGAAGGCGTATAGGGGGTGTGGGGGTAATGCCCCACACTTTCTTGATTCGTTCGTGAGTGGGGGTGATGTGATCAGCATCACGCCGCCCCATACTTTCTTGATTCGTTCGTGAGTGGGGGGTGATGTGATCAGCATCACGCCCCTGACCGCCTTTACCGCCAGGGTTTCCCCCAGGTATCCATGTCATTCGACGCTGGGTGGGCGCCGGGGCCGCTTCCAACGTTAGAAAAGTTCCCGGGCTTGAACCGGCCGGGGATCGAACCCGGGGCCTATAGCATGGTAGTCAGACGCGTTACCGACTGAGTCACCGGCACAGATAGACTAATCTGAACTGCATACAGTTTAAAGTGGGATCCGAACCACTATGTGCGATCACCTGGTATCGTGCCCGAGACCCCTTGATTACAAGGCCTTACCACTACGCGATCAGTGAGGCGCACACAATCTTTGTATTTCGACCTTTTTAAACCTATATGTATCATATAAGAGGTTGTTTAACATTGCTATGCCTCTATGGATTATATATAGCCAGTATTCGAGCACATAGCGTCAGGTTTCATAGAATATAAGCTTCTCTTGCATGTTTATGGTTTCCTGTCTGCAGTAGAAAAACTGGCAGGTTCCCGTAGCTTTTCTTTCAATAGTCTTACAATGGTTGCATATCATATCACTCAAATTTGATTCATTCGTTGCGAACACAATCCCCGATGGCGGAGTGGGATCGTGGGCGCCTTGTAATTAAGGGATCCCGGGTTCTATACTCGGTGGAGGAACATAGTGGTTCGGATCCCCCTTTAAACTGTAGGTCCATTCACGATTAGCCTAACAGGACATAAAGTGAACTTAAGACACCAAATCAAGCAACCAACACAATCCCGTTATTGTCCAGATTATCGAATCCAGAGCCTTCGTCGCGAATAACATAAGCAGGAAGACAACGTGAAATAACCGAACAGAAACAGAACCTAAAACCTACATCGGATAGATTGGATTAAGTCGACGATACAGCACGGGTTCTGAAATGAAACAGAATACGAAAGTTGAGGGACCTCTATACGCACCCACTTTTCCTCCACTCAATGGGGAAGATATCCTTCTAGCTGAGAAGCCTTTACGTAGGAGTGCCCTGAGGGAACTTCAAGGCCACGACGATAAAGTGTTCTACGTGCAGCGGCGTATACTGTGGGTCATCTAGGTAATCGCAGATGACCCGGCTGTATTTCTTTTTTTTTTTAATATATATATATATATATATACATTTCCTCGCAATATTCTTCCAAACCAATTTCGATGCATACATTTCCTTGCTTCCAGCGCGCGAATACTTCCAATCGTTTGCCACCGAATGTCCGGGAACCTTTCTCCAGCCGGTGGAATGACTTCAGGGAATCTCACCCTGACGTCATTCCTCCCGCTTTCCTTACAACCCTTGGCGAGGAGGGAGGAGAAAGGAAAGAGGGGGAGGAAACACTGCTTTTCAGGCGCGGTGATTCCGTGCCCAGGCTAAGCTCCTTCTTGTGAGAGTCCACCGGTCGCACTCTCAACCTTGAGAGCCTCACCGTTCCCTCCGCTCAACTAGGGAAAACATACCCGGTAGAGTGCGAAGAACAGGAAAACTGAATAACATGGGCAAACCAATTCTACGCTAATTTTAACTTTACATTTGCTTCTGTCTTGCTGATTTCTGTTACTTGAACATAAATTTATCAAAAGGGAAAAGCTTAAATATTGAAGATGAAGCAAACTGAATTAAAATTCAAGGCTTAAGCAATTAAAGCAACTATTTGCTGACTCCCCCCATCCTTGTATTTACAAAAATAGTGATTGTTTCTCCTCTCTAATCTTCAAAAGCAGCGAGAATACTTCTCTCACGGAACTGAATATTTTTTTAAAGGGAAACCCCCCTTCCCGAAATCCTACAAATATCTAATTTAAAAAGTGTATAGTGGTAATTCATTTTACTTCATTAGCAGGATTAAACACTTTGCTTAATACGTTGTAATAATCTGAGATTCATCTTCAGGACTTCTAACCCCACTGTTTCAAATTTATGTGGCGGCTGCTAATAAGGGATGATCCCCATCCCGAAATAAAATTCTGACTCTGACCTGCAATGATTCGAACTTTTAAAAACCTGTCATTTCGAGCTCGGAAAGGGATTTTTTATATTATTCATAGGGAATTTCATTCTGAGCCAGGAACACAACAACAGAAGTTTGCCGCGTGAAACTGAATGCGTGTAGTCGTTGGCTTCGTGCTGTGCTTCGTGTTTATTATTTATTTAGGTGTTAGTGTTTGTCGTGATAGTGCTGTGTTAAAGGGTAATGGATGCGATACAAGATTTGCTGGTGAAACCTTTTGGAACAAGATCTTTTCAGGAGAAGTTGCAAATTGTTAATACAGGTAGGCCAGTGTCATCGCTTGAACTTATTTCTACACACAAAGACAAAATCGGGAATATGTGAGGCATTTTCGCAAGCAAATTATGACAAAACACCATAGTTGACAGGAAGTATAAGTGTTAATAAGCTTTGCATTTTTGTTCGCCGTGCTTACTTTTCGGGGCTGAAAAGAATGTATGGACGCGTGACTGTAATCTTTGCAACACTTGTGCCAAACATGAGAAATCCAAAAGTCACATAACTTCCTTTGTTAAGCTGCAATCTTTCGCCCAGACACGTATTGACGTGAACTGGACAAACAGCGTGCTTTGGATGTGGTACGGCACAAGTAATCGGGTCCTGGAGTAAGTTGAATTTTGCACTTAAACTATTATTGCGGGTTTTTATTTCACTAGTGCACGTCTTTCATTTTTATATTTCACAGGCTGTTTTTTTATAGCTTTATAATACTGTCTTGTTTTATTATTTGAAATTCTACGCGTATAGTAAACTGCAATAACGAGAATTAATTGATTGTGATCGTAGCAATAAGACAAACATTCCGACACAATATTCCTAAATCCAATATGGAGCGTGACATAAATTGCACGGAAACTTTTGGAGTTTGAGGATCAAAAGGTCGGAGATTACCCACTCGTTAGAACCAGCATACGCCACTGTCTACGTGCAATGACGGGACCAAAACATACGTCAGATAGCTGTGTTCCTCCTTATTTCGTACGCCATTGATAACTGGAACACGTGACCTCGTCTTTGGTAGAGCAGAAGCCTGCTTGCTTGCCACCACCCTTTAGTTCAGTGACCTTCGCCCGTAGTCAGCAAGTACTTGTCTGTGAGGCTACACAAGAATAGATATTTCGTTAGTGGCTGTAAGTATTGTTTCATCTGCAGTTATATCAGTTAACATTTCAATAGTTTCCTTCCTAATGGTTACGTTAGTGATAAACATGTAAATTAGTTCTCGAGAGTGAACGTTTTATCTATTTGAACGGGGGATTTTTATAGAGCCTGCATGTATTATTTTTTCCTGAAACAAGAAGAAATTCGAAGACGCAAAAAGAGTTGTATAAGAGTAGTTAACAAAAGGAAAAAAGAAGAAGAAAACGAAAATGTAAATGCTGACATAAATTATGGTAGAGATCGAGTGAATAACATTTTGTCATGGGGCCTCCTCGATGGAGTAGTGATAACGTCGTCGCCTTGTAATCAGTGGATCCCGGGTTTGATACACGATGGATGCACATAGTGGTTAGTATCCCACTTTAAACTGAAGGTCGAGTCCAGATTAGCATATCTGTGCACCAAACCAAAACTAAGAAAGAAATTGTCAGTGTAAGAAAATTTCATGTTCAACCAGATACGAAACAAAAGGGAATAATATATTGCAGGTTGGAGTTCACATCTGTAGCATCTAACCAGCACAATTATGAATCGCAACATATCGTATGAGATCCATTTTTATTATACATGTATGATAATATAAGAGAAGTAGAGGAAAGAGAAAACCAAGCGAAACACGGACGCCTTCTCCAGAATTTCAAATCTCGTTACATAAGGTTCTGGGTTGGAGTCCCGAACAGGCATGACTTTCTTGTTCTTGCCCTTTTATCTGCTTCATTTCATCATAATTCATCGTTATGGTTTACCTGCAGGGGAAGAATAATGACAATAATTGCCAATACAAAGCCAATGACAAACAGAACAACTCGATTACGGAGGTGCCAAGAAGAAACGAGACTTGACAGTTTATCCCCCTCTCGGTTTGTCGAATTGAAAATTGCTCTCCCGTTCTCGGTCTCGACTAGTTAAATATAGAAATCGAAAATGTATGTGAATGAATATACATGTATTTTATATATTCCGGTTTTGTAGGAGATTTCGTGAGAGATGAAATAAGTACTCTTCCATCGTATTTATTTTTATAATTTTGATTCCCTGTTCGATGATCGCGACGATAAGGACGAGTGACCATTACATGAAATTGATGACGAAATAGTCAAACACCCCCGACAAGGACGGTACTCAAACCCGGGAACTTTGGCGACGATATCGAATGTCAATCACTTAATGAGCTTGACCACCGAGCCTGCTTAATGTTGTTTCTCTCAGGAAATTCGTAATAACTGTCAATATCCCACATTCACTATCATTTTCTTCATAATTTATCTTATTGTTGTGATTAACCTGAATTCAATGAATTAGTTGAAAGGCAAAAATGCAAGATTGAATGTCTCTGATGTTACTTCGTGCCGAATAATATGACGTGGTATTATGATATGAATTTATTAATCATATAATATGCCTATTCATTCCATTGATTGATCCCAATTGAGCACACAAAATATGCTATAATGTCCACTCCATGGAGGAGTGGTTAGCACAGCGCCCTACGATGCCATGGGTCCCTGGTTAGAATCTCGACTTGGGCGTGGGTGTCCTTGGTAAGTGTCCCTTCATCAATTTCATCATAGCATCACTCATCTTCATCGTCGCTATTTGCCAAAAGTGAAAGAATAGCAAATCTAAATAACAAACATCCAATCAAATCGAACATCTCTACCGATTTAATTCTATACGGTACCGAATTCCCACTTTATTACTGCATCTTAAGTCATTTTACAGCATCTCAATTGTTTTCCGATTCGAAAACATTTGGAATGTTGTTTTGTGCAGTTGATTGTGCATTGTTTCGTTGTTTGGATTGTTTAATTAACGTCGCATTAATTAGTTTTAGACCAATCGTGACGGGGGAAGCAAGAGCACAAAGAAAGCGAAAAAGACAAGGAAGAGACCACGGATTTCTTTAAAGATAGCATCCCGTGAATACAACTCAAGTGACTGCAGAATATTATGAATAAAATTTATTTCGCTTTTTCCTTTTATTTCTGTTTCAGTTATTTTACTTCGCTTTTCTTCTACCACTCGCGTTACTCGTGTCGGTGAGGAAGAATTATAAACTCGTGCAATGGACGATGGTACAAAAAAATATATGCCTCTCCCACGGTTCGAAACTGTCAGTACAAAATATTGTCTTATATTTAAAATTTACGGGCAAATATGGTTTGTCAGGTAGCAATTTTCGCTTATCTCTTTCTCAAGGGGTTCCATTGCCTCTCTGATGTCGTAGTAGTAACGTATTCGCCATGTAATGAAAGGCTTCCGAATTCAATACCAAGTAGAGAGGCATTTGGTTCGAATCCCATTTTAATCTGTAGGTCCAGTGCATGAACTAGCCTTAAACAATTAACGTGTGGCATGTGGTCTGTGATGAGAACCATCATTTCAGCGAACCTTCTTGACAATGACTCTAATATCACTTGATAGAATAGTATTTCCTTACGAGTAGCTCTTGTCAAGAAACCAGTTCCTGAAATTTTCTTCTGGAGGCATCGTAGCACCCAGCTGTTTGTTGTGGCTGGGGCACGAGTCATGTGACTCATGCTATCAAAGCTCAATCCTTCCCGAGAAGTCAGAATCACCAGGCAAACTTAAGCGAATATTTTGTTATTTGGGTTGCATAAACAACAGGCTTTAAGACGTTACGAAATTCTACGTCCCGTGGCCCAGGTATTTTTTTCTAAGACTGTACGTATAACCATCTTCATTTCCTTTAACATATTCCCATGTATCAACTAATTGTAATCCATCTATTAATGGTTTTAAAGTTGGGGAGTAGTTGTAACCTGGTTTCTGATCAATGGTTCTTAGAACTGAATTAAAATCACCTCCTAAGATGAAAGATGTAATATTAGCTCTTAATTCCGCCGCCACGTCTTCAAGAAAGAAGTGGTTCCGCTGTGTTCTGTTTTGTGAGCCAGAAGGTGCGTAAATATTACAAAGTTTTATTCCATTTAATATTGCTGTTATTATTCTTCCTGAATAGTAACATTGTATCTGTTGTATCGGTATTCCTTTACGAATATAGAGAGCTGTACCATGATTTTGTGGAGCAAAATTATTATACACATCATATAAAGTATGTTACAGTTTTCTAAATATGGGGCCTCCCCCATGGCGCAGTGGTAGCGTAATTGCCTTGTAATCAAGGGGTCCCGGGTTCGATACCCGGTGGAGGCACAAGTGGTTCGGATCCCACTTTAAACTGTAGGTCCAGTCCCGGTTAGCCTTACTGTGCATAAAGTGGACTTTAAACAGCAACTCAAACCAAGTTTTCTAAATATGGTGTTCCAATTTCTTGCAAAAAGGCTATATCCACATATGTTTTTTTTAAGGAAGTCTAGTAAAGCTTCCTGCTTAATATTACTACACGACTTATTATAATTAAGAGTAGCTACTGTATAGGTAAACATATTATGAATGTATAATGAAAAGCTAAGGATTACATACATATATATATATATATATATATATATATATATATATATATATGTAGAATTATAAGAAAATACTCTTTTCCAGTTCATTTTACCTTAATCTTATTCTGGCTATATATGCAATATTTCACACCAATTAGCAAGGCCAAACTATTTGTTAAATTATTGTTTCGATTTACTTAAATCACCTACCTTGCGCCTAGATCTTCTTTTCGCTAAGTTCATGTCGCTCACTTTCGCCGCACTTTTAGTCCGTTTTTTTATGCCAGTTACATTTTTCACTACAATTTTCATATTTACACTACTACTCTCACTATCTTCATCAGTAATCGACTCACTATCCATATCGTCTCCCATTGCGTCTTGTTGTTCTTCCTGTCTTTCTGCTGTCTTCTGATCCTTAATGTCATTGGTGCGTATCACGCCATCCCCTAGTTCTACTTCTCTCACTGATTCAGGTTTGGAGTTTTCTTCCTTAGTTACCAAACATGGTGTACCATCTTCCTCTGAGATCTTCGAAGCCGCAACTGCCACTTCTGCTTCCTTCGTGGTGTCTTCTACGGGGTTGGCAGGTGTTCCGTCCTTCTGGGGGTTAGGGTGTCTTTCTGTATGTATTTCAGTTGATTCCAGCTGATTCTCAAGGCTAGTAGAAGGTGTTTCGCTGGATGGAACTTCTTGGTATGGTCCTGAGGTTCCTACGTATCCTTATCGTTGTTGCGCCACTTGACTGTAGTTTCGTCCGTGCCTGAGCGGAACTCTCAGGACAGTGGGTTGACGAAGGTCGCACATCCTACGTTCATGACCAGGCTGGTGACAAATCTGGCACGTCCGTTGCTGTCCATCATAGATAACGTGACACTGAAACGAGCGGATTACTAGAAATGAAGGTATTGGTTTTGTGACTTCCATTTTAGCCACTCGCACTCCATTATACATTGGATTGGTTTGGTGTTTTAAGTCCACTTTATGCACAGTAAGGCTAATCGGGACTGGACCTACAGTTTTTTTTAAAGTGGGATCCGAACCACTTGTGCCTCCACCGGGTATCGAACCCGGGACCCCTTGATTACAAGGCGACGACGCTACCACTGCGCCATCGGGGAGGCGATACTCCATTATACACTGGGAATCGAAAGTTCAAAATTCTCGCAGTTTTTCTTTCACACTATTATCGTCTCCATTTCCAATGGGAGATTAAAGACACGCACAAATTTCACTTCCCTTCCCGCATCTTCTATTGACACTTTCACACTATTGCCATCAGCGTAACGAAACTCCATGTCAGGCCCATGTTGTTCTAATAGTTTTCTCATTGTCGCTTCTCTCACAAATTTAATATACACACAAAGCAAAATTGTCGGGAGTTGTATTCCCATCAATTCGTCAACATGCAGACGGAATTGTCCGTGAATAAATTCATGTATATCCGTTGCCCTCGGTTTAGGAGCATTCACTGGAAAGCTTATCTTTATCGTATTTAACTTATTCATTTCGTTATTCTTACTTGCCACTATAGTACTTACTGGTTTATCGATTTGTCTCTTATTTTACAAGTTCAAGTTTTCAGACATAGTTGACTCACTTGCTGCACTCGGGGAACGCACTACCAGAGAACGATATCAGCACGTCCAACACCAACGGCGTCCACCGAGGAACCGTACTCGGCCACAGGGTTCCGGCAAGGGTGATTGACAATGGATCCGGACTCTCTATTGCGCTCTGGAATGCAAGCATGCGAAACACAGTGAGATTGGCGAGAGGTGTAACTGAGAAAGGGTCAAGGAACTCCAATACACAGGCAATGATAGAAAGGGTTGGAAGCGAAAAGTTCAGTATGATTTAACAAGGCCTAGACCAAGAGGATAGCACAACGACCATTTTGAATACAACATAAATCGGGAATTTGAGCAGTAAGAAGACAGTTTATCTCTCACGACCATACGCTACTCATCTACGGTCAAATGGACGCGTATCTTCCGCGTATACCGATTCGTGTTGTTAATTGTTTCACCCGGGAGTGTATCAAGTCGCAATGGAGTAGAGAAGAAAAAGGCGGTCCGCGTTGGTCGTTCCCCCTTTACCTATTCGGATGATGCTTATACCTTGGAGTGTGAAGCCGTAACAACAAGACCCCGCCCTTATTCATTACGCCGTCAAGAGCCCAAAATCCCCCAGGAGGGATACGCCAACTAGATCCGGCAAAGGTAAGCCACAGAATGTCTCGAGTGGCCAAGTGTGATGTGATTAAAAAGAAGAAGCTTCGTTCACCTGCAGTTAATGAATACTGCCCGCTGAACTTGCTGAAATACGTTCATTTGTTAATTGACATTGCTTATTACGACAATTAGTAGCTATCTTACTTGTGATGAGATTAATATCTTACTTACAGCACCCATTTCAGTAAGATCATATTTCATAAAAGAACTTTCAGATTTGTCCGGCACTATCAATCGCCAATGTAATCAGAGTAATTGTGATAAATTTTGAATTATAAGAATTGTAGGAAGAGAGTACGACAAGGGTGCTGCCTATCGCCTACTTTGTTTAATATCTATTTATAAGATACAGTGAAAAATTGTTTCCAGGGCACAGGAGGTGTCAAATTGGGAGGAAGAAGAATAAACTGCATAAGATTTGCTGATGACATGGCATTATGCAATGAGGATGAAATAACCATAAATAGTATGTTAGAAGAGTTAAACAGCAGCTGTGATCAGTATGGGATGAAGATTAATGTAAACAAGACAAAGGCAATGGTCATAGGACGGAAACCAAGGAATATTAATGTGAGAGCAAGCAGTGAAAGAATCCAGCAAGTGGATAGCTTCAAGTACCTCGGGTGCACTATAAGCAGTGACATGAGCTGCAAACAAGAAGTGAAAATGAGAATCGCAATAGCAAAAGAAGCTTTTAATAGAAGAAAAATGTTTTTTGTGGACCCATGGACATAGGTCTAAGAAAGAGATTAGTGAAATATTTTGTGTGGAGTGTAGCACTATATGGTGCAGAAACCTGGACGTTGAGAAGAAATGAAGAGAAAAGCATCGAAGCTTTTGAAATGTGGACATGGCGAAAAATGGAGCGTGTAAAATGGACGGACAAGGTAAGAAACGAAGCCGTACTGAAAAGAGTTGGCGAAAAAAGATCTATACTGGAGACCATTAAGAAGAGGAAAAGAAACTGGTTAGGACACTGTCTAAGAAGGAAATGCCTGCTAAGAGATGCCTTGGAGGGAATGGTTGAAGGAGGAAAAGTCCGTGGAAGAAAGAGATATCAGCTTATGGATGATATTAAATTAACTGGGTCGTATGCTACGAAGCGTCAGGCAGAGAATAGGGAAAGCTGGAGATTGCAGTGAAAAACCTGCCAATTAGGCAGAAAACAATAAATGAAAATGAAGAATATAATGTAATGCTATAATAAGTAATGTGCATTTATGGTTGCATAGAGGAATAGTGTCAAATTTCGTCCATACTTAAACTCCAACCTGATTACAAGATATCTATAAAGGTAACGCGAAGGCAAAAAATATAACCAGTACTACATCAATTACTCAATGCACGAAGCGAAAATTGTATTTCTTAATATGTTTTTTTGAAATGCCGAAGCATGAGTGAGTGTGTCAATGAATGAATGCAAGGAAGGGGCATTGATGTAATTGTTTCTCATGTTGTATTTATCTATTAATTATATAGTATTAATTAAACTAAAGCTGTTGGTTGTCTGATTTACAACAGTAGTCTACCTTAAATGAATCTCTTGGGCTCCGACAGCTAGGCACTTACCAGTGGCGTATGCTGAGTGTAACACCTGAACTACGACACCTGGTCCTAGACTATGGAGGAAGGGAGAAGACCAATAGGCTCATTCTTGACGTCTTCAAGGAAGCCACGTTGCCATCCCAACGGTAATCAGGTTGCAAACTTATAAAAGTTCAGGTTGCCAACTTCTAAGAATTGAGGTTGCCAACTTCTAAAAATTGAGGTTGCCAACTTCTAAGAATTGAGGTTGCCAACTTCTAAGAATTGAGGTTGCCAACTCCTAAGAATTGAGGTTGCCAACTCCTAACAATTGAGGTTGCCAACTCCTAAGAATTGAGATTGCCAATTTCAGAATCGCAATTATCTTCAGTATTTTACTTTCTAGGCTTCAGGCTTCGCAGATAGCCTAGCTAGCCTGGAATATACGCCCCTGGCACTTACCCTGGCGAAGAGGTGAATAATAATAATGGTTTGTGTTAGCAATACTAAAGTACCGCCGGAGCGTCAAATGAGCGTGAGAGGTTTCACTAAGTATTTTACGTTTGCAGGAGGAAAATTAAATTTACCGTAATTAGTTATTTAATCCATTGCCAATGATTCCAGTTAAAATACAGTAATATCGTGCTTTCGCATTGACAATATTTTTTATTAATGCCGTATTTGCTAAAAATACCATGTTAGTAAATTTAAATAAGTAAGTGATGTTAGCAAATCCATGTAAAATACACAAAACAACGGGGAAGGAGCAAAAATAAACGTTAAAATTATTTTTAAAAATGCTACCAAAAGCTAAAAAAAAACTGAAAAAGGACGTACAAGCCAAAAAATGCTCGCAAAATAAAGATAATGTTTCCTGGGCCTAATTGAAGATACTAATGTCATGTTTTGCATGATTTTTCAACTTCCTAGCCCTGCTGATGATATATGGCATACATCTATGCACAGGATAGTAGCGAGAATGCGGTGAACTGATGCTCGTATGTTCTATGTTCCTCCAACGGAACTCGATTTTCAAAGTACAGTGTCTGTGTCGCGACTGTTATAGAGGGAAATAGGAAACTGTTGTATATTACGTCGGAAGGTTTGGATTACAGAGCATTGAAAAACGTAGTGTGGAAAACGGCACTATTCTGGGCTCTCTGACTGGTTCGACTCGAATATGATACCGCTAGAGGCGCTGGTGTCGGTACAGCTGCATTGCCTTCATCTGCTTATAATGGAAGTAAATGGAGTTTTCGCTGCAACGTCTGATTCGTTTACATGAAGCATTTCTATGAATGTGATAATTACCTTAATATGTATTATCAAAATGATGTGTAGCTAAATATGTAGTATCAAAGAATATATAATATTAATAATTATCGAGTATCCAAGCAATTTCAAGAATTCTGCTAGATATTTATTTTATTTGAACATATTCAACATAATTGTAAGGACATCTGTTCCTCAAATTATAGTTTGTATCGAATTTAAAAACTCAAAAAGCACAGCACGTGTACATATTTAAGAAACCAATTTTGTCAATTATTACCGGTAATTACTTTTCACATCGCAAATTATTGTAGAATATGTAAATATAGGGGCAGATTCAAGAAGAATTAATGGATACAGGACTACTTTTGTACTTTTTGTGCAAGGGAACATATTGTGTAACTCGCTAGGTACAGGAAACTAGCCTTCTTGTTCTCCGATGTCAAGTTTCTAGGTGCTTTTCTTTTGTCTTGAGCCTGTCTTTCGACTTGGGAGCCAATTTTGGGTGACTGTAATGCATCTCATTGATTAGAAAATATGACATCACATGAGCTACAAATTTTCTTCATCATGTTTCAGAGATTGAAAATATATGGAAAAGGTTCACGATGGCAAAAAAAAAAAAAAAAGTAAATGTTTGATGTAAATTAGCAAATATGTAAAATATGTAACCAAAAACTTATACAAAATCATGTCAGCTACATAATTCGTTGACATTTTCCTGTTCAAGGCATGTATCTAGAAAGTAATAGAATATGTAATATGTTTCACCCGCCCTCCTTCTATACAGAGTAGCTGGAAAGTAAAATATTGTACCTGTTGTAAATAACACCGCATTTGTATTGTGAACTCTGAAGTGGTAGACCATCAGAAACTGCCATTTGCCATTTCAAGCTGATGATAACGAGACTTCGAGCAAACATACCAGTATTCCGCACCAGTTCAGAGTACGTAGAGCAAATAGGTAGGGAATAAGTACTTTCCAAGCACAAACATTAATATGCATCAGTTTAAAAGCGGACAGAAGCCTTTGGAAGATCGGTGCGTTCGAATCTTGAATACTGTTTAACTTTGAGAGCTGTGCAATTTTAATGTTGTATTAACAGTGCTGGAAGGCTATTGACCTGACACGTTCTTTCCATGTCAAGTTATTTTTGAGAGATTACCGTTTCCGATATTACTACACATTTTTCTTGTTCCCGCTATATCTTCGAAGGCTATTCCCCTGCTCAGTCGCGATACAGATACTGACCAAGTTCCGTCAGAAGAGTCACCAGTTACCTCACGATCGCTAGTTTCCTATGTATAGAAGTATGCCGAAACATTGGTTTTCTCGTAATACTGAAGTTCAAGTATAAAATACCTGATTTTTTTAATCGGTAAATATATCCTTTCTCACTTTTCCTTCCTTAATCTTTTCTTTCTATATCCTATTCCTTTTTAATTCGTCTCTTTCTTCTTTCCTTTCGTCTAGTTTTATGTCTTGGGAATTCTGTCACGATCAGGTGTTAAACCGTTGAGTTTTTGGTAGAAATCATATTTTTAATATTTGGCACATGTTTTGAATATTTGTGGCATGTACATTATTCAAGGGAAGTAGAGAAAGCTCGTATATATAATATTTATGTCACAATATATACTAAAAACCGTAACATATCTGAAAATATGTCAAAATATGTAACAAAATTCGTCATTTGCCATTTTTGCGTGGCTACGTGCACAAAAATATGTAATTTCATGAAAATCTGGGTCCTAACAACAAACAATTATCAAACTTATGTACTCAAGCCGGAGTAGTTAGCACATTGCGCTACGATGTCAGAGGTCCCGGGTTCAAATCCTGGACTGGGTATGGATGTTTGTGAGTGTCCATTCATCTATCTTATCATGTCATCACTCATCCCCATCCTTGCAAATTAGCCATTATGTATTCAAGTCTAGACAAAGCATATGCGGCGAATTCTCCGCTAGTTACAATAATGCTGCACGATTCTAATTTCAAATTGCAGCTTAGGAATTCGGAGACGATGAAGTCATAAAAGAAAATAATATTACAAAGTGCCTAAAATGCCATAAATGATGTTATGCTCTTGCTTTTTAACCAGGCATGAAGCTGTTGTGGCTTGCGTTTGGTAGTTTCTATCTACTTGCTGCAGAGGGCACCGAACCACCGTGTTTCCAACCATACGCCTCAAGCTTCTCATCAAAGCAGGCACACGCCAATCCTCAGGAATGCTTCGATCTGTCTTCTTATTCAGGTATTGTATTATTAATGTTAATATTTTCATTCAGTCTCTGTGTGGTTGGTTAGTTGGTCCCTAGAGGGGGGAAGTTTCAGCAAAGTATTTCAAAACATCAATACATAATATAAGTGTTTTTTACACCATACCAAATGGTCAGAAAAGTTGCAATAAAAGAAGGATTTGTGTGATGAAACGTCCTAAGAGGCCAGGAAATGGGGCCTACCCTAATATATTTGTCTGGTATCGATTTCTCGTACATTTAATACAAGAAAACTAAAATTTTCGGTCACGTTAATCACCTAAAATCTTATTTCCTGCCCGTTACTCGATACGATTGGTCTTAGTTTGTATGGGCTATATTTACGTATTTTAATAAAATATGTTGTTATTAACTTTTAGACACCTCGTTCAAGAAAAATCTGTAAAGTTACGTAAGTTATAAAGTTTATGTTGTTTTTTCTCCCATGTAAAACTCTATTTTTGGAAACAGTTGAACAATATATTCTTTGGTTTGAATGGTGGAATGTGAACAACGTAACGATTTAATGTATTTTCACTTTGGTTATTTCAACGTAATATCTGTTGTTGTAAAAGTAGAAAGCATTCTGCTGTTTTGTAACTTGAAATGAACTTTGCCAATTTCTGGCGTGTGGGGTCGACGAAGCTGTTTAACCTCCGGCCCCCTTCTTCCGACGCCCATGGCTGCATTGGTTCCACGTTTTACTTCTTTGCAGATGAAGAGAAAGAATTGTTCTCCAACCTTGAGAGGATCAAAAGTATGTTGAAACCGCATGTTGAGGAGGTGTCGAGACTAGCGTACGGAAAGCTAGCAGCAGCTGAAATTACGGAGAAGTTTCAACCTCTGAAGAGAGGAACGCCAGGATTTGGACATCACCTGACCACGCGACTTTCATATGACCAAGATGGCGTAACCAAACTTTCCAGGGAGTCGAAAGCTGCCGTCTATGTCGCTGAAGAACTGGCTAGGATATTAGCCGATGAGTGAGTAGCCTGCGTTCTGAATTGTTATATCCAAGGGTTTCAAATGTCGAATCGGTGAAGTTGAAAATAATTTCGTCTGGTTAGCTCAAGTGTGGACAATGGTGACTGTTTCGTTGGTCATGGATGCTAAAAGTTTCTATATCTTTCATTTTCACCATCTCTTTCTTTCGTATTGTATTTTTCTTGTTTTTTATAGTTATATCTTCCTTGTTTATCTACTGATATTTTTGTCATTGTATATCTTTCAGTTTTCTACTTCTATCTTTATTTCTTCTCCTGTTTATCTGCTAATATTTCTTTCTCATTGAATTTCTTTCAGTTTACTATTACTTTCTTTATTTCTTCCCCTGCTTATCTACTGATATTTCTTTCTCATTGTATTTCTTCCTGTTTTCTATATTTTTCTGTATCTTTTCCTTGTTTACCTACTGATATTTTTCTTATTGTATTTCTTTAGCTGTTTCTCGTCCTCTTTATTTCTTACTCTGCTTGTTTATCTCTGTTTTTCTTTTAATATCTCTTCCCCTCTCTCTCTCACTCGTTCAATCCTTCCCCCTCTCTCTCTCTCTCTCAATCTTTGTCTGTTTCTTGCTTTACTATAAATGATTCTCAAATGTCCTATGTAGGTTATTTGAGAAGGCAGAGGGGCTAAGAGTATTTCACGGAGAGCTATAGCCCACATCTTGTAGTGACCTCCCCAAATCGAAAGAATGAATACCCCCCCTAGAAAATACCATCAATTATTTGAATATTTAATTGCGGAGAACATAAAAATACCTTGTGTCTATGATAACAGTAGAAATATATTTCATTTAATCACTATTCCAGAAGAATAACTACAAAGAATCTGCTACAAAAGTAGAGTGTAAGATTCAGTGAATGTCTCGAGTTAATGTCCCCCACGGTAATTTCATACATAATTAAATTTATATCAATCAACACCATACCTCCGTCCTCAACACTCAAGGACGTCACTTTCAATATATTTCCCTTCTCATTGGATCATAACTTTTTCGAGCAAGGCCTCATATCCAGGAAAGTATCAACTCGGGGCAAGCCCCGGCACATACTAACCTGTTGGGTGAGATGAGTCAAGGCTAATGGATAATTACCTTTTTCCTGCTTCCACAAAAATAGGCAATAGTTAGGCTGGAGAGTGCAATGAACAAACCGATCTCCAACTTCGCACTAATGATTATTCCCTTCTCATTGTGACAATGCCATAGACTATAAGACTAAATCAACATAGTTTGTCTGTGTAGAATACATTTGCTTATAAATTTAAGTCTGCGTAGATAATGTAAATTAAGTTAATTCATTCACAACGTTGTTTCTTTTTTTAAAATTCCATATCTAGATTCTGTTGATTCATATTCAGGTAAGAAGAACTCTATTTGCAACAACAAATTCTTGCGCTTCCTTTAAAGTGACATCTGTTGCGAAAATATAAAATTTAGGCAATAAACACATGTGTTGCGCATGATCTAGAGCAGTGATTCTCAAACTGTGGTACGCGTAACCCCCAGGGGCAGATTGATGAGTTGAAGAGAAATGTCGAGACTACCCACACGAGAACATTTTTGCTGCAGGTGAGTAGAGCATTGTTTCAGACTTCATAGCTTTAACACAAGAAAATATGGTTGATTTTGTCACTAACACTCTTCTTTGTTTCATGTGTTTTGAAATAAACTACTTTTTCGAAATCTATAACAGACTAAATTTGGAGCTGAATCGCCGCTTGAAAGTTTCAAGTGTACACTCAGACATCAAAAGACTGTGTCACGCTATGTGGGCACACCCTTCTTTGAGAATTTGCAATAAAAATGTCCAAAATTGGATTGATTGAGTTGGAGTTTTAAGTCCACTTTGGGCACAGTAAGGCTAATCGGGACTGGATCTACAGTTTAAGGTGAAATCCGAACCACTATGTGCCTCCACCGAGTATCGAACCCGGTATGACGAACTGTCATAAGGTATTCTGGAAACTTAAGTTTCGTGTGTGTTTTGCTGCGGTAAAATAGCCCAACTCAGGTCCAAAGACGATGAACTCGTCTAGTGCAAAGAATTCACGATAGGTGGAATGCCTATGCAATATGAAAACTTTGTTGCTTTAATAGTTACGCGAAGAATCGCTAGATGGCTCTGACCGTTGTGCGCGTTTAAATTGTAAATTTCTTTGTTTGAGACCCGATTTTCTCGCGGTTTCCTTATGCACAAGGACATTTTGATGTGTCGGTCACTGCACGCATGGGCAATTCGCTGTTATGGCGCAAAATCATAAAATATACAGCGTTTTGGTCTAGATGCCTTTGGTTAATTTTCAGCAAAAAGTTTATCTTATTGAGCATTACACTGGGTTCTTTAACGCATATACATATCTGTTATCGTGTGGTATTTAAATCATAAAACATTGTTGTTTGGCAAAGACAAATGTGCTCTGCAAATATGACGAACAGTGATCGATAGGGGTGTGCAGCGGTGGAGATGGACTTCCGGAAGAAAAAGATGGAGTGAACAAAGCAATGTCACTACAGTGGAGAAAATCAGAATTGTTTCCGTGCTTTAGGGAGGAATCTTTCATCTGCAGTTAGGACAAAACGGCAGTTAATAGCATGAAGTGAAAGCACATCGCAAAAATAAGTGTTGGAAAGGAATGGAGCTCTCGGGAAGAGGGAGGTAAGATTGGACTCGTGCGTACTGGACTCGTCGTTCCCGACACACCAGGTGAGGAAATAAATTATCTTAAGTGACTTTGAGAGAAAGAAAATTCTCGAAGATCGTGTTTACAACGGTTAAGCAAAGTTGTTTATGAGATAGCTATCCCGCGTGTGTTGAATTTTACGGGAAACGGTACTAGTACACGTCACAGACCATGCGTTATCTACAAAATGGCCATCGACGCCATGTCCGATAAGGGCTCTGTGCACACGTAAAACGATTTATTTTCGTGCAAGAAACGCACAGCTCTAGTCAAAATATACTAGGAACATGTTCCAAAATTGGTTCAATGTCAAAATAAGAAGTAATTAGGACTTTTGTAATTCCTTATATGGTATTAATGGTGCATGTTAAATGACTTTGATGGGTAAATTTACGTTCATCTATCGACAGTTCTTATTTTATGTCTCTTAACTTAATAAGCACAAATTGTCGATGCTTTCATACGCAGGAAATATGTGTTAAATTGAAAACAATAAACAAGTTTACTGTTTCTGGTGTTCGTATTTACGTGCTAAAACATTTTCTTCCATTTGTATTTGATGTTTATGAAAATGTTTAAATGATTAATTCTTCTCTTTCAGAAGGGGGAATTTCACATGTGTAATTTGGGTTAATGCTGTTGCTATGAAAAGGGGTTATTGTTAGTTGTAAATTATTTGAAATCCTATTTGAAATCCGAAGGTATAAAATTTTAATCTCCAGCGATCTGTACGCGTCACCAGCGTTACTAGGCAAAGTGTATCAAAATAAATAAATTCAAACCAATGACATATTCAACGTTTCAGGATCGTCGAGACTCAGTTATTGAGTCGTGGTTGTTGGGTTCAATCTAATAAATTTAATCTAATTGTATTTAGTCCGTCGCAAGATTACGAGGACTCAAGTGCAGAGGGGCTGCGTTATTGAATTTTTGTTGGGTTTCAAGTAGGTTAATCTTTAGTTGGTTAATTGCTGTTGTTAAAGCTAATATTAATAATGGCAACAGAGCAGGAACCGGTCACATTAGATTCCTTGTTCGCCTTTATTAAACAAAGTCAGGAAAGGTACAAGGAATGCACTGAGTCACTCAAATCAGAACTCAATGAAAGCAATCAGTTGCTCAAATCAGAACTCAGAGACAGCAATCAGTCACTCAAATCAGAACTCAATGAAAGCAATCAGTTGCTCAAATCAGAACTCAGAGACAGCAATCAGTTGCTCAAATCAGAACTTGCAGCTCATACAAGTAAGGTGGTGGGGAAACTTCAGTCAGACCTCAGTGATACCACCAAATGTATCTTAGACTTGCAACAAGAGGTGGTTAAAACAAATGAGGGTCTGCACGATCTCACGTTTTCAGTATCACAGTACAGGGCTGAGTTGGTAGAAAAAAGGCATGAGTCTTTGACAAAGGAGTTTGATTTGTCAGGGAGTAAAGTTGAACTGATGAATGGTGTTGTAACTTCTTCTGCGGTCACCAATGGCATGTGTACTTCACATTCGGTCGAACATGACCACTGCACAGGCACTCTGACTTCCTGGTCAGAAAGTTATGCACAGAGTACCAGCGAAATGAACCGAAACAAAACGTTAGAGCAAGAACACCACAAGGGTAATAAAGGAAAATATTTGATAAGCGAGGAGTGGTCTTTTGGGGTGTCGGGTAACAGAGACGAGTCTTTCCCTGTCGGCTTTTGCACAAAAGATGCATCTTTCCCAAAACCGAGCTTGCAATTTTCTTTATTGGGTGTTGGTTCTAAACAAAGTGGTTCTTCGGGTTCATCTTCGTTGTGTAAGCGTGTCTACACGGTGCAAGCTGATACAGGGTGTTCGGAAAGTAAGGTGGTTTCTCATTGCCTACACTCAAATGCAGTATCATCTCAGAACAAATCTACCCTGTCTGTAGTGTCAGTTGGGGAAAATAGTATTGACTTACCTGAAGTGTCCATAGTTCAAGATCATTCAGTACACAACGTAGTCATACCAGTAGTTGGTTATCCATTGCAGACTGTTGTGAGGAATTCAGTAATCGAACCCAGAAGTTGCATTAGGTGTGGTCCTATGCGTATTCTTATGCCCAAAAGAATTGCCAGTATGGCATGTGTCGTTTCTTTCATGAAATTAGGCACTGGTTATTCAGTCAGATATGGGAGGCGCATCAGAGTTAAAATGAAGTCACCCACTGACTCACTTCCCAGGAAAACTTTGGTAGTAAGTCGAACTGTTGCTGGAGGAAGAGTATCTCTCCATCCAAGCCATATTAGGAAGAGAAGAACAAAAAGGTATCCTCGGAAAAGTACCAATACAAAAGTTTTGGGGGAAATTTTGAGTATTTGTCTTCTCTTGGCTTTGTCTCTTTGGCACAGGGTTAGAATGATCTGGCATCGCACTCATGTCAGAAGAAAATGGCATGGGATGCATATGGTTGAGTATGATTGCTCAAAGATGATGCCTGTTGAGATCATCGGAGCGATCATCACTCTTTGATCAGTGAAAACAACTTCGCTTTGTACAAAATGTAAATATTATAGATAATATATTTAATTTGAAGGATTTAATAACGTATGGATCTTTGGAAAGTTTAAAATAAATTTTTGAATATAATTATCATTTGAATACTATTTTTTTTTTTTATTTTCAAACGTCAGTTCAGTTGGGGCTAGTGTCAAGTTTATAGCTCAGAAAAGATATCTGATGGACAGTCTGGTGCGGGAAATTTAAAATGGGAGCATTTAGCAAGTCAAGCAGCCTCACTATCATTTTGGAGCCAACAGCTTTTAAGTGGGCAGTATCATTTTGAATTTGTTGTTCCATGTGCATGCAAGTTTCATTGTAAAATATTGTGCGAATTTCTCAGGGGTAGAATCGTGTTGATTGGCGTTCTAAAGAAACACAAGGGAACATCAGGGACACTAGATGTTGTATTTGTTCGTCCTGTGTAAAATACGTCTCCACACATAGGAAATGTGAGAAGGATAGGGTGTCGAGGGGACATTTAGGCTTAGTCCTGACACAAGTTCGTATGGAGTCTGTATTTTGGAGAGTTTAAGTAACGACATTCAATAGGTTTGCTTTCTCTGTATACATGACATGGTGATGGTAGGGGGTATCTGAGATATGCCACCCGAGGGTAACCAGTATTCAAGAGGGAACAAATTAATTTCAATTAATCTTGCATGGCAGCATAAAATTATAAGTCATATAAAACGTATCTTTGGTTTACTCAAGGCGAGTATCCTGGTTCGGTTCCAGTATTAATAACAAAAATGTTAGTGTTACATTTGGTGGCAGTGGTTGCGCGCCATGTAATTACGGGGCTGTTGACGTCAGCTGTTTGATGTAGCTTCTGGCTTTGGTGAATTCTCCTTGCACAGTCGCATTTAAGGTTACTGAGTGGTCCAAACATCGAATTGTGTTTGTAAGAAAAACATATTTCTAGCTATCTGACACACCAAATTTTGAGTTTTTTGGGGATCTATTTTGAATATAGATATTGCGTAAAAGTAAATTTAACACGTTAAGAATCAGATCTTAAGTGGCACCGGAGATAAGGGGATAAGGAAATATCGTGACCTCTTTGTCGGCCCTTATCTTTGTGTTAAGAACAGTAAAGATTCCACGCTTTCATTGATAGATTGTGTGACAGGAGAAAAATTGGATCACCAGTCGATAGAAAATTGTAAAGTTTGGAATTGTTCAGGGGACAAGGTAAAAATGTGGGTGAAAAGATTACTAGATTTGAATTTGGAAGGTGTGGATGAAATGCTACAGACGATGGGGTTTAGCTGTAAATCAGACGTGGTAGTTAAGGACAGTGTAAATAAAGAGGGGGTAGGGGAAGAGCAAGGTTAAAATTTCTCGTATGGGTAAAGTGAGATTGAGCCTGCGGCGGGCGAGTTGACCAAGTAGGTGAAATTTCTGCGGCGTACTAGCATGCGAGATGAGCCTGAAATCTTCCTGATTGCTCCAAAACAATATAAGGCATTTTCTATGATAGATTGCTCAAGGGTATTCATCTCATAAATATTTGGAACACCACTATTTGCATCGTTGTTGTGGTCAGGTCAAAGAAAATACCAACTGCTGCGCATTAGGGTAGTAGCACACAAGGCTCATACTACGCCTTTAAATAGTGATTAGTTCAGATTGAATGAATCCAGAAGCGAATTAAGAGTTGTTTAGGTAGCTCCATGGGGGTGTGGTTGAGTTTGCGGGTGGGGGCAGGTATGATGCGGTAAATGTCAAGTTAGGTTATGCTTGCGGCGGGCTAATAGTCAAGTAAGTATAATGTTGCGGTGGGCCTAGGCATTCATTTTTTTCCTGCTCCAACCAAAAATATACAAGCCACTATGTTCTACAAGACGCCAAAACACATGCGGGGTTCCTTCTTTCTGGAGAATGATGGAGTCACCAGAGTGGGTGATCCGGGATGTATCATATTGTAAACAATAAAGTAATATGTCTGTATATATCAAATATGTATATTAGTGAATATGTATAATATGAATATTTATTTGATGAAAGTCTAATTTTAGTATTGTAACAAAAGTATTATGTGAGGGTTCAGCCCTATGTTGGGCGCCATTTATGACGAACTGTCATAAGGTATTCTGGAAACTTAAGTTTCGTGTGTGTTTTGCTGCGGTAAAATAGCCCAACTCAGGTCCAAAGACGATGAACTCGTCTAGTGCAAAGAATTCACGATAGGTGGAATGCCTATGCAATATGAAAACTTTGTTGCTTTAATAGTTACGCGAAGAATCGCTAGATGGCTCTGACCGTTGTGCGCGTTTAAATTGTAAATTTCTTTGTTTGAGACCCGATTTTCTCGCGGTTTCCTTATGCACAAGGACATTTTGATGTGTCGGTCACTGCACGCATGGGCAATTCGCTGTTATGGCGCAAAATCATAAAATATACAGCGTTTTGGTCTAGATGCCTTTGGTTAATTTTCAGCAAAAAGTTTATCTTATTGAGCATTACACTGGGTTCTTTAACGCATATACATATCTGTTATCGTGTGGTATTTAAATCATAAAACATTGTTGTTTGGCAAAGACAAATGTGCTCTGCAAATATGACGAACAGTGATCGATAGGGGTGTGCAGCGGTGGAGATGGACTTCCGGAAGAAAAAGATGGAGTGAACAAAGCAATGTCACTACAGTGGAGAAAATCAGAATTGTTTCCGTGCTTTAGGGAGGAATCTTTCATCTGCAGTTAGGACAAAACGGCAGTTAATAGCATGAAGTGAAAGCACATCGCAAAAATAAGTGTTGGAAAGGAATGGAGCTCTCGGGAAGAGGGAGGTAAGATTGGACTCGTGCGTACTGGACTCGTCGTTCCCGACACACCAGGTGAGGAAATAAATTATCTTAAGTGACTTTGAGAGAAAGAAAATTCTCGAAGATCGTGTTTACAACGGTTAAGCAAAGTTGTTTATGAGATAGCTATCCCGCGTGTGTTGAATTTTACGGGAAACGGTACTAGTACACGTCACAGACCATGCGTTATCTACAAAATGGCCATCGACGCCATGTCCGATAAGGGCTCTGTGCACACGTAAAACGATTTATTTTCGTGCAAGAAACGCACAGCTCTAGTCAAAATATACTAGGAACATGTTCCAAAATTGGTTCAATGTCAAAATAAGAAGTAATTAGGACTTTTGTAATTCCTTATATGGTATTAATGGTGCATGTTAAATGACTTTGATGGGTAAATTTACGTTCATCTATCGACAGTTCTTATTTTATGTCTCTTAACTTAATAAGCACAAATTGTCGATGCTTTCATACGCAGGAAATATGTGTTAAATTGAAAACAATAAACAAGTTTACTGTTTCTGGTGTTCGTATTTACGTGCTAAAACATTTTCTTCCATTTGTATTTGATGTTTATGAAAATGTTTAAATGATTAATTCTTCTCTTTCAGAAGGGGGAATTTCACATGTGTAATTTGGGTTAATGCTGTTGCTATGAAAAGGGGTTATTGTTAGTTGTAAATTATTTGAAATCCTATTTGAAATCCGAAGGTATAAAATTTTAATCTCCAGCGATCTGTACGCGTCACCAGCGTTACTAGGCAAAGTGTATCAAAATAAATAAATTCAAACCAATGACATATTCAACGTTTCAGGATCGTCGAGACTCAGTTATTGAGTCGTGGTTGTTGGGTTCAATCTAATAAATTTAATCTAATTGTATTTAGTCCGTCGCACCGGGACCCCTTGATTACAAGGCGACGACGCTACCACTGCGCCGTCGGGGAGGCCTTAATCATAAATATTGTAAACGTAGGAACACCCAATAAAACAATTAACGTAAGATTCTTTATTGTTTACTATCTTTCCAAATAAAACCCGAATTTGCTAGCAGATACACGCCTCCAAGATATCAAAAACTCCCCACTAATTAGGCAGTCGAAAGAATTCCCCAAAACCCACTATTAGGAGAAAATCTATGGTGGGAGTACATTAGACGATTAGTTACGAGAAACTAGAAAAAAATTGAGAACCAGTGGTGTAGAGTGTTTACGACAAAATCACATTTTCCTTCTTTCTTTCTTCAATAATAAAAGCCCATGAATAATGTTCTTCCTTGTTTCAGGTACAACATAAAGCTACAGGTGGCAGCCACCATTTTGCAGTTCCTCAACCTCACCGTCACGAAAGAAGCTCCTTGCAATGAGGACGTCACATGCGATCCGTACAGCAGATACAGAACAATTGACGGTTCCTGTAATAATTTGAGAAACCCAACCTGGGGCATGGCGAGGACTGCTTTTGAGCGGCTGCTACCCCCAAACTACAGTAACGGTGAGATCTATGACCATGGGGTTTAGTTTTGTATAGTGTGCCACGGTAGCTTAGTCGTTAGGGCGTCTGACTACCATGCGTGAGACCCGGGTTCGATCTCCGGCGGGGCAAAACCGGAATTTCTTCCATCTGTTGAAGCGGCTCCGGCGCCCATCCAGCGTCGTACAAAGTGGGTACCTGGAGGAAACTCTGGGCGGTAAAGGCGGCCAGGGGCGTGGTGCTGATCACAGGGGAGCACTTTATAATGTGCAAGCATTGGGCCCTTCCGATTTTTTTTTGCCAAATTACACTGTTCGTTCCACAATGCAATTTTTACAAAAAAGGTAGTATTTTTTCTTCTTCAGAAAATTGAATTTGTAGTGTCAGATTCGAAAATGACATTACCTGCTGTTGATTGGTTCTTGCATATTTTCATCTTATGGACGGAAATAAATATGAAACCACCCTCGAATGTTTTATGGGTATTCTATATGTAGGGGCCCTATTTTCAGCATCGGAATAACACCAAAAACAGAAAATTTTATTCAAAATTGCTTAGATGTGAATAAAAGTACGTGACGTAAAACCATAAACTCCCGAAATAATGTAAATTCAGTATTCTACTGATTCCTAATGTTCCACGTACTCTGTGAAAAGCATCGGAAATGTCTTAAGTTTTCTGCTATGCGAGTTTAATGTCTACCAAAATTAGTATTTTCTGAATGTAGTAGTCGTAATTGATGTACACTCACCGGCAAAAAATTGGAACACCTAAATCCTGAAATACGCTCTTCCCTGCAAAGGCGTTATGTGCGTTGCCTAACTCTAGTGCGATAAGTGGGTTATATTAATAGGAAATTTTCAATGGCAACTTCTATAACCTTAGCAAGTTGTTAGTTCAAGGAAAAGAATGACGGAGGATTCTTTTTGTCGGTGAAAGCCCCCTTGATTGAACCCCTCGGCGAAAGAGGCATCCTCCTTCTCCTCCTCTTCCTCTCGGGGAGGGGGGGGGGAAGCAGATCGTGCTGAGGTGAAAACTGGAAAGAATATTGGAGAAAGCAAAGTCATTCACAGTCAGAGCAGAGACATTATCTTAACGTGCATAAAGTTATGAAGGAAGAAGCTGACAGTAGTTACAAAGTAACTGGGAAGGGATTAGTAACGCCTAACAAACCACGCAGAAGAAAGAAATTTTAAACTGATGTGGACGAATTTGAGTGTTATTCGTAGAGCAATTAACGAATTTCACGACCGTGAAGGACAGCGTGCTACTTTAGATTCGTAAGTATTTTTTTTTAACGAGACAACAGCATATAGCTTTGCCAGTTTTTGTCTAGTACTATTGCAACACTGCTCCTATGAGTCACGTGACGTCTTTCCCGCTTTGCGCATGCCAGAGCTCAGACTAAACCGAATGCGCTGTATTTCTCTTACAGTTGCAATTGCAAACATCCCTCCATGTCGGAAATAAACAAATGTGTTAACACTCCCGTGCAGTTAACATGGAGAATAAAAACAATCAGTACATGTCAGTGGCAACAGTGAATTTGTGACACGTGGTTGCATACATATACCTTTGAAAATGTTTCTCGAGGGCTCGTAGCACCGAAATGAGACCTCATCGTACATCTACATTAGAGTATTGCATGGAACCACTTTTGCTCGCTCGGACACGAGTCTCCTCGAGCGTATACAGTGGAAGCTCTCAATATCGTACGCTATCTAGCGTCGATCGTGTGAACTATTTGGCGCTCGAGCGAAACCCTCTCGCTCCAGCACTCCCTTGAGTACTCCAGCCAAACGTTGCTCAGCGAATGTAGTAATAAATTATTTTGTTAGTGCCTTTGAATAAAACAATGAACCATGTTGACATACTTTTATTTGCAGGTATAAGTGATCCTCCGGTATCGGTATCTGGAGAACCACTACCAAATGCACGATACCTTAGCAGTGTTTTGTTTCCGGACAAAGAGAAGCCGGACAATGTGTCTCTCCTGGCCCTAATGCAGTGGGGACAGTTTATAACGCACGACAATGCTCTCTCTGGAAACCCGGAATCAAGTAAGTGTACCCTAACAATCCACATTTAAGAATCAAATGGGCGTATTTTAAAGGATATTTTAACATACACGTACTTCTAATAACTCCATAGTCATATTACACACAGAACCCAATACGTGTCAATTTACACATATAGTATTTTAACTACGTCTAACGCATTATCACTTGCTACAAGGGCTGGACCCTCCGTTGTGTCATGTTTGTAATGTCATTTTAAGCATTCGACACATTGTCGTTGAATGTGTCGATCTTGCTTACCTCCGAAAGACTTTTAACCTTTCCAGCTGTTTGTCATCCCTGTTGAGTGATGATAGCAGCATTTTATCAAATGCGAAGAGAGCTGGACTCTTTCACCGTCTGTAAGGAGGTTTTAGGTTTGTTTGTTCTGACTTTTTAATGTGTTGTGTTTGTCTCGTGCATGTCTTTTTACAACATTGCACTTTTAACTTTTTCCTAAGGGGCTATTTACACCCCTTTTTTAGGTTTCAGTCAGAATTTTAGATAAGGGGCTATTTCCCCGTATACATAGAAGGGTGCAAAATGGCCTTTAGTGCCGACGCACCCAAACAATTTTTAAATCAATCAATCAATCAATCCAATAACACATTAACATGCATTAACTGCAAATGATGCACTGCACTATTTGGTGTGTAAAAATACACACAGAAATGCTTAAAAGTGTACTTTATCAGCTGATGTTCTGTGATGCACTGATCAATTGGCAAGATCATTTCAAAAATAAAAAATTACACATTTAGCTGAAAGTGAAATTGATGCATTTTCAGTGCATCACAGAACAACAGCTGATAAAAGTACCCTTTTAAGCATTTTTGTGTGTGTTTTGACACACCAAATAGTGCATTTGCAGTTTATGTATATTAATGTGTTATTGGAGTCGAAATATATATGTGTAAATTGGCACGTCTTGAGTTTTGTGTGTACACCATTACGTTTTTTGGTTCACAGTTTTCTTTGTTTTAATTGTTATTTTAAGTCCACTTTATGCGCAGTAAGGCTAATCGGGACTGGACCTGGACCTACAGTTTAAAGTGGGATCTGAACCACTATGCCATGTGCCTCCACCTGGTATGATTTATAGTTATAAATCAAAGAACGTAGCGAGAGGAGGCTATTGATTTCCTTCGTTGGAATTTGGATTATCAATGTGTTAACACTTATAATATTAGGAGATTCTCTTCACTCAGAACTCCTGTGACACTGAATCATGTGTGTGGTGGCAAAAAGTCTAATCGTAACTGGACCTATAACAGGATGTCTACCGAAATAACAAATCCAAAAATCTTGGCTTTTTCATGACTTCTACTCAGTGATGTGCCGTAGACTATAAGTTTACGTCTACATGCGTTGTCTACACGTAACCTACGCGTAGATTATATTGGGTTGTAGTTTACATAGACTACGTAGACAATCTATAGTGCATTAAAATTAATTTTCAAGGGTTTCATGAAATGAAAGTGACATTTTCAACTATATTGGCTTATAACGAAATGAAAAGAATCCTATTTACAAGAAAATTTCTCTTTTTTTCTATTATCAACTATGGAAGAAGATAAATAGTATGCAGAAAACAACAATAGATGGCAGTCGTGAGGCAAGAGTGGTCTTTTCCCCTTAAAACACTACAATATTTCCTATATTAGGTTTCTTCCTAGGTGAGAAATTGTTCGAATTTGGAAGAAAGAGTATGGAAAGTTCACCTCACACATCAGCAACTGATACGCAGTATAATTGTCTTCTAATTTCACGGCGCCCTTTGCTAAGTTATCACCTTTCGCCATGTTGTTTACATAGATTACGTAATCTACGTGTATAAAATAGTCTACGTGTAGAATATAGACTATCGTTGTTTACGCGTAGACGCACATCACTTCTTCTACTGAACCTTTCTTTCGATATTCTTGACCTTTTCCCACCCTCTTTCTCAACAGTCACTTAACCTCTCCCTACTTAAGTATAGTTGGAAATTAGGAAATTTATTTTTTTAATTCAATGAAAAAAACCTACCAAAAGGCTGGTTAAGATGAAAACTAAAGCTGTACTTTAACAAGAGATTTAGACTTGCTTTAATTATTAATCCAGTGCAAATTAATGCTTGAGACTTCATCCTGGATGGGGAATGGCCACATTATTTAATATTTTTACAAAATTTCACGCACAGAAGAATGCAATTCTTAAAAAACAAATTGAACAAATCTTAACCACAAATCAATTAGATTTCCAAATTTTCACTTTTTTCAAATCCCAGTACAGGTATACAGGGTGTCTCATAAGTAATAGCGCAAACTGACACAGGTGAAAGAACACGATAATAGAAGCCAAAAAGTCTCAGTAAATATTGGTCTGCAAACGAGCCGTTTTCGAGATAATCGCGAATGTGTGATTACGAGCCACCACTGACTTCATTGTTTGTAAACCTCGTCCTGGTTGGTAAAATGCTACTAATGCAGTACGAAAAGTCATTAGAGACTGTGCACTGATTGTATCCATCCTGTTTGATTCCAACGCCACGTCTCGGAAATGTTCTGTTTTGTAAACAAAGAGCAAACCTCGGAACGCGCAAGGAGTAAAGCACACGGTGGTGTTTACAAAATGCAATCAGTAACGGCTTCTATCCACACATTCGCACACATTATTAGCATTTTATCAACTAGGACGACGTTTACAAACAATGAAGTCAGTGGCGGCTTTTAATCACATTCGCGATTATCTCGAAAACGGCTCGTTTGCAGACCAATGTTTACTGAGACTTTTTGGCTTCCATTATCGTGTTCTTTCACCTGTGTCAGTTTGCGTAATTACTTTTGAGACGCCCTGTATAAGAATGTAAATTCACTATACTGTAAAAAAAAATAGCAAAACATTCTTGACAACAAGCATGATTTCTTGACTGGTAGCCACCCTATATAGTTAGTGCTCAAAGTGGAAATTCTTAGATTGGGGAGGGGATGATTTGTCGAGTTTAAGAACAGGTAGAGGATGCTTGAATGGTTCAACATATGGAGGGGATGTTTACGCAACTTATCTCGGTGGATGCGTTATATAGTACATTTTCTAAAATGAGAGATGACATTTCAGAAAATTTACCTCTCAATTTCGAGCACTTCATGCAGTTTAAAGTGGGATCCGAACCACTATGTCTCAGGATATCGAACCAGAGACTTTTTTATTGTAATGCAACAACGTTACAACGTCACCAGGAAGGACTTCCGTGTGGTGGCGTGTCCAGTAATTTCGAAAAGTTGCTTTCAATCATCAGCTCAAAATTTAACACGTCTCACCCCTCTCCGGCACTATTTTTCTTTTTGAGACAGTGGCTTCGCCCTGTAATTTGTTTCGGCTATCCCCTTTCTATCTATTTTGATCTATCATCTTCTTTATCCTTTTTATTTCTTTCTCTCTCTTTTGATCTATCTCCTTCTTTCAACTTCTGATTCTCCCTAGCTCTACTTCCCATATCTCTGTTGTTTCCCGATAGTTCTTTCTCCTTTCTTCACCTATGTATTTCCTTTTTATCTGTTCTCTATTTCCTTTCTCTCTCTGCTAAGTCTCTCCCTCTCTTTCTTCATATATTTCTCTCTCTCCCTCCCTCTCTCTGTCTCTCTTATACGGTTCTTTCTGTGTGAGATGGTTTCTTCCTCTACGGTACCATAATGATTCTGAGAATTTCCCATGCAGGTTATTTGTAGGTGGTTAAGACTATTTGATGGTGGGTCTGGGCCCACTCGTCTCCCTGGTGGCAACGCTCCCTCTCGGAGATACAAACCAATCAATTCGATTAAAAGGTTGGGGCTGTTCATCCTTCGAAATCATGTGAACATTGGATTGGAAACATTGATTGGAGAACGTTCTGAAAAACCTGTCTCTCTGCTTAGGTGCGTCGTGCTGCAGTTCTGACGGAAGCCATTTACCGGATGACCAACTCCCTACCGCCTGCCTGCCCATCGATATACCTGCAGATGACCCTTTCTACTCTCAATTCAACAGGAGGTGCATGCAGTTCGTAAGGACTGTTCTCGCACCACTACCGGACTGCAGTTTGGGACCTGCTCAACAGGTAAACTTGTACTAAATAGTCAGTTAACCCATTACACTATTACACGAATTACTGACCAATTCTAGTGGCTCTTTTACTGTGCTGATTATGTGATCTGTATCGTTTCTTAACTATTATTTTCTCATCCGCCTTTGACCTGTTTCGTTTACACTGAAGACTCAGCATTTATCGCCAAAATTCATTCATGAGAACTACAAATAATAACTGACTCTATTGAACATTAAAAACTGACAAAAATTTCAAACCAAGTATAAAAACTAACTAGTACTTGTAATCTTCCACTTCCTGTGCTAAAAATGCAGTCAGTCATTTTGAGCGAAACTACCCTATCTCAAATACGCGCCCTATACCAGGGGCGTCTGGGTAAAAGTGCGCTGTTGCCAAACATCGTTGGATCAGTCTCGATGTTGCAACGTTCACCACGCAGTGTTGCCTACTCCTAGCGTGAAACCTTCATTTGAGAGAATGTGGGTCATTTGCTCGTTGAAAGAAATATAGATACATTCTTTCGTATCAAAGAAAGAAGGTATGCAGCCGTAAACATAAATGTGGCAACCATGCTAATTCTGCCACCCACCTAACTCAATGTTCCCGAGTGTAGACTGCAATAAATGGCGTCAAAAACCATTGTCCTCCCATAGTCTTTGTAACAGAACATTTTCTGGACATCGAAACAAATAATGCCTATTTTACAACGCCACATTAATCTCCCTCGTTTTAAGCTTCACAGCCGACGAGGTAAGAAAATGGCACGCTTCGTTTATTCCATAAAGCATTACTTTTGTTTCTTCATAATGTAAGAAACGAGTTTTAGTAGAACAATATTGTAATGAAAACTAAATTGAAGTGGAAGATCTGATCACTTATGCTTCTTTTCTTTGCAAATAGATGGGAGTAGTAACTCACTTTCTGGATGGATCCATGGTGTACGGCAGCAGTGAAAAGCACACCAACTCTTTAAGAAGCTTTATCGGCGGTCGGTTGAGGTCTCAAGTACGGAATGGATACGAACTGCCCCCGCAAGTTGATAAACCCACGGAGGAATGTGACGTGGTGTCGGACGATGATCCTTGCTTTATTACAGGTAAGCTATAGTTTGGTTTACACTGGATGTACAATTGTTAAAACATTTCTATGCTTTCAACAGTGTTATGTATCTTTCATGTTAATTTCGTCTCTGTTCAATGGTTCGTCCTCTTTGTCCTATGTATGTTGTCCTACATTCACAGGGTATGATAGGCGAGGCGAAGAGTCGGTACTTGTAAGGGGCACGTCTCTATGTTAAGCTGTTACGGGTTGTGAAGAATCGACCTTTCTAAGGGCCATCCTGTTGTCCATGGCTTGTCTGCTCCCTGCTGAGATGTAACTGCCTTGAAAAGCGCCTAGACATGGTATCCTTTTTGTTGTAGCGTGATTCTAAGATGGGTGAATTCTGATTATAAATATTTGCGGCCAGGAATGGTTACTACCCTATGATTAGCGTGTTCAAAGTGGTGAGATGTTGTGCCTTGTGATGGAAACTATGGGAATTTAGGTACAGATCGGTCTTCTATACTGGACGAGTAATGTTAACTGGACGATCCCAGTAGTAAAATGGCGTGATGGCTATACAAGTGTATGCGATAACCGTTCATACTCCTACGAAAGGGTTTGTTACTAGCCGTAGCAGCCATCGCAAGATAGGTACGAAAAAGAGCGCGTTAATAAGCAGATGGCATACAAGCGATACACTAATCTGAAACTCACAGCATGTTTATACCCCCTCCCGCCTTCCCTTTTCAGTTTGGTTTCGTCGGTGTCCCGACAAATCGTACCAGCGACAAAACGTACCACTTGGGTTTTCGCGACGAAACGTACCACTCAGATACCCACTTGTGAAAGATCCACTAATAACTTCAAACAATGGCTTATGCTGAGTCTAAGACGTGGGCAGTCTCACTATGACACCTGGTCCTAGGCTATGGAGGAGGAAGGGAGAAGACTAGACTCATTCTTGACGTCTTCAAGGAAGCCACGTTGCCATCCCAACGGCAGGCAGGTTGCAAACTTATAAAAATTCAGGTTGCCAACATCTAAGAATTCAGGTTGCCAACTCATAAGAATCCAGGTTGCCAACTCATACGAATCCAGGTTGCCAACTCATAAGAATCCAGGTTGCCAACTCATACGAATCCAGGTTGCCAACGCCTAAGAATCCAGGTTGCCAACGCCTAAGAATCCAGGTTGCCAACTCATAAGAATCCAGGTTGCCAACTCCTAAGAATCCAGGTTGGCAACTCATAAGAGTCCAGGTTGCCAACTCCTAAGAATCCAGGTTGCCAACTCATAAGAGTCCAGGTTGCCAACTCATAAGAATCCAGGTTGCCAACTCATAAGAATCCAGGTTGCCAACTCCTAAGAATCCAAGTTGCCAACTCATAAGATTTGTTTCTTGATTTGATTTAGTTTATTTTACTTCGCGTTTTGTGCCTCTTGGCTAATTTGCGAAGATGGAGATGAGTGATGAAATGATGAAATTGATGAATAGACATTCACAAACAACCAAGCCCGACCGGGATTCGAACCCGGGACCCTTGGCGTCGCAGCGCGATGTGCTGACCACTCGGCCACAGGGTCGGGCTCCAACTCCTAAGAATCCAGGTTGCCAACAGTAGTGTAAGTTGATTGTTTCAAAGTAGCACTTAGTAGGTATGCATTTGTAGCCTCTTTTTTTTATCAATTGAATATCAGTTTTTGACAATTTTTTGTCGATGTTTTAGCGTTTAGCGATGTTTTAGTAAAATTTCCCTTTTTTCCCACCTCGCACTTGGTAGGTATATCACGATCTTACGTGATATAACTTAACCTATTCATTTTATTCGTGCTAAACTACACGAGAGCCTCTACGTGCTTTGACCTACTTTAGAGTAGTATGCTACGGTAGGAGCTGGACACCTCCTTTGACCTACTTTTTTATTTTACGACGTTTTACGCACTAAACTAACCTACAATGAGAGAAAAAATTGACAGAAAAAGCTCTGGCATCACTTTTTAAGCTATTTTTTACCTCCTGCAAATTTTTCTCTTATGCTAACTCGCCCTTTGACCTACTACTTTTTTATTTTACGACGTTTTACGGACTAAACTAACCTACAATGAGAGAAAAGTGGACAGAAGAAAAGCTCTGGCATCCCTTTTTAAGCTATTTTTTTTACCTCCTGCAAATTTTTGCTCTTATGCTAACTCGTCCTTTGGCCTTCTTTTGAAATGACTTACGACATTTTCCTATAAGTCTGCTGTCTCCTCTTACTGTAAGGTCCCCTCAGTGTAATCTACTACGACCTTGCTCTCAGCGTAATCTGCCACGATGTTTTTTAAAACTCTCATGTGTGATCTTCTACAATGTGTGGCCCCCCTGCTACAACCTAACGGGACCTCTCTCCTACGATGTTTTGCCCCCCCCTCCCGCTACGATGTTTTTCTCCTCATGATGCAAAAAAAATTAAAAATGGTATTGTAGCGATATTTGAAATCGACTGTGCTGTGTGAAGGGCATGTTCACTGAACAATAGGAGGAGAGCGGGGGAGAGTACAAGCAAGCGCCACCTCAAGTTTTTTTCAAGAAATTCGATTTGATCCTAAAAACTCTGCATCCTATTGGAGTGCTTTGGGCGTTTTTTTTTGTTTTTTTTAGATTAAAAATTTTGTAATGGAGGATGTAGAAAAAGCCATTCTTGCTCGACGAAGGCGATATATTTAAAACTGCTCCGTGACCCTCTCGTTCTTCACGTCGTGGACGAAGGACTTCTCGGCGATCAGGATGACGCTGCATAGAGTATCGGCAGGCAGCGCGTCGTGGAACTCGCACACGATCTTGATGTTGGTGCGATCATTGACCCCGACCTGCTTCCGCTTCGTGGTGTTGATGACGGACATGGGTCTGTGGGTTTTGAATTCGCTGGGCGTGTAGTACATGTCCACGCTTCCCTCGGTCACGCGTTAGTAAGCCGAGAACGCTTCGTAAAGTTTGAGGTAATCATCTTTGGTCATGTCGAGGTTGTAATTTTCGCGCGGGAACACTTCGTTCCTCCCATTCTTCAGATAAACGTTCTTGATCTTGCAGTCGTCGAACTTGCTGGAATCTTTTTCCTGATTGTTGTCCCTCCCGGTCTGAAAGAGCACTACGACGAAATCTGGCATGTCGAACTGTATGTTGTTGAACTGCGTCGTCACGTCGAATTCCATGTGACTTCCGGACGCCATCTTCTGCACGCACTGGTAACCGTGAAAGTGAATCGGCACCTGCGGACTCTTCAAGATCTCCGCTTTGTACTTGAGGGCGTAGTTCGTCTCGTATTCCACCACCGGCATTCTCAACTCCATGCTCCGGATGACGCACTTGGCTGCTTCGGGTAAAGTGTTGGGCAGCGGCGTGGTGCCGTCCGGACCCAAAGTAGCGTATCGCATCAGTGCGTCGTTGTCGTTGGTCGCTCTTCGAAACGTGATCCTCAGTCCTCCCTTCCACATGATCTCCTTGTAGTCCGAGAAGAATCCCGGCAGCAGACGCATGGGAAAGAGCACCGTGTGACTTCTCGTCGATATTTTGGTCCCCGCTTCGAACCCCCCGCTTGATAGTATGCCGCGTCCGTTTTGGATAATTTCAACGTTCCCACTGCCGTCGACGTGATGCCTGGATAATCTATTCTGTCGATGACGGTACCGTGTTTCCTCACCTCCACCTGCGAGAACAGGTGAGGCACGAAGTTGTCCACGAGTATCAAATTTGCTGCTGCGGGAAACGCGTCTCCGCTTTCCTTCTTCACCACGTCGAATTGAAGGTAGAGGTCCGCTCTGTGAGGATGAACGAACCCATCCCCTACGTCCACGTCGTATTCGATCTCCCGGTTCGCTTCGTTCAAATTTGCGAACGTGCGACGGTTGGGAGGGAAAGATTGCAATTCGTAACTTTCGATTTGCTCCATTTTCACTATGTGTGTTATTTATTATACGTTGATCTCCAGGACGGCCGTCGTCGTGGCACCTGCGAAATCCACCACGTCTCCTTTCTCGTTCGTCACCACCAACTCTATGTCGTCTATGCGGTTGCGACATTCTGGAAAATAGATCGGCGAAGATGGTGTGTAGATGATCGGTTCCATGAATTCGGAACTGGGTTTGAACGTGGCTATGATTCCCGTCTGCTTGTGACTTCCCAGCAAACCCCCGTCCGAGGATTTCGTGATCATGCCTTCCGCCACGTTGCAGTGTACGTTCAGAGTCTCTATGGCCAAGAATTTAGGAATGTTGGTTGCTACGTGCTTGATGCCAGCTTCGAGTTTTGTGTCGTTCTCGAAACCTAAAAGTTCTCCCATGGTGCCCAGGTCCACGGTCTCCGTCGCGGACACGATTTCGACTCTGTGCGTGACCGAATTTTGAGAAAGGTACGTGCCTTTGGGTAATTGAGCTTGCAAAGTGGAAAGATTGTATTGGCCTGGCGTGACGACGATATGTTCGCTTCCGACGCTAATTTTGTTGTTGTGCTGGGTGACGTTAGGTATGAGGTACATACTGTAGAATGCACGCAGAGCTACGGATTTAGGATAGACGATGTCGTCGTGCAGCGTGAGTTTCAAGATCGAAGATTCGCTCGTGAGATGGAACACGCCCATCGTGTTTAAGGTTCCACAATGCTTTCTGGAAATCTTCCACCTGTGGCTTATTTATTTTAGAGAGAAACGCGAGCATGGAGAGACAGAGATGACCGCAGTTCACGTCTCCGAAATTTTGAATGCGTTCGTCGTTGTAGTATATAGAGGTTTTGTTCGTTTTCAGATAATGAACTAAATTTGTAGGTGGAACACCTCCGAAAGAATCGAAAACGAATGCTTTATTATTTGCGTAGTGATAACATATCCAATGCGTGCCTGGATTTTCTTGACTGTCCAAGTTGACTACGCCGCATTCTCTTCTTTTAACGGTTGAAGGTAACGAGTCGGACATGAAAACTCCTCTGAAGTGTTTGATTTGTAATGGTTTGATCAGAGATTCAATGTCTCGGTTGGTGAGTGCTGCTGTTTCTTTTTTTTAAACTTTTTCATCACGCCCTTCCCCCCTTTCTTCTCCATGGCCAGGTTGTGACGTTTCTGTTCTTCCAATTCCGCCTTGTTCTTCTTCGAGTCGATCACGGTTTTCGCGATGGCGGCGCTACCCCCGACCAAACTTCCAACGGCCCCCAATGCTGCCAGGATGACCGGGATGCTGAATATGAAACCTCCGATCTTTTGCTGTTTCCGCGAACGCTGCAACCTTCTCAATTGAGGTGTGCTGAGAAGTAATTTCATTCCGTGTCCTTTCGTCAAGCAAGAACGTTTCTTCTCGCGTTGTTTCTTGGTGAGTAACCCATCGAGGGCACCTAGATTTTTAAGATTCGAATATGGTATCTGGTACACGACACCCTTGGGCTTCATGTTGATGCTCTATATATATTTTTTTCACGGTATGTTATTTATATATATAAATGTTCTGAGATTTTTTTTGTTTCCCTCTCTCGTGTAGTTTTTTTTCACGGTATGTTATTTATATATAAATGTTCTGAGATTTTTTTTTTGTTTCGTGTAATTTTTTTTTCAAGGTATGTCATTTTATATATACTCCGCGCAGTCGTTACACAAATTCTATTACGTGCTTTGTTTTCTTACCAAGAAGTTCCTTTGTCCCCTTGTACACGATTCGAGTTTTGTTCTCGATTAAAATAGCTAGCTTCTCGTCGGATAACATGTTAGCGTATCGATCTGGTAAAAATAGACTGTATTGTCCGTCGAGCAACAGACGCACCTTGGGACCATACTGGGTAGAAACGATTGAACCGGAAGTTATCGTGTAAGGTTTGCCGACTTCCAATTCCTGAATTTTTACATACTCGACTGACAAATTTAGCATTTGTTTTAATGCTTGGAGGTCACTCATTTTTTTTCACTCATATCGAAGAGAAAAATTTCAGGATGTTAGAGAAATTTAATTTTTTTTTTCTCAATGTGTGTTATTTATATATACCGAAGATTATTTTATTCACAATGTGTGTTATTTATATATACCGAAGATTATTTTTTTTCACGATGTGTGTTATTTATATATCAAGTTTTGACACGTATATATATTATTACTTTTTTTAACAGAGGAAGAAAGTTCGTGGTTCCGAAAAAAAGATGATGTGCGTGATGATTTCTTCGGTCTCCTGTTTAGACTTGCGCCAATCGTCCGTGTATCGTCTTCTTCCCTGCCTCGCCTCGTGAAGTTCATCTAACCTATCGTTTAATTTTTCCCCTGCGGCCGAAAGAAGAGTGTCGAGATCACCGCACATCATGCCACTGATCTCCCGAAGATGATCCTTGACAGCCATTTCACATGGGAATCGAAATGCCGGCGTCGTTTTTGCTATGAACAAAAGTTTTCCTACATCTCCGTTTACTGCGTGTTTGAATATTTTACATAGCAGTTCGGGCGGCAAATCAGTTATACGAGACATGTTGTTTTTTACTGTATGTTATTTATATACCCCACCCAAATTTTTGTTTCGTGTTCATGGCGATGGTGGTGCCCAGTGCCGCAACTCTTTCATCCAACGATGCGTCTCTGCTGACGAATCTTTCGAAAGCGGCACGCTCCAATTTCTTGTCTGCTTCGTGACGTGCATCCAGATCGGTGCGAGTGGTGTTGTAAGCGATGTCGTGATCCTTGCATGCGGCGTCCAACGGATTCACACCCTTGTCTCCTCTCTCCAATCTTTTCTCGAGTTTGGTACCCGGTCCGCAGTACTGGTAGCCAGGTAAATGCACCTCGAAAGGTAACTTGTTGATGATGTCGTTTACGAGTCCCTTTCCTTCGGCCACGTTCCAGAATCTCGGAGGCAGCGTGTTGATAATTTTGATCAGGTAACCTATGCCTTTGTCGTCGTTCACGATGAAGTTGGAAAGTTTCGTGCTGATCATGTCCACGATGCCAACCTTCTCGTTGTAGAAATTACGATTGCCTGCATTCTCTTCGCCGGCTATCACCAACAATCGGTCCACGAGCTTCCTCACGTCGTCCACCCAAACGAATTCTTTGGGTAACGTGTTGTAGCGTTTGACGCCGCTTCCACTCTTCACCTCGTTCCAAATCGGTTTGATGAGATTCCTGTACTTCTCGCCGCTGCTCGATTTCACCCTATTCTGCGAGGCGTCGTTGTTCTGGTACATGGCATCCGTCGTGATTAGAATTTCCCTGTAACTCTCGTAATCCTCGTCGGTGTAATCTTTCGGCTGCTTTTTGGCGACGAGTTCCCACAGTCCCACCGTACCCGGATACCTGGTCCAACTATCCTTCTCGCCTAAATTAACTTTAATGTCGTTGCCTTCGAAGGTGACTTTCGATTTCCCAATCTTCCACACCACACCGCCTTCGTTGCTCTCCATGCTCGGATACAATCCGAACACTTCGTCCTTGTCGAACTTCCCCGTGCTCAGGTAGTCTCGTGCCAAAGGTCCCAACTCGATTTTATCCGAAGACGACGACGTGCTGCCTATGGCTCGACGTCGTGCCGGTACTTCCTTCAGTTCGAACGGCGTCGAAGGAATGCTCGAAATGGGCGTGGGTACGGTGTAACTTTTAACTGCGAGTGGTACGAGTTCGTTGATCAAATTTTTATTTTGTTCCGTGACGCTTTTAATTTCTTTACCTAGACCGCTGATGGCATCGATCACAGGTTGATCCTGACGTTTCTTCTCTTCGTAGGATCCGCAATTCTCGGATTTCCAACCTTTGAAGCGCTTCACGAGGTATTCTAGCAACTTGAGATTTTCGTCTTCTTGAAATTGACGTTTTGACCTTTTTCTATATACGTTGAAACGTTTTTGAAACGTCGAATTCTCAGCCTATACGTTCGGTTCTCGTAGTTTTCTTGCTGTCACCCGCTTGAGACTATCCACTTTTCTAACACTCACTTTTTGTTGTAATGGTTATTTTATATATGCTTGTCAGAAGTTTGAAAAAAAAAGAACGTTTTTTCAAATTTTATTCTTTAGATTCTCGATTTTTGATTTTTTTTTTGATTTTTTTCTTCTTGTTGCAAATCTGAAATTGTCCTCTTGTTAGCCTTTGAGACGTCTAGATAAACGTTTATTTTATTTCTATATTTTCCATGGTTTGCTTTTCGAGTCATGTCGATGGTCATGAATCCGAAATCACCTTGGTTCCAACAGTGGGAGCAGAATTTAGAAAATAGATTGTAATTCATTTCAGCCCCCACGTAATCATCGTGTGCGTGTTTTAAATTGGTGTGGTCTTGTCGAAACAAGCATATGAAATTAGCATTGTCGCGTAGCAGTTGTTTCGGAACCTTGGAAAAAGTTTGTGCCAGGTAGAAACAATCCAATCCTTTGTGACGACCTCGAGTGAAAAAATTACGAATCTCGTTTTGATTTTCCAAGATCATGTCGTCGAACACCACAACGGAATTCTCGAGACAATCGTCCAGTGGAATGATTTCGGATGCGAAAGTTGCAATGCCCAGTCCCTCGTACAGTTTCATAAGTTGCTGGTATTTCGCTTGTTCGAGACTTTTCGAAAATACGTAGAGGTGTCTGTTTTCCCAGTCTAACCAATTGGGTGCGAGGATAAAATTATCAATGAGCAGTGTCGTCTTTCCGCACCCCGAAGGTCCTACGATCAGACATCGTATGCTGTCGGGGAGCAATTCGCCGTTCCTTTTCTTCGTTTGATTTTCCGAATCAGGTAGACGTTTCACAACATTCCACGTACTCATAGAATCACTTCGTTCGAATCGATCCAACTTGTGTCCGGAAGTCCCAGCCATTTCACCAAAAGTTTGTCACCTCTCTTACGCAAAACTTTTTCGATAAGGTACGTGTCGGGGTATTTAGTTTTAGAGAGTTCCTCCTCGTAGAAGCGCCCCAATAAAATTTCACCGCCACTGTCCTTTATTATATACGTGTGACGGTTCCCGGGTAAAACTCGAACCACGGTAAAAAGTTCCGTGCTCCAGTTTCGTGTGAAACCCCTGTCGAACGTTCGCTTCAATTTAATGACCCTCACCTGGTCTCCAATTTCGTATTTACGTTTTTTTGTCGTGGGTGTGTACTTTGGACAGTAAACGGTAGAAATTAAACGTTGCTCGTCGGACTTGGTAACGTCAGCTGGCTTCATGCCTATCGTTCTGTGCACCGTGTGATTATATTCGTTAACGAGTTCCGGAAGAATGGTGACCCACTTGTAGCTTCCCTGAAGCGTGAAGCGTGACCACATGCGCGATTTCAGAGTCCGATTGAATCTTTCCACGATGCTGGCTTTGACGTCACTGAAGGTCGAGTAATGTCGAACGTCGTGTTTCCGAATAAACTTTTGGAATACGGCGTTGTAAAATTCCTTCCCCTTGTCCGTGTGCAGAAACCGAGGTCGTCTGCCGCCGCTTTCGCGAAAAATTGTCTTGAATGCTTCCGTGACGCATGTTCCTGTTTTCGCCTTCAAAGGTAGAGCCCATGCGAATTTCGAAAATGTGTCTATGACGGTGAGGAGGTACTTGTTACCCTTGTTCAATTTATGTACATTTTTTAACTTGCCGCTACTCATCTCGACGAGGTCGTTTTCCCAGAGGTCGTCGATGCCCTTGGTTACCACCGCCAAACGTTCGTAGTTGCGGCGTGCAGGTTTATGCAATTCTTCGACGATGGCTTGCCTAGACATTTTTTTTTTAGAGATTACGTTTCAAGAGAAGCACAAGCGTGATGGGATTCAAAGAGGGTGGCACCTCGCTCGTGTTTTGAACGATCAGCTTATCGCCGGCACTCAAGTCGAAAACGGTAAGATCTTCGTCTTCGTGTATTTCATATATGTTGTGCGTTTCGTTCCAACGTGCCAGAGGAATGTTTCCTGCTTTCTGGACACCACGATTCGATATCAAGGTCATGGTGGGCACGCTAGCTTTTCTGCCGTGAGACCAGTACGAAAATTCGTTTATCTGAATGGTGCCATCGAGGAGAAACTTGTAGTACGGATGATAAGGATGTAACATGTACAGTTTGTTACCTTCGACGAACGTGGAGATTCTCTGTTGATTGGGTACGCTGTTGATTTCGATGGCTTGCAAGGTGAACAATTTGGCGAATTTAGTGTCGACGCCGAGCAGATTACTGTGAACTTGTCCGAGTTTATTTTCGATGGGCAGCAAATTCTCGACTATGGTATCCGTTACGGCAGAAAATGACGGTTTGATTTTCACTTCCACGTTCAACTGCTTGTAGTTTTCGTTGAGTTCTTGCAACTTGGCACCGAAAGAGGCCAGCGTCGATTCCTGCGTGGATTCCAGCACTCCAACTTGATCTCTGATGTTGACGACAATGTTCTGAAGGTTCTCCACTTGATTCAATTTCGAACTTTTCTCGGTAAGATCGTTCACGATGCTGCGCATCTCGGTAAACTGCGTGTGAAGATCGGCGACGCTCTGCGAAGTGGGCAACGTCGACACCAGCGAACTGATTTCATCTCGAATCTGTTCCACGTTCGCCGTTTCCGTTTCTAATCGTTTCAGCATTCGAGATATGTTCCTTTTCAAAGCGTGTAATTCTTTGGAGGTGGGGAGATTGGCCACCCTACTTTCGAGATCGCTCAATGAACTTTTGACGTCGCTCGAATCGGATAGTGCCGTCACCGCCGTTTTCAATTTTTCCAAATCTTCGCTCGAAGGCACGCTCGTCCGTAACGATTCCAAGTCACCCTGTATGTTGTCCAGTACGTGATGAAAATGAGCAAGGTTCGTTTCGACGTTCAAATTTTCTAAATATTCGATCTTGTGCTGAACCGTGCTTAACGTGTCTTGAATGCTCGTCAACGCACTCGCTTCAGCGTGAATATTTTTAATTTCTTCGTTGATCAACTCCAGAGACGCCTGAAGCGTAGCGATAGTGGTTTGAATGTGTTCGAAATCTTGATAAGCCTCCAATTGAATTTTTATGTTCGCGACGCTTTTACCGATGACCTGCAGTTCGTGTGACGATGGTAGGTTCGTCATGGTATCTTCCAAAGTCTGTAACTTGGATTTAATTTCTTCCAACGTGCTGGTGAATTCTTCTTGTAATTTGGAAACGACGACATGCAAGCGTTCTACATCGATATCGTTCACGACGGTTTGAAGTTCAGAGAAATTCTTTTCGATTGCGGAAGTTCGTTCTTCGATTTCGAGTTTCAATTTTTCCAAATCTTCATTTTTCGATTGAAATTGCTGTAATTTGAGCAAATCATTTTGAAGCGAATCCACGCTCAACTGTATATTTTGAACGTTGTCGTAAGAAGGTACGTCAACATAATTTTTTATGAGCGTTTTCAGTTCGGAATCGATTTTCAGAATGGGGTCGAGACATTGCGTTTGGAGCGTAGCGATCTCCGACTCTAAACTTTTGTTTAAGGTCTCCTGCAAAGCGATCAAATAGCTCCTCAACTTTTTAATTCGGACATCCAACATGAGAATCTCTTCTGCGTGGTCTACACGCTTGGTGTGGCCGAAAATGTCGTTAGGCATTTTTGTTAACGGTTATTTATTATAGGATAGACGATTCGTAATTCTACGAAGAGAGGAATGAGTTTGTCGTAATCTCCTAGGAGTTGAACGTAAAGACAATCTCCTGCAGACACATCGTACGCCATGTTAGAAAGTACCTTGTCGTGCTTCATTCGAAAAATGTTCTTGCCGCTAGAAATTTTAATATTTCGCCCTGCGTTCTCCGGATTCACGATGATGCGAAGTTACCCTTCGATCGGAATTTCGTAGAAATGTAAATTGTTATTGAAGACGTAAAAAATCTTGCCCACGTCGTCGTCGAATGTCGTCCAAATGCTGTTGAGGTGAATAATCAGTAGACCGTTGAGTTTAGTTAACACGGAAGGTAGAAATTCATGATCTGTCGTCGTGCGGTGTACAGTCTCCATGTTGATCTGTTTTCGGAAACCAAAGAGATTCATTGTCCTTTGCTAGTTATTTGTCGTGTATGTGAGACAGTTAAAGTTTATTTTTTTTCATTTGCATTGCCTACAATTTTTACTAATTTCTAAACGATAGTGTCCCCAAGGCAACGTGTGGATTCCACAAGACAAAATACATCTTTTATCGTCATGCGGATCTAATGCTACTTTCCTAACTTTGTTTGTTGTAATCACGTGGTCTACGCTTTGGATTCTTTGTTCTATACTTAGTATCGTCGATTGTGAGTAAAGGCAATCGATGTAATCGTGGAAGGTGAGTTTGTTCTCCACCGTATTTTTGCCCACACCTTTTGCTTTCTTCGTGACGCTACTTTCTGTTCTCATGGCATACATTTTCGAACGCAAACCCGCGAACTCGACAATAATATCACCGTTACATTCATCTTTCAGTTTACCTAGGACTTTTTTGTTGAGGGAAGGAATCCCAAATCTGTTGGGTTGAGGATATGCAGAAGTATCGAAATACTCAAGCATGGAAGGATTTTTTATGTCTACATAGAAGTTAGGTGTTTGTATGCTGTAAATGAAGCTGTCGGTGTCCGTGTACAAAAGTGACATCTTATCATTGAAGAAGGGTTTCATCACGTCGTAATGAAATTCGAACATGTAAAGTTTCGACAAGTCGAGAACCGTTGCGCCAACGTAAATTGGTTTTCTGAATTTCATCAATTTTATATCTAGATTGAAAAGTGCCAAATTCTCATTGTAAATTTTTCTCGACTTGAATCTAGGATCGGCCACCCACTTCATGCATTTATTTTTTTCCGAAACCAATTTCACGTCTACATGATTCCGCACGTTTTCCATCGTCTTGCCGTACACCGCGTTATTCATCAATTTTAAAAAATCTTTGTCTAAATCGGAAGTGGCAACCGTCCTATGTTGCGTGTTTGTTTCAATGTACGGTTTGAGCCACTCGGAATGTTTAAACCTGAGGACTCTTCTAATCTTCGCTACCTTAGCACCCTTCCCGATCAAGAATCGGAGATTCGAGTAATGAACAACGTATCTCTTTTTCCCCTCTAGAGTCAACAAAAGCTTGCATTGATTAGAATGAGGCGAAGATTTGAACTCGGATGCCGGTGGTAAATCGCTGAACAGATCGTGTAAGTAGTCGGGGAATTCGATATCCACCTCTGCGAAGAAGCCATACTCACTATCGTCGAAATTTTCTACGTCTATTGATGCCCATTCGAATCCCCCGTAAGGAAGTTTCTGTACCATGGCATGTCCGTAGAGATTATTAACGTCGGCGTAGAAGATGTAATTCGATGCTCGATTTGAATCATAATCTTCTTTCATGTGCACGTTGTTGGCTTTTGCATATATCTGCACGCATTGTACCATTCCGCCCCGAATCCCCCTCTCGATGAAAAGTAACATGTCCACGTCCGATATCAGTTCCAGCTTAACCTTTGTCTGGAATAACATTGCCGACCACGCTAATCCCGGTAGGCTGTAGAAATACGCTGGATCTAATTTATAAATATTCGTCGCCGTTTTCCTGAACGCTTGAAAAACATCCGCGAGTATCGTCACGTCTAATTTTAAGTATGCGTCGTGGTAGTCTCCGAGTGTCCTATATTCTAATTTCTCCCACATGAGTTGCGCGTGTTGGTATTCTTCGTCCGTGATTCCTTTCTCTCTGAGTCTGCTGTAAAATTCTCTTGGGCGTGGAAGAGCGTCGTCGTTAAATTTGGAATTATCACTAACATATTCGTAAGGATAAATCCCTTTACGTCTAACGAGTTCTATGTCTACGTTGGGAAAACTAGCTTTTGTAATTTTGAATTGTTCGTCTAAAAGTTTGCTGGCAAGAGCGTCCAGGCTGGCAGAGAGAAATCTGTACGAATCCAGAAACCTCATCTCGATGGTATTTTTAGTTTCGGGAATCATAACTTTCTTACTTATAGAGATGTATCGTTCTTCGTTTTGAGCAAGAATATCTATTTTTTGAGTGTCGTATCCGAGTTTCCTAATTAAGGGATGAAAGTCGTAATTAGAACCATTGTGAAAGAATATGGGGACGAATTTTGGTTTTTGGATTTTGAGGTTGCATGCATTACAGATTCCGCTTATGAAGCGACCGTCCGTATGCGAATTGTGAAACATTTTACGATTGTCGTCTGTGAAGTGGTTATCGCACACAGGGCACTTGACAGTGTCGTAGTAATTTTGAAGTTCGATAGCAGAAAACGGAAGCATCGGTTTCGATGTTTGCAGCATGCATCCAATTTTCCCAACCTCCTCGATCATCTTTTCGAAGAAGCGTTCGATTGCATCGGGTCCTCGGTATACGTACGGTTCATCTATTTTATCCTGTCGCACGACAACGTAACCGAAACTGTTTGGTTCGTGAAGCTGGTAAGGTGTGGTGGAAGAAACTTCGGGATCCGGATCGCAGTACGAGAGTGGTTTGAGGAACGCCTCGAAATCAGCAACGATGATTGCGGGATGTTCCAACAACGCCTTGTGCATTTTGAATTCTTCCACTTCGTTCTTTTCGGGCATCAACATTCGAACCGGTCTGTTGTCGCCGCAATATATTTTATGTTCGGCAAGTTTCTCGATAGCAATGTGACGTCCGGTGTATTTTCGATAATCGACTTGTTTTCGATCGTCGAACGTGGTCAAACACCTTGGGCAAACTTCGATGTTGTTTGCATACTTGATAGTTTGACTTCTGACCAAACGTGATAGTGAACGAATGAGACAGTAATGGTGAACACCGTCGTTTGAAATTAGAAGAAGATTAATCACACGAGCATCGTCATCGTCGACATTGCTTATCCTGACGGGATGCACGACATGTTTATCCAACGTGTAGGAATACACGTTGATGTTTAAGCGTTTTCCTTCTGCATCTCGTGCTCGTGTTTCGAATTTTGATATATCAGAAATGGTCACCGGGTATTCGATGTCAGCCATTGCATTTTCCAGTTCAGGTTCATGCTGCTTGTAATGATAAACCTGTTCTGGATTATTTGACCAATGAATCGGGTGAAGTTCCGCCAACACACACCAAAGGAAACACTTGTTATCGCTGTTCTGTATATTTAACACAGCCCTCTTGTGTTGAATGTTCGGTGGAAGAGGAACGTAGCTGGAAGCGCGAAGAGGCGAGAATTGGTTCACGTAAACAGTTAACGTGTGAGGACTTCCACACAGAGACCACCCCGACCCTTTAGCCTCAAAATCGTCGTGTTTCTTAACCAGTTCATTTGAAAGATCAGAATAAAATTCGTCCAAATTATCGACGTCCGCCAAATGAAGAGCCTGGTTTTTTGTTCGATGATAAAATACTCTTGTCGTACCATCGACTTTTTCGTATTCGGAAAATAGATCAACGTATACTTTTATGGAATTATTTTCCAATTTATTTTTTAGAATATTTATCACGGATGTTTTCGTTTCACGCAAGAAACTAAGAATGTCGCAGCCTGGTTCCGAAGTAAAAGAGAAATCCTGAATATGATGGTTAAATGCAGATCTAATTGGTTTTCGTTCATCGGATAATTTTACTTGTTTGGAAGTGGAAGCTTCCGTTTCTGAATCATCGATTTTTCTTTTCAATGTTCCTTGTTCAGTCGATGGTTTGCAAATTTTCAGGTGTTTACTTAAATGTGTAATGCTGATCATCTTCCCGCATCGAGCACAAGACTTAGAAGGTAACGAACGATTAATTCTCGAACCTGTTTCGCTACATCTTGCCCTGTGTACCGATAAATTGTTCCTTGAGATTAGCTTCCCACAAGTAACACATTCAGTTTTATCATTTTTTCGATTGAAACTTGTGGTGGATGCCATTATGATTTCTCCAAAATCACAGAAATCAAAAAGTCTAGTATATATAGCGATACAATTTTTCAGGTATGTTATTTCATATAGAATTTCTTGGGGGTGAATACAAAAAACTCAAGAATTGAATCTATACTGTGAATAGAATTTTCAGGTATGTTATTTTATATAGAATTTTCTTGGGTGCGAATACAAAAAAACTCAAGAATTCAATCTATACTGTGAATACAATTTTCAGGTAAATCGACGAAAATAGTTATTTTTACCGTTGAGGTATCGACCCTTGAACGATAAGTTGATGATGGGGATGTGTTTCATGTCCATCAATTTGCCCCCTATCATCAAACCGAAACTTTGCTGAAGAACGTATTGACGAATTTGGCTGCGCACGCTGACCAAAGTGATAAAGTAGATCGAAGGCAGCAAAATGTAAATGGTATCTTTCTCTATCAAACCATTCAACTGCGCCGGCGGGATGGGGACCAAATTTTGAGCGGTCAATTTTTTATAATTTTTAACGTAATATTCGTAGAGGTCTTGCGTCGTCACCGAAACGATGATGGGAAAATTTTTTTGGGGCTGAAAAAATGTTTGAGATTGTAGGTGGTGTGGGTGTATCCGTAAATTTGATTCGATGCTATCGCTTTGCAACAAGATGTGAGCGGCGCGTTGATCTGGGGATACTGCAACCATCGGTTAGCATCCCTGACCATGGGTGTCCACGTACATTTTTCGTAACTCGTTGTATCTAAAACGATGGGCATGATGGTGTTGTTGAAATCCGATTTTAAGATGTGCTTGGCGACGAGATGGAAGTACAATTTATAATGCATCGTGAAGACGCAAAAATGAATTTTCGATAAATATAAAATCGCATCTTGAATATGCTCGAAATCTGCGAAGGATTGACGCCGAAAAGAGAGCGAGGTCAGTATATTATTCGGCGGCGGGTAGGTGAGCGTAGATTTTGCCGTGTGCGTGAGCGCAAACGGTATGGAAGGTCCGAATTTACGATCGGTGAAATACATTAAAAATTTTAACAGTGTGGGATGGATTTTGTCGACGCTCGAAAACTACGGGGTCGTCCGGTACTTGAAAATTAATTTATACTTCCCGCAGCCTTCATATCTTGACGAAGGTCTGACTTTGCACCGATGCATATTGGAAGCGTCCATCATGGAACCGACGAAATTAGGAAACGTAAATTTTCTGTTCGCCAGTTTCGATGATCGCCTGTGCCTCGAATTTGCCATCGACGGTTGGATCACCAGGGCCTTCGTGTCGAATCCAACCTACAAAAACTCCCCCTCGAAACGAGGAAGAAAATGCAAAGTTGACAAGTTGAGCAACAACATCCAAAGAAGCTTGCATTACTGCAATTCCTACGACCAACTCAAGGCACCGGATCATTCCACGTGGACGGCCGAAAATAATGAGAAATTTACTCTGGTTGCTTCCCAACACCTGGGCGAGAACGGAGGCATGATGCTGTTCCGCCTCGCTCCCGGCATCGATTGTTCGTTTGCGGACGTGTTGAATGGAAAAGATTTGCTGCAGCGCTTCGCCGATCCGGCGAAGAAGCAAGAATTCGTTGCTCGCTTGTGCGATCTGAGCGTCCGCTGCCCGAGCCACGGAATTGCCATTTTCGAAGATCCAGCCCATCATATTTCGAGTTACGCACTGATGCCGGGTGTTTGCACGAACATCCATTACGACAAATTACGAAACGTTTCGGATTTGGAGTTGCTGCAGCAAATAAATTTCTCTCTCCAAACACTCGATATCGATACAATACCATTTTTAATTTTTTTTGCATCATGAGGAGAAAAACATCGTAGCGGGGGGGGGGGGGCAAAACATCGTAGGAGAGAGGTCCCGTTAGGTTGTAGCAGGGGGGCCACACATTGTAGAAGATCACACATGAGAGTTTTAAAAAACATCGTGGCAGATTACGCTGAGAGCAAGGTCGTAGTAGATTACACTGAGGGGACCTTACAGTAAGAGGAGACAGCAGACTTATAGGAAAATGTCGTAAGTCATTTCAAAAGAAGGCCAAAGGACGAGTTAGCATAAGAGCAAAAATTTGCAGGAGGTAAAAAAAAATAGCTTAAAAAGGGATGCCAGAGCTTTTCTTCTGTCCACTTTTCTCTCATAGTTGTTTAGTTTAGTCCGTAAAACGTCGTAAAATAAAAAAGTAGTAGGTCAAAGGGCGAGTTAGCATAAGAGAAAAATTTGCAGGAGGTAAAAAATAGCTTAAAAAGTGATGCCAGAGCTTTTTCTGTCAATTTTTTCTCTCATTGTAGGTTAGTTTAGTGCGTAAAACGTCGTAAAATAAAAAAGTAGGTCAAAGGAGGTGTCCAGCTCCTACCGTAGCATACTACTCTAAAGTAGGTCAAAGCACGTAGAGGCTCTCGTGTAGTTTAGCACGAATAAAATGAATAGGTTAAGTTATATCACGTAAGATCGTGATATACCTACCAAGTGCGAGGTGGGAAAAAAGGGAAATTTTACTAAAACATCGCTAAACGCTAAAACATCGACAAAAAATTGTCAAAATATGTCAAAAACTGATATTCAATTGATAAAAAAAAGAGGCTACAAATGCATACCTACTAAGTGCTACTTTGAAACAATCAACTTACACTACTGCCAACTCTTAAGAATTTAGGTTGCCAACTCCTAAGAATTCAGGTTGCCAACTCATAAGAATCCCGGTTGCCAACTCCTAAGAATCCAGGTTGCCAACTCCTAAGAATTCAGGTTGCCAACTTCAGAATCGCCATTATCTTATTTTCCAAATCAGCTTATTTCACACAGTTTCTAAGAGATTTATCTTCAGTATTTTACTTTCTAGGCTTCAGGCTTTGCAGATAGCTTAGCTAGCCTGGAATATACGCTCCTGACTTCAAAATATTTACTCCGCGACAAAACATACCACTTCAAAGAAAAGGCTTGAACTTGCCCTTGACATGTGATAGACATTCCAATACGGTGCGCTATCTCCCACCCGAATGAGCACCCACCTAACGTGACCTTGACATGTCAGACATTACAACACGGTACGCTATCCAGCACCCAGCTAGGTTAGGTTAGGTTACAAAGAGAAAGAGTGAACGTGGATTTTGGATTGGCAGCCATATCTGCGATTCGTCAAGTGTTTATGATGAGGAATTTTATGATGGATGGCTGGAAATACACTCTCAAGCCCCAGAATCAGCGAAGCTAACTTTTCTTTGATTAACAGTGTGGAACTGTACTGAAGCGCCATTATGAAAAAAAACTGAACCCTAAGATCTTGTTTGAAGGCAATAGCTTGCAACAGAAATTGGAATGAAACAGAACGATCATCCGACATGACAAGAGACAATATTCTTGCTGCTGACATAACTAAAACGAAAATCGAAAAAAGAGGACAAAAAGATAAAACAAAATAAAAAAATGTGGACGAGAGCTTAACGACAGCTGAATTTAAAGACGCCAAAATAGCTATACAGGGTGATTCTAAAGGTATAGTACAAACGAAAACCACAGATACCTCCCATGAAATAAAGACGAAAGTTCCCCTTCCACTTTGCCAAGAGATGCCTCCGTGAGGAGCTAGACAACGCCGAAAACGTGTGAAAATTAACTTCACACATCTGTACAGCCAGTACCAGTGAAGATAGAAAGGCGGAACAAACGAAGTCAAAAGGAACACCAAAGTCGCCCATCCGAAAAACACTAGGCGGCAGCTGCGCAACGCATGCGCATGGGGTTCCACAAAGGAAATAGGAGTGTCCCGCAAGACAAGTGAAGGGAAAGGGTAGCGATCGACAACGGTAGGGACAAAAGAAGCTATGAAGCATGAAGTAACAATTGAAAAAGCGGGAAACAAACACCATGACTGAAGCGGTGCAGTCGAGAAAAGTAGTGCGGGGTTGCAGAACCACGGAAGACGACGTAGGATGTAAAAACACACCGAGAATGCAAGCAAAGTGGTCCGTGACACTCGACAGGCAACAGACGCGTACATGGTTCGGGGCAGAAATGGCGGCGCTGGCGGTGCAGCGCAAGGGGAGTCCCCAAAACACAGTGGGGAGACACCGCAGCAAGAACAAAGCACGGTGCAACAAAAGAGAAAGAGGACCGGACGGGGAATGGTACCTGCCAAGGAGACAACAAATGCGGGACGAGGGATTCCCCGTAGCAGCACCGAGGGGATGTCACACAGAGGTCGTGCGCCAGCAGGACAAACACAGCAACTACGGGCACAGGAGGTTATTGCTAATGAAAGGTGCACGTACAGATAGGACCACGTACCCCGTACTGACGTTGTAACAAACGTCGGGATGGGGCCCAATCAGCCTCTTAGAAATGAAGCCGGAGGCACATCGCTGGATGGGAGCGGGCGAAAGGCTGCTGGAGTGTCGTACGAACCCCACCACTCCGTACGGTGGACGACACTAATGGACGAGGTCGGAATGTTTCCATCCCGATCACCAGGTCCACCGTTCCCAGACCTGACGCGGCTGCTTGCTTCCGAGCGCAACCCCATCCGAACAACTCGAGTCCCTACTCGGCCGCAGCCTTCCGCTCCGAAACCAAGCGTGGCCTCACACCACCGCAGCCGCACACTGCCGCGTGGGTGTGAGACCGGGCCGAGCAAGGCTGGACAGATAAACTGCGTGGGACAATCGTGTAATGAAGCTACGTGGGGGTATGCACGTCTGTTCAACTGCTGGGTTACCCCACATTGGTGTACACAAACACCACACGATCGTACGTGGTGCTCCCCGTCGGCTCGAGCAAGACGGACGAAGTACGTGTTGTGGGTGAATGGGGCAAGAATGAAGGACGCTACATGTGTTCCACGATGACAAGGTCCCAGAGTACATGGCCCCACCTGACGGCAGTGGTCAGGTAGTGAAGAGCACAGGCACGGGTGGCTCAGGAACGTCAGCTGATTGTACCACAGCGCCGTGCGGACGTGTGGGCTGATTGGAAGTGCAGCGTCAGGGAGCGTGTCAGTGAAAGAGCCGGTGCGGTGGTGGTGTGCTTGACGTACGACAATTGGGTACGTTGTTTCGAAGCCGTTGTGACCAGTGTGTGTGTGTGTGTGCCACCTGTGCACTGCAGTACAGTATTCCATAATTCGCACTATCCTCACCGTACCATGGAACGCTACACATTTGTAGAACTGAGGGACATGCATTTTGTCTACGGCCTTGCAGATGGCAATGGCCGAGCAGTTGCACGCCTTTATCGCGGACGGTATCTGGAGAGGCGACAACCCGACAGCAGGTTGTTTTCGAACGTGCACCGTACCCTTGGTGAATCGGGTGTGTTACGTGCAGCCCATCATGTCGGTCACCCAAGACATGTGCGCACCGCGGCGGTCGAGGGGGACGTACTTGCTCGCGTGGACGACACACCGTCCACTAGCACCCGTAGCATTGCACGTGCAGTGGGAGTATCACAGTCGACAGTGTGGCGTGTCCTTCATGATGATCTGCTGTATCCCTATCATCCACAGCGAGTCCACGCGTTGCAGGCTGGGGATTACCCACGACGTGTGGAATTCTGTCAACGACTGTTGCATTTTTGTACCGACGATCCCCGTTTTTTGCGCCATGTGCTTTTCACGGACGAGGCAACATTCACCCGTGAGGGCATCTTCAATTGCCGAAACAGCCATGTGTGGGATTATGAAAATCCACATGCAGCAGTCGAGGTGCACCATCAGACCCAGTTTGCAGTGAATATCTGGGCAGGTATCATCAATGAACAGATTATCGGTCCATACCTGCTGCCACCACGTTTAAATGGCCGCCTCTATCGCACCTTTCTTGCATCAGTCCTTCCAGAGCTGCTAGAAGATGTACCCCTCAACGTGCGACATCATATGTGGTTTCAATTGGATGGAGCGCCTGCACATTTTGATGGCACAGTGCGAACCCTTTTGCACCGTACCTACCCACAGCGCTGGATCGGCAGAGAAGGCCCCGTCCCCTGGCCCGCCCGTTCGCCTGACCTCACACCAATGGATTTCTTCTTGTGGGGCCATGTGAAAACACTCGTCTACGAGACCCCGGTGCCTGACAAGGAAACATTGGTAGCGCGGATACTTGCAGCATCGGCCGAGGTGTGTACCATGCCAGGGATTTTTGATAGTGTTCGCCAGAATTTCCTGCGACGTTGCAATGCCTGCATTAAATGTGGTGGTCGTCAATTTGAGCAACTTTTGTAACAACGTCAGCCCGGGGTACGACTACGTACTACGTACTATTCCTATCTGTAAGTGCACCTTTGCGTGGCAATAAACCTCCTGTGCCCGTAGTTGCTGTGTTTGTCCTGCTGGCGCACGACCTCTGTGTGACATCCCCTCGGTACTGCTACGGGGAATCCCTCGTCCCGCATTTGTTGTCTCCTTGACAGGTACCATTCCCCGTCCGGTCCTCTTTCTCTTTTGTTGAACCGTGCTTTGTTCTTGCTGCGGTGTCTCCCCACTGTGTTTGGGGACTCCCCACGCGCTGCATGTGTTTGTTTCCCGCTGTGCAATTGTTACTTCATGCTTCATTGCTTCTTTTGTCCCTACCGTTGTCGATCGCTACCCTTTCCCTTCACTTGTCTTGCGGGACACTCCTATTTCCTTTGTGGAACCCCATGCGCATGCGTTGCGCAGCTGCCGCCTAGTGTTTTTCGGATGGGCGACTTTGGTGTTCCTTTTGACTTCGTTTGTTCCGCCTTTCTATCTTCACTGGTACTGGCTGTACAGAGGTGTGAAGTTCATTTTCACACGTTTTTGGCGTTGTCTAGCTCCTCACGGAGGCATCTCTCGCCAAAGTGGAAGGGGAACTTTCGTCTCTATTTCATGGGAGGTATCTGTGGTTTTCGTTTGTACTATACCTTTATAATCACCCTGTATATGCATTATATAGTAATTTTGCCAGTCCAAAGCCTGGATAAAGTGTGGTGGAAATCAGAAAAACTAGAGAAAATCATAAAATAGTAATTTCGGTAAATGATTTTTGTTGCAGTCCCATCAAGTGGTACGTTTTGTCGCATAGCAAATATTTTAGAAGACCCTTCTGAATGTTAAATTATTAAATTATTATTGTTAAACATTTACGACAAGAATTTACAACATTGAATATGTTTTAACCCTTTAGGAGACGAACGAGTGAACCAGAACCCGCAGCTGGCCGTCATGCACATCATGCTGTTGAGGGAACATAACAGAGTGGCCGACGAGCTCTCCCGATTAAACCCCAACTGGGACGACGAAAGGATCTTCCAGGAAACCAGACGCATCGTCATCGCTCAGATACAACACATCACGTATCAGGAATGGCTTCCAGTGATGATGGGTAAGTGTTACCACTTAATATACGTGGTGATATCAAGAAGTTCGCGGAATCGACTTTCGTATCCGGGCAAACAACTGTTATGACAGAAGCAAAGATATTAGTCACTTCACATAGTGTACGGTAGTTTTAAAAATAAATTCAAAATTACGTAAAATATTAGTTCTAGGTTATCCCTCGCAAAAAAATGAAAGAGTTTTAGTATCTTGAAACTTTGTGGTGAGGTGGCACTTGTTCCCCTTCTTTGCCAGGACATCGAAAAGAAACATACATGTCCAGCCAGGGAACCGAACCCGGATCAGCGATCTTCAGATTGTTACGTTTAAGGTTTAAGCTCACTTAATTACTTACTATTACTCCTTTTCGAAGAACACAAGACTTTTAAGCCTACTATGAGGTCACCTCGCATCGAAAACTGAAATCTTAAGGTTTCGTCAATAACCATTGGAAAATACAACAAAGTTGCGTCAAACAAATCATGGCGTCATACTATAATAAAAGTATTTTCCTTTTATAATTAACATACTAAACACTGAATTAGTAAATTATGTTATGTAACGTGCAAGTTTCTGTACATTCATGACTTTCTGTAAACTTGGAAATGGGTGCGGTTCACAACAGGACGCACTCAAGGCGCTGTGGATCTTATCTTAAACTGTAACGATTACTCGGGCAAAGTCCCCGAGCACTACCGTTAGGGGTTATGTAACTCAGACGTCTGGGCTTAGAGCTGAAAGAAAATACATTATTATCTAGGTAGAGTCTTAATACTAAATAGGAGAACCTGTAAGATGTAGACATAATTAGGCGCATAAGTAATGATTAACAATAACAAGGTTCATTATAGAGAATCGTAGTTGATATATGAAGAATATCCCAACCTATGTGTTAAGGGGAGGCAGCTGAAATGAAAGAAGGGTATATTAGCGATTCTTAGTAATCTTGAAGTGAAGTTCCTTGTCCATCTTGTAAGTGCCTGAAGACAGCCTGGACTTGGCTGGGTGGATAGCCATCTTGGGTCGGAGACTGGACAGCGCCTCCGGCCGTACCTCAGATCTGCTGGTCGACTACCACACCTCTAGTCTTGTGACTAGGGCTTATATACTTCGAGTGTGGCCGAAACAACCTTAGGCAGGGTTATTTCTGTTGCCTCGTGTCGTTGTCAGGAAGTGCAGAAGGTCAGGGAGACATGGACAGAGGTCTGCCTGTCCTTGCATCGCGTCATCGGTAGTTCGCATGTGGTGTCCTCACATGTGGGGCTCTCCGCACGTGGAGTAGCTGATCGTATCTGGTTCCTAGAAACCTTCTCAGTTGTTGCTGACCTTACTTCACTGAAAGGTAGCAAGTACAGAACTGAAGACAGGCGAAGATAAGATCCACAGCGCCTTGAGTGTGTCCTGTTGTGAACCGCACCCATTTGCAAGTTTACAGAAAGTCATGACAATAAAAAAATCTATACCACTGAATTTTCCATACTGTCACACTCGGCTGTTCCACTACACTAAAGGAAGAATTGTTGATTCACTCATTATTATTACAGTTTACAGCTCTTCCATTACTGTGAATCATCTTGTTTCACAGACAACTCTTTCTATGGAACAGGAATGATGTAATATTGATAAGGAGTCTTCTAGATTTTACCACTCTTCCCTTGGTTAGCAAGGTCAGTCACGATTTAATAGTATTTTACCACGTACAAAAGAAGAAAGAGAAAGAAACACAGGGGAAGCAGAATATGTGGAGAAAAAGGAACGATGAGAAGGAGAAATTCTGGAGAAATACATAAGAACACTGAGAGAAGAAAAGGGAGATAGTGAGTTGTAAGAGATAAAAGCATAGACGCAGAGGGAGACTAAAATAGGGAGATAAGAGATACAGAGGAATGTAGGAACAAAGCGACGGGGAGGAGATATAAACAAAGAGAAGGCCTACAGATATATAGGTAAGTGGAAAACACAGAGAGATATACAGGGTGAACAGAAACTATAGGGACAAACTTCAGGGGGTGATTCCTGACAGGTAAAGGAACAAAAAAGTTCACATCAACATATGTCCGGAAACGCTTATTTGCCAAGGTAGATGGCACTGAAGAACGACATCATCCTCACATAAAAACACTCACAGTGTGCTTTTGTGTGTTGGAGATTGTGTGATTGGAGCTACGTCGAAGCACCATGAACAGTTATTCATACCAGGAACAAGCCGAGATGGTCTTCGTATACGGTCAAGCAGATGGAAACTGTCAAGAGGCCCGCCAGCATGATGTAAGTCAAGCGACGGGGTTGTGTATCCTGTATGAAAACAGCTACTATCCCTATCACCTGCAACGTGTGCAGGGATTATCCAGCGGATTTTCCTCCAAGGGAACGGTTTTTTCGCTATTTTTTTTGCAACAAGTCACCACCATTTTGGGATTTCTGTCGTCAGTCCTCTTCACCGATGAAGCGACCTTTGGTAGAATTGGCATCGTCAACCTACACGATGGTCATCTGTGGGCTACAGCCAATCCTCGGGAAATGGTTGAATCGCCTCATCAGCAACGGTTCAGCATCAATATATGGGCAGGGATTATTGGCGACCACCAACTTTGACCATTTGTTCTTCCACAACGCCTTAACGGACAGACGTATCTGGATTTCCTGCAGAACACACTGCCTCATTTGCTTCAGAATGTGCCTCTGGCAATACGATAAGTAATGTGACTGATGCATGATGGAGCGCCAGCCCACTTTCGCATTATTGTTCCTCAACACCTCAACAACATCTTCCCCAGAAGATGGATCGGACGAGGAGGCCCTGTGGCATGGCCCGCTCGATCACCGGACTTAAACCCCCTTGATTTTTACTTGTGGGGGAATCTGAAAAGTGTTGTGTATGCTGAGTCACTTTCTCATGTGCAGACCCTTGAACAGCATGTCCGTGTAGCCTGTGACGCTATTCGGGTACAGGCTGGAACATTCGAACGAGTGAGGTAATCCATGATGCGACGTGTGGACGCTTGCATTGCATCCCATGGAGGCCACTTTGAGCACCTGTTGTAACATGGATGAAAGTCATGCCATGTAATGTGTACCGGTACTAATTGCTTTATTGCAGACTCACCATCCATTTCCGGACATATGTTGATATGAACATTTTTGTTCCTTTACCTGTCAGGAATCACCTCCTTAAGTTTGTCCCTATAGTTTCTGTTCACCCTGTATAGACACAAAGGTACAAAGGCAGAGAGCAATTGAGCGAAAGAGGTACATCTACAGAAACACGGGAACACAAAGAAAAAGGTAGATATAGTCAAGAGGAGAAATAAACACTAAGGCAGGAAGCAAGTAAGGGAAACACACCCTGAGTGTGTGAGAGAGACAGAGAGAAGGAAGGAAAAGACAAGTAGGTGAGATTGAAAAAAACTCATCGTAAACTTTAAGCTATAAAGATGTAGACGATGTGAATTTCAAACGAGAGGTTGGTTTTTTTTTTCAGGGCTTCACTATGCCAAAGAGAGTGACCTTTATTCTGAAGAGCCCCAATTCAATGATGGCTACAGGGACGATATCAACCCTTCAATATTAAACGATTTCACAACCAGTGTGTTCCGATACTTCCATACTTTAGTGCAAGGCAACATAGGGTAAGTTTTGCGTAATAGTACAAATACATGAATATAATAAATGCATGTATGCATATAAACATCATTTTTTAAAAAAAACATAAACACGAGCTGTCAGGGATTGCTATATTCAATATCACGTCATTACTTGAAAAACAATCATATAGTTTCTGATAGGAATGTGTGCATGTATAGTATACTTATAATTTGTAACTATTTTCCTTTTCTTCTTCGTTGTAGCTTTGATCTTCTTTCCAGTTTATTTTTCTACTATATTCTCTCTCTCTCTTTCTATATCCTTGCTTCAGTATTTATCTTCCACCCTCACCCCCTCTCGCTTTGTAAATTGCTAAAAGAGCTTTCCAACCGAGGTGACAAGCGACATGAAACACGGACAGTAGCGACATTATACCGCATTCGGTTGGTCAGTCCTCAAGAGACAAGCTACAGGTGTCAGATGTGAAAACTCCCTACCTTTTCTGCATTCAACTAAAGGTTTGTGAACCCAGTGCAAATAGACAGGATCCAATGTAAATATCGTGAGCGAACAAGTACAGAAAGCCTCCTCGATGGCGTAGTCTTAACGCCATCCCCTCGTAACCAAAGGGTCCTGTGTTCAATCGCAGTGGAGGCACATACTTTAAACTCTAGGTGCAGTCCCGATTAACCTACACGAGCATAAAGTGGACGTAAAAGAGCTTGTGAACACATATACAGTGTATCCAAATCACGAAAAAATAAATATCTCATTAATATTTTTTAATGTGAACAAATATACACTGTATCTAAATCACGAAAAACTAATTGTCTCTAACAAATGTTTAGTTAGAAGCAAATTAGAATATGCTTGTTCCGTATGGGCGCCAACCTGTGACTCCCAGAAAAATATGATTGAACTTATAAGAAGTATCGAATATCGCCAATAATCCTTAAAATACCATACAATGATTTGTTAAATGAATTTGATTTTGTAAGCCTGTTAAATAGACGTGAAATTTCTCAATAAATTATTCTGTATAAAATAATAAATGGACATATTTAGAGTAGTTCTATACTAGAGAGAATATGGTTTAGAGTCCAACACAGATATTTCTGCCGTGCGATGCGCGACACAACTCAAGAAGCAGTGTTGCTAATGGAGCAGAAAAATCGCTGCAGTGCGCCGATGCACAGCTGTTACGTACAACAAGAAAATTAGAGAATTTAGGTCTATCTAACGTTGAGTTTTAAACGTCATGCATTATACCAGGACTAGGATTAATATGTACTAACAAGTGACTTTGTATGTAGCTACATACATATGCACTAAAAATTCGCAAAATATGAACTAACGCATACGTAAAATTACCAAAAATGCTGAAAAGAAGACTTCTTCATACGATTCCTTATTTAAGTGATTTCAAACAAAATAAAAAAATATTATTTTTCATTGCATTAATGCACTGGTGGCGTTCTAACTGTTCACTCCCAAAACCCGTATACACTGCTACGGAACTGCAAGGGCAGATAATAACATGCCAACGTGTTAAAGCGCGACAATTGGACCACAACACTCCTCCTCATGCAGTATTATTATTTCCTCTCTGTGATCTGCGACAGTTGTACTTTGTTGTACATTTACAAACGATGCCGGCTTCCACAACAATAACAAGTACATATACTGCCACTAGACGATAAGCTGCGCGGCTTTTTCTTTTGCTATGAACCAGGGCTAGCGCTAGTCATTTTGCCTCCCTGGGCGGTGGCGGTAGATGCCGCTCCATTTCGACCCCCCACCCCCCGGCCATTACGCAGCAACGGGAAATTGAAAATCAATATATTCCTAAGTGGTGGCCGCGGTGGCTCAGTCGGTAACGCGTCTGACTACCATGCTCAAGGTCCCGGGTTCGATCCCCGGCCGGTTCAAATCCGGGAACTTTTCTAACGGTGGAAGCGGCCCCGGCGCCAACCCAGCGTCGAATAACATGGGTACCTGGGGGAAACCCTGGGGGGTAAAGGCGGTCAGGGGCGTGATGCTGATCACATCACCCTCACTCACGACCGGATCAAGAAAGTGTGGGGCGTTACCCCCACACCCCCTATACGCCTTCATGGCGTGGTGCTATGCACAGGGGAACACTTTACCTTTTTTCACTTTTTTATATATTCCTAAGTAAAACATCAAAATATAAAATAAATAATGAGACTTCTTATGCTATGTCAATACTATTAAGCGCAAAAGAATATCTCGCTCGACCACAGTTTTCAATAGGCTTCTTTTTTTCTTCTCTTCAAATTTTGCAGCCCTGAAAATTTGCCGCTCTGGGCGGTGGCACGAACCTTCCGCCGGCCCTGCTATGAACTTGGTCACCCATCAAAGCATGGCAATTTTAACACAGAAAACAATCCACAGGTCGTTGAGAATTGCCTGCTTAGTGTTGCCCACGAGACGAGACTTTGGCCTGTCTCGTCTCGTGGAGATGCTGTGAAATGCTGTCTCGTCGTTTGTCTCGGGACACATGTACAATCTCGTCTCGTCTCGAATTTTTAAAAGCCTGTCCCGTCTCGTCCCGTGGGCAACACTAACAAGAACACGTACCGGAGCAAGAGTTGAAATGCTGTTGGAGCCACATAATTGATTTATTTTGAACAATTCCAAAATTATGAAATATGAACAATTTGTGAATTAAACCTGTTGAAATATGTAAAATTAAGTATATTTTCCTTAAATATGTAAAAGTAAGTATTTATTAAAATTAGAAATATGGAAAAATATTGACAATAAAATGTACCTTAAATCACTACAAACATTACTATTCGCAAAGATATCACAAAATTTCAGCGATATTTCGTCAAACTAAAAGTATGTATTTAGCTATAAATCCCTGATTATAACCAGTAGGTAACATTGAACACAGCTATGGGTTCGGTAAATTGTCTACAGTTCATAAGCACTCGCACACAACGTCAAACCGGTCAAATACTTAGTATAAAATAAAAATATGGTGCTTCCAATCCAACAAAACTCACGGTCACTTTACCTGCCTTTCCCCTTCCGTGACAGAAATAGTGCTTCATTATTACAGTTGGCAACACTAGTTACTAGCTAGCCAATGGACATGCACTGCATAAAAGAAGCAACCACTATGCCGTGCTATATTGCCACATTACCGTCCCTGCCGAACGGTGTGAACCGCGAGCTGGAGCGCTATTCAATTGTTTTCAATGATGTTCGCGCGAGTGTGTCCAGGAATGGAATGACAATATGGCAACAATAGCGAAGGTTGGCGAGGAGGGTAGAACACGTGATGCTAAGAGAGAGAGAGACGAAACGAAAATTGGTATCTGCGCAACGGCAAAGATATGTGTGTTGTACTCTAATGTGAGACAGGGTCATTTACGTAATAGACGTTTACTCTCATACAAAATCCCAAGAACAGAAATGTATGAATGTTCCCCACTACAAAAAATGACACTTCAATATAACAAGATCTCAAATCATTTGGTGGACTTGGATTTCGATATGACACGAACCAAATTTATGAATATGTTAAAGGGGTGTATCTCTTAATGATGTATTTATTATGAGAATTGGATTTGTCATGTTGAAGTTTGTTGTAATGATATATTGTACAGTGTCTCTCAAAAGTTTTAGGACAACGACATTTTAAACTAGGCAACCCAATTTACACAAAGCGTTGGTGGGTTGCGTGTAGAGTTAGGCTCAATTTCAGGGTTGCCACATGCACAATAGATATTTATAAAATACGCAAAAGAAATAAAAACAAAGATGTGAGAGAAAACGAAAGGTGACAAAGGAGAGGAAAAAGAGATAGCGAAAGGAGAAGAGGAAAAGTAGAGGAGAGAAGAAAGAGAGGATAGACGAGGAGAGGAGATGTAGTGAGGAAAATGGAAAAATATTCTAGGAGAGATGAGGAAAATGGAGCAAAGATGAGAGAAGAGGAGAAGAGGGGAGGGGAGTGGAGAGTAAAGTAAAGGAGAGAAAAAGAGAAGAACGAAAATAAGAGGAGAGTGGAGAGTAAAGTAAAGGAGAGAAAAAGAGAAGAACGAAAAGAAGAGGAGAAGAGTGCAGTGGAGTCGGAAATCTAAGACAGGAGAAGAGATACGAGGTGGAGATGAGTGGGATGGAGATAAGATGCGAAAAAAATAGAGAAGGCGATATGAGATAAAAGCAGAGCGAGCAGAATGAGGTGAGAGGAGAAAGAGAAGAGAAGAACAGAAGGGACTGAAGAGAAGAGGTAGTTGCAGAAAATATCGTCTCAGCGTCAAGAATTGATGCATTGGTCAAATTATCGACATGAAACATTCAATAACATTTTGAAATGTATTACATCGGTTCGAAATGCCTTTTGGCTTAGTTCAGAACAAGGTAAAATCTTCCATGTAAGATCTTTGATTTTACCTGAGATTATACCACTAAAAACACGAATGTAATTTGAATATTTATAAGAATTATCCAATATTTGTCCACTTCTCGGTTCGTTGAAATGGAGACTTTGCAATTTAATATTTCCCCTCCCCTCATCGTTAATTCCAAACTGAATCATTCCGTTTCACACGGCGTGGACAATGAACACAATGGGATAGGTCTAAAACTTACGAAAATTTTCTGCCACCGCAAGGGTTTGAACCTACGACCATCAGATTGAGAGTCCTGGACGGTAAACACTACCCTACAAGCTTTCGCTTCTAGAAGTAAGTAGAAGGAGCTGACCAATGTGAAATGTAGACGCAACTCTCCTCCTACATGTAATGTGCAAAGAATACTTGTTTGTAACAAAGAAAACGAAGGTAGTACGACTCGGCAAAAACATTTAATGGAGAATTGCACATGATGAAAACTTTTCAATCGATATTTGCGGAAGTATCCTTGCATTGAACTCGTGTGGGAAAGGGGTAAAATGAGTATGTCCTGAATTGCCACAAATATAAATATTTATTTCATTAATATTTGTCAATGTCTTTGAAGCAGTACACAATTATCGTTAGAGTATCATAATTCACGATATTATACATGAAAATATCCCTTTTAATGTGTGTCAATTCATTTATTTGTTTATTTTTTATAAATTCCATGTGCAGAACAATGTAGCCACTATACACTGCTATTACAAATAATGTTACCATGCTCTTGTTTATAATAAAAGGAGAATTAAAAAAAAGAACACCTAGTATGGAGGATCGAACGTGGGACCGCTGGCAGCCCAATCGAGAACTCTAACCACTATTTTTTTTTTAAAAAAAGGAAATACCCCCTACACGGATGTATCCCCCACCATTCACTCTTTTTATAACTTTTACACTTTTCAATTCTTACATTTTTCTTTGTTTCTTATCAACTGGACGAACACAAATACCCATGCCTTACCCGGGACTCGAACCCAGAACCCCTGGCGTTGTAGCGCGCTCTGCTAACCACTTCGCCACGGAGGTCGACACCACTACACCACGCCCTTACCTTCGATTGGAACAACAATTTTTAAGTATTCTGTCCCTCCAATATTGTAAATGTCGTTGGGTATACATGTAGTTGACCTTTTACTTTAATTTTGAATTGCTTTCTTGTAGTATAGCAGATCTTCGAGATATAATTTGCGAAGTGATGAAGAAAAACTAGAATATTGGTAGTTGCGAAAATGCGAGTTATTTCTTCTAACTTATTATTGTGATTAGACATTATTAATGGAAAATATCTAGAGGCTTGAACATTGCAGGACGATGTTCTTTTCCTGAGATACTGCAACAGACGAAATGCTTGTTTACTGATGCAAGTGTCGTGTTCAGAACAGTCTTACGAAATGTAGTTGCTGTTGCGTAAGGTAACACGAAATAATTACACTGTTTGCGAACTACCAAACGTTAGACGTAAACAGGCAGAAAATTTTATTCATAAAATCACTTCATATTTGACAGTATGCTGGAGTAAATACTTCTTATTTTTCTTCCTCGATGAAGAACAATTTTTATACTATAGTAACAGTCGTTCTGCTCTTTTTTATTTCTTTTAAATTCTTCCACATTCCTTTCATTCATTCGGTTAAAAATAAATAATAATATTGCTTGCATTTCTGTCATTGACTTAGACCAGGCCCATACGTAGAATTTCTTTGAGGGAGGACCCAGACCCAAATATATATATATATATATATATATATATATATATATATATAAGAGAGAGGGGCTGTTGCGCAAAGGATTATTATTATTATATAAGAGAGAGAGAGAGAGAGAGAGAGAGAGAGAGAGAGAGAGGGAGAGAGACAGAGAGACAGATATTACAAAATAGTTCAACTAGTGCGAGCGCCATTGAAAAGTCATGATAGTTCTATGTTTAGAAAATAATATATTTATAAATTAAATGTTGCGTACTAGGAATTATTATTACAATAAAAAACATGTCTAATTGTGTGTTAAGAATAAAGAGACATTCTCGCATCACGATTGCAGTTCGAAAAAGTCGGGACAGGGATTGAAAGTAACGCACTGTCTGACTAAATCGCTGAATCGGACGTCTGGTAGCCTTGCATCAATGATTATAAAACTAAAACTACCCAATATTGCAGCCTGAAGACTTTTGCGCAAGGAACAGATTCATTTATGTAAGAACAAAATTGAAATTTTTACACATTTCTAATATCGACGATTTTATTTTCGTAGTTATTGATAGGTTCACATTTAAATATTTTTTCAGGGTTCGAGGGGGGCATGGCCCCCATGCCCCCCCCCCCCTGGGTACTGGCCTGACGTAGACAGTGGGAGAGAAATTTTGGAGAATCTTTCTATTAACTTTATTATTTACATCCACCTTATGCTCAGATAGGTTTATTGACAATCATGAACTTTTCGTTTAATATTTGGTTTTAAACGACGGGAGAATATTGGTCAAATTTCCTTTCGTGCTCTTTTGAGAGAATATATACTTCTACAATAGCAATCGCGTTCTGAAACGGTGAAAGAAAAATGACTTGGTTTTCAAAGACAGACAAGCTTGGTAACGTAGCTTGCTGGCGTTCAAAGTGACTCACTCACGCTATTCAAGGCCGCTTCTTATCTCAAAACGCACCCAGCAAGTTACAAGTGACCAGAGTCGAATTTGAAAGAGAATCTGAAGAATGATAGATTTCATCAGAGGCGGCTAGCTCAACATGCAATAGTTTAAGTCATAATTTCTGACAACCAAGAAACCTTATTCAATAAGTATTGGGATAGTAATACGTGTATCCGCTCGTTTTTAACAAAGTAAGCTCGAAGACAATCTGTATTCAATTTGTTTATATTGGCAAATTGGTCAAGCGGAGGTTGTTATAAGGAACTATTTCGTAGATGTTCATGTAACCGTTATAAAATTACAAATAAAGTATATTCACCAGCTTAGATATACTAACAACAAAGAAATAAATTCAGAGTTAAATTTCAAATGCATGTGTATAGAGTAATTCTAGAAGTACAGAGCAATATCAGAGTATTGAACTTCTTTTTGCAGAATAACGTTTACAATATTCACGCGACAGAATAATTAAGAACTCCAAGGGAAACAAGCCTCTAGATATTTTCCATTAATAATGTCTAATCACAATAATAAGTTAGAAGAAATAACTCGCATTTTCGCAACTACCAATATTCTAGTTTTTCTTCATCGCTTCGAAAATTATTTCTCGAAGATATCTGCTATACTACAAGAAAGCAATTCAAAATTAAAGTAAAAGGTCAACTACATGTATACCCAACGACATTTACAATATTGGAGGGACAGAATACTTAAAATTGTTGTTCCAGACGTAGGTAAGGGCGTGGTGTAGTGGTTAGAGTTCTCGATTGGGCTGCCAGCGGTCCCACGTTCGATCCTCCATACTAGGTGTTCTTTTTTATAATTCTCCTTTTATTATAAACAAGAGCATGGTAACATTATTTGTAATAGCAGTGTATAGTGGCTACATTGTTCTGCACATGGAATTTATAAAAAATAAACAAATAAATGAATTGACACACATTAAAAGGGATATTTTCATGTATAATATCGTGAATTATGATACTCTAACGATAATTGTGTACTGCTTCAAAGACATTGACAAATATTAATGAAATAAATATTTATATTTGTGGCAATTCAGGACATACTCATTTTACCACTTTCCCACACGAGTTCAATGCAAGGATACTTCCGCAAATATCGATTGAAAAGTTTTCATCATGTGCAATTCTCCATTAAATGTTTTCGCCGAGTCGTACTACCTTCGTTTTCTTTGTTACAAACAAGTATTCTTTGCACATTACATGTAGGAGGAGAGTTGCGTCTACATTTCACATTCGTCAGCTCCTTCTACTTACTTCTTGAAGCGAAAGCTTGTAGGGTAGTGTTTACCGTCCAGGACTCTCAATCTGATGGTCGTAGGTTCAAACCCTTCCGGTGGCAGAAAATTTTCGTAAGTTTTAGACCTATCCCATTGTGTTCATTGTCCACGCCGTGTGAAACGGAATGATTCAGTTTGGAATTAACGATGGGGGGAGGGGAAATATTAAATTGCAAAGTCTCCATTTCAACGAACCGAGAAGTGGACAAATATTGGATAATTCTTATAAATATTCAAATTACATTCGTGTTTTTAGTGGTATAATCTCAGGTAAAATCAAAGATCTTACATGGAAGATTTTACCTTGTTCTGAACTAAGCCAAAAGGCATTTCGAACCGATGTAATACATTTCAAAATGTTATTGAATGTTTCATGTCGATAATTTGACCAATGCATCAATTCTTGACGCTGAGACGATATTTTCTGCAACTACCTCTTCTCTTCAGTCCCTTCTGTTCTTCTCTTCTCTTTCTCCTCTCACCTCATTCTGCTCGCTCTGCTTTTATCTCATATCGCCTTCTCTATTTTTTTTCGCATCTTATCTCCATCCCACTCATCTCCACCTCGTATCTCTTCTCCTGTCTTAGATTTCCGACTCCACTGCACTCTTCTCCTCTTCTTTTCGTTCTTCTCTTTTTCTCTCCTTTATTGTACTCTCCACTCTCCTCTTATTTTCGTTCTTCTCTTTTTCTCTCCTTTACTTTACTCTCCACTCTCCTCTTCTCGTCTCCTCACTACATCTCCTCTCCTCGTCTATCCTCTCTTTCTTCTCTCCTCTACTTTCCCTCTTCTCCTTTCGCTATCTCTTTTTCCTCTCCTTTGTCACCTTTCGTTTTCTCTCACGTCTTTGTTTTTATTTCTTTCGCGTATTTTATAAATATCTATTGTGCATGTGGCAACCCTGAAATTGAGCCTAACTCTACACGCAACCCACCAACGCCTTGTGTAAATTGGGTTGCCTAGTTTAAAATGTCGTTGTCCTAAAACTTTTGAGACACACTGTACCAGTGTTTGAGATACTTGTTTTGTGTAATTTAAATCAAATGTGTAAATATCTGAAAATTTCTGTTGTCACAGTTAAGCAGTAAACCTGTTCTGTCACCAAGATGCATGTATATATATACAGGGTGATTCTTTATGTAGTTTACAACTTCAATAATTTATAATTATTTCTTGGAACCACATACAGACTTGGTTTATATGTCATTATGCAGTAAAACACTTCAAGTTTTTTATTAGAAATCTGTTATGGTTCAATGTGTGCACCGTTGGTCATCCTGGACACATCCCAAAGAAAGTCAATTTCCTGCCAAACATTAACCAGCATTTCAGGGGTAACATTAGCGATGGCTGATGTGATGCGATCTTGAAGTTCATGAAGATTATGAGATAGGGGAGAGGTGTACACCCTATCTTTCACAAACCCCCACAAAAAAAAAGTCGAGTGGAGTGTAATCCAGATAGACTTTGCCGGTGATGGTGCTCTCACCTTTTCTCTGGAAACAGCGCAAAACACGTTCACTTTGGGACTGTCACGAACCAGCTGCACGTGCTCATGTGGTTTTTCCGTTCTTTCGCTGTACACTTGTTCCTGACTTGGTTTCTTCGAACCAGAACACGCACTTAGCTCTTTCCGCACCAGTCAAAGTCGCCATTTTCAACGATAGACCGGTGGCGCTGCATGTGATCAACTCCGCAACTACACACTACGTGAGTCAAAACTTGAAGTGTTTTGCTGCATAATGACATATAAACCAAGTTTGTATGTGGTTCCAATAAATAATTATAATTTATTGAAGTTGTAAACTACATAAAGAATCACCCTGTATATATATATATATATATATATATATATATATATATAATGTATTATCTGTCTATGTTTGTGAATATGTGTGTGTGTAAAGGAGGAAGGAGGGAGAATGTGTATGTGCGTACATACAATTTGCAAATGAAAATGTAATATTTTGATATTACCTTCTGTAATTGGACACTTGTCTCTGTTGAAGGGAAATAAAAAATAATAATAAATACATCTTTTTTAATGTGAACAAATGTACGGTGTATCCAAATCATGAAAAACTAAATATCTCATTAATAACTTTTATATGAAGACTTTTTTCTCCCCTCTTTATTTACAGATTACCAAGCACTTCCGGGTGTCCAATAATGATGCTTAGTGACTACTTAAATCGACCATCCATTGTTGCAGACCCAGCTATGATGGAATATATGATTGAAGGGATGACAATTCAACAATCGGGAGGAGCTGATGAGTTTTTCACAACGGAGGTGAGAATATACGTCATAGGCATAACTTGGCGGGGACAAAAGGGCAATTGCCACCCTTTTTTAAAAAAATACAAGTTAATGGTATTTTTGTTAATGTCATGTAACCTTAGGAACAAAGGAATATGGTATTTTTTATAATTTTTCTAACGTAAAAGTTATTTAGTAGACTGAACGCTATTTTTATGTAATGGGAGAAACTTTTCGATTCTGCCTCCCCCTCAAAATTAAGCCCTATTTTTGATTCTGCGCCCCTCACAAATTTAGGCCCCCTAAGTTACACCCATCATATACGCTGTTGTAAATTATCTGGGAAAATATACGTTTACTTCTTCACATTATTGAAATATTTTGCACTCTTCAAACTGAAGTTTAAAAAACTGTTGACGGAATGAGCTTTAATTTTCTGTTACAAGAAAATTTTGATGTACATTTTCAGGAAATGGTGCATAATATCACACAAAACCCAAAACATATCAACTGACAAATATATGTTGACTCCAATAACACATTAACGTGCATAAACTGCAAATGATGCACCTTTTGGTGTGTCAAAATACACACAGAAATGCATGAAAGGACACTTTTATCAGCTGATGTTCCGTGTGATGCACTAAAAATGCATAAATTGGGAATATAAGACACAATCATTTCAAAGATAAAATAATACAGAGTTGACTGTCTCAAATGATGCATTAACAGTGTATCAAGTTTGATCTGATGCATTTCGATTACCGTGTGTTATAATTAAAGAAATATAGAGATTTTTTAAAAGTAAAAGATTGAAGTTATATACATATATTTTTAGATAACTCAGTACCTTTTCAAGTCAAATAACCCATATGGAAATGACATGGAGGCTATCGATGTACAGCGTGGTAGGGATCATGGATTGAGGCCATATAATGACTACAGACAGCTTTGTGGATTGCCAAAGGCTACAACCTTTGATGACTTTGCGGATTTCATATCTGAAGAGGTTAGTTAATTGTTTGTAAATATTCCTAGTTTTAAGATGGTTAACTAGATCTATTACTAGTTTCAATTTACAAGATACACTGGAAAAAGTCGAATAGAAAGGTCCTCCTCTATTCAACTTTACATTCACATAGATTGTATTTTTATGCAGTTCGAATACATGCCACTAGGTGGTACCAGCTTCATATCTACATTTGTTTCTTGTTTGATACTAATAGTAAAAGTGACATTTGTATAGTCCAAAGGAGCTAAAAATAAAAATTACAAATCGCTTAATCAGTTTCTACGAGCGAAAGAGACATTGCGAATTGGTATCAACTGCAGTTGTGACTGTTTACGAAGTCGGAAGCTGATATCTGTAGTTTTTATGAAAATGGCGTGAATCAGATTATTGAGTTGAAAAATACTGTTCACAATTTCCTGACATAGATGCATAGTTTTAGGCGGTTTCTACAAAAATGCACATACTTAAGTAATAAAATACCGTATCATTACTCTCCTTAGCAATTGTTACCTTCTGTTAGATCAGTTATTCGTTGGACAAGATTCTGTTATTTTGTAATCACTACAGTTAACCTTATTTTAATGATTGGCATAAAATGCATGATAAAACACATAATTATCAGTTTTAATGACGTGACGAGGCCGTTTGCAGTGGGCTCCGTTACTTTGTAACCCCATATTTTTGTATCATCAAACCTCATTTTCCAAATTTTGTACTACTTTTGTACTACTCAAAAATGCTAAAAATAATTTTTGTGCCACTCAATTTACCGTCGAAAAACAAAAATAAATTTTGGGGTTACAGAGTAACGTCTCAACCTCATCATCGATTTCGGCTAAGTTATCCACATCAAAATAGTGTACTATTTATGTACCATTTTGTACCACTATTTAAAAATTTTGTACCCGTCAGAAACAGCTAGAAAAAAAGGCGGGAAAATTTGCACCTTGCAACCATATATTTTTGTACCGTCTCGATTTTCTTCGAAGAATATTATGCTATTTTTGTACTATTTTTTAAGATTAAACTGTATACACACTACTTTGCAATAAGTGGATATTCGATTTTTATACTGTTCTTAAAAAAAATATTGAAATTTGTATTTATTTCTTAGAGGCAGCAATTCACAGAAAAAAATGGACAAAATGTTATCGAATGTGTGAGGTTTTTGTCTGCTTAATGTTTGAATAAAATGTCTAGAATGTGTACTTTCCAATAAGCCCCTCTATTATTTTTGTACCGTTACGGAAAACACGAAAATAGTTTTTAAATTTTGGATTTTTCATATCAATGTATTAATTCATATGAATACATGGACAAAATATTATTATATTGGTGAGATTAGAACTCCCCAATTCATCAATACAATTTTATAGACATGTACTTTGTATCAAGTCCCTTTCCAGTTTACGTAAAGTCACGAAAAACCCGAGAAACATTTAATAAATTTCACATTCCTCTCAAAGACACGTACTTTACAAGAAAATATGTACCAAATATTAACGAATGTGTGAGTACTTTCGATGAGGCCCCTTTTTAATTTATGTACCGTCACGGAAAACCCGGGAAATATTTTTGAATTCTTACTTCTTCGCTGAGGCAGGAAGTTTACAAGAAACTATAGAACAAATATTATCGAATGTGTGAGGTTTGTATCTAAGTAATCCTTACATAATGTCATATATATAATTACTTTCAATTAAGCCCGTTTATGATTTTTGTTTCGTCACAAAAATCCGGAAAATATTTTAAAACTCTTACTTCTTCGCTGAGACACGAAATTTACAAGAAACTATGGACCAAATTATATCGAGTGTGTGAGCTTTGTATCTAAGTAATTTCTAAATAAAATCTCCTATACGATTACTTTCTATTGAGATAGTTTTTTATTTGTGTACCGCCACGGAGAACCCGGGAAATATTTTTGAATTCTTACTTCTTCGTTGAGGCACGAAATTCACAAGAAACCAACGACCAAATATTATCGAGTGTGGGAGGTTTGTATCTAACTAATCATTAAATAAAATATTCTATGTGATTACTTTTTATTAAGCCCATTTTTTATTTTTTTACCTTCACGGAAAACCCGGGAAATATTTTCGAATTCTTACGTCTTCGCTAAGACAACAAATTCGGAAGAAAGCATCGACCAAATATTATCGAGTGTTTGAGTTAGTATCTAAGTAATGTTTAAATAAAATCCTCTATGTGATTACTTTCTATTAAGCCCGTTTATTATCTTTGTAACGTCACGAAAAATCCCGGAAATATTTTTTAATTCTTACTTCTACGCTGAGACACGAAATTCACATGAAACCATCGAACAGATAATATCGTGTGTGTGAGGTTTGTATCTAAGTAATCTTTAAATAAAATCTTCTATGTGATTACTTTTTTTAAGCCCAATTTTTATTGTGTACCTTCACGGAAAACTTGGGAAAAATTTTGATTTCTTATTTCTTCGGTGAGTCAATATTCAGAACAAGCAATGGACCAAATATTATCGAGTGTGAGGATTGTATCTAAGTAATCTTTATATAAAATCTTCTATGTCAATGGTTTCTATTAAGCCCATTATTTAGTTTTGTACCGTCACGGAAAACCCGGAAAATATTTTTGAATACTTACTTCTTCGCTGAGACAGAAAATTCACAAGAAACCATCCACCAAATATTATCGAGTGTGTGAGGTATGTATCTAAGGAAAATTTAAATAAAATCTTCTATGTTCACAACAACCTATAGAAAATATATAATCGAGTGTGTGAGGTTTGTATCTAAGTAATATTTATATAAAATCTTCTATGTGAATAGTTTCTACTAAGCCCGTTTTTAAGTTTTGTACCGTCACGGAAAACCAGGAAAATATTTTTGAATACTTAAATCTTCGCTGAGACACGTAATTCAGAACACACAATTGACCAAATATTATCGAGTGTGTTACAATTGTATCTAAGTAATCTTTATATAAAATCTTCTATGTGAATAGTTTTTTAAGCCCGCTTTTTATTTCTGTACCGTCACAGAAAACCCGGAAAATATTTTTGAAAGTAGTGTAATTGAGGGTATTATAAACCCGAGAAAGTATGAACCCCCCTCAGGCAGATTTAGCTACACTTAAAACAAGCTCAACATGCCCATATGAGTTTTTTGCTCAAGTGTGGAACCCTGTCAAATCCAAGATTTTTGTAAAAATGCCCTCGGGAATTTCCTGTGAAAGTATGACCCCCCTCAGAATGATTTGACTAAACTTACAAAAGGCACTTCTGTGAGATTGTTGTCCATAAGCTTGTTAAAAATAAGCCCCTTTTGATATTGTTTTTGGCTACACTTAAAACTAGAGCAAACGTATTAACACCCCCCCCCACACACACACACACAAAGCACACCCACCCACCCACACACACCCACACAAGTAGTGTAATTGAGGGTATTATAAACCCCACTTATAAGTGTAGAAAACAAGAGGTCATTTGATTAAACAGCCCGATTTGCCTACACTTAAAATTATGCCAAGATGCCCTTATTCCCCAATTCTTCAAGTGTGATATGCTCTTAATTCTAAGAATTTTGAATCCTAGTGTAGAAAAGAAGAGTTCATATGCCCCGATTTGCCCATACTTAAAACTATGTCAAGTACCCATATGATTTTATTGTTTATAGTGTGTTATTCTGTCAAAATCCCAAGAATCCTGAATTCTAGTGTAGAAATGAAGAACTCCCCTCAGACAGATTTGCCCATGTGTGTAAAGGCTACATCTGCCAGATTGTTGTCCATAAACTTGTCAAAAATATGCCCCTCTTGATATTGTTTTGGCTACACTTAAAACTAAGCCAAGATACACACACACACACACACACACACACACACAAAGCACATTGTTGAACCCAACTGATATTTTTTATTAAGTATAGAGTTTTGATTTGAACCCCAAGAAATTTTATATAAATACCAAAGCCAAAAAATATTAACACACATACACACACACACACACTAAATATACAAAACACACTGCTGAACCCAACTGATATTTTTTTATTAAGCATAGAATTTTGAATTGAAGCCCAGGAAATTTTATATAATAAACAACAACAAAAATGCCGAATCAAAAATATTGTAATCAATGCAATGAGAATATATCCAGCCCCAATTGGGTTAAGCACCAAAAGAATTGTAATCCAGATAAAAGCAGAATTCTCACAAAAATATGCCCAAAATGCCATAGAAAATATAACATGAAATATTTCTCTTATACTTGTTCTGCACAGACATCAACATTTCCAAACAAAATTGATTGGAAATATTTGTGTGATTGCCCTGTATAACTTAGATTGCAAGGCCATATTTTGTAATTTTCTAGACCAGGAGCTAGACCCTGTGCACCAGAAACAGGCCATAAAATGCCTCTCCACAAATTATGTGAGCATCATGGAGCACACAATACACTTTACAATTTTGAGAATCTCAATTTAAATTCAGGAACAAGAGATTTGGATTTGATGTATCTGGAATTATCTCTTCTTTCAAAAAATGTTTGCATCTTGAATCAACCTGCAAACAATATTACATGTTAGGCTGGGCTATCTCAACAGCAGAGGCATGCAGCTTAGTGGTTTCCCGCACTCACACTCTGTAAATACATTCCATGATTTTATTATCCTATTAAAGCACCCAATGCTGCAATTTTTAAATTTTTGCTGAAGAAGATACATGATTATCTCAGTCATGTTCAACATCTGAGAATTGTATGCATCAAAATATTGCAGGTGATGATTAAAATCTGCACCACTATACAACATTCCACTATCTGTTGTAACAAATTCTGCCTTTTGGAACTTATCCAGATGCATCATCAAAAATCTAAAATGTTTCCAGTTTGAGCTCTGATTGGGAAGAATCTCAAAATCATAGAATCTCCCCACACTTGCATGATTTGAAAACCATCCTCCATAATAGGAAAAATCAATATAATAATAAAAAAACAACAAACTGTCCCACAATTCTCCTTCAAGAATTATACTTGTGGCACTCAAAATCAGTGATGTATTTCAAGTTTAGATAATTGAATTTTTGTGTGCTGTTCAGGGCCCAGCGGAACTCTGTTTCTTTATTGATTGAAAATAAATCATAGTCTGAGAGTGTTGAGAATCTAATTTTGAAATCAGGAAGAAGAGATTCAGATCTAATATATTTTGCAACATCTCTTCTGTCAAAAAATGACATGAGCAGTGATCCTATTGTGCACCTACACAATTGTGGAGAGCAATCATGTAGATATAAACAGAAATTGTACATGGCTCTGTGTACCTCCCGATCAGAATTTGAGGTTGAGATTTAAAGATTGCAAAAAATTGCAGTTTAAAGGTTAAAAATATCTCAAATCATGAAATTTTATCTTCAAACTCAGCAAATACAGAATAATCTCATTTGCATTTATGACCCCTGAGATATATTTTTCCCTTCTAACAAAATCCGCACCAGAAAACACCAAGCCTGTATCTGTGGTTACAAATTCAAAATCATCATAGGATTTCAAATAAGTATCATAATTTAAATGTTTCCAGTTCTCAGATATGTCAAATGGGATATGAAAACAATACATTGATTCAAAATATTTTGTTGTGAACCAATATTTTTTTCTGTAACAATCATAAAAACCTACAAACAGCCCAACAATTCTCCTGTGCAACAGATATATGTATTTTTCCTTCTTGCCCAACAATCCCAGATGTATGCATCCAAATTCATGGTCACTGTCAAGCACCCACCTAAATTCTGTCTCATTTCTAACTGCAAACACATCATATTCACATAAATCGGAAAATGTAAGCTTGAACTTTTCCAACAGTGATTCCGATTGTATATATTGTGACAAATTCCTTCTCTCAAAAAAAACATTGCAACAAGTGCTGTGTGTTATCCTTCTAAAACAATGACACATTCAAAAATGCAATGCTGTAATTTTTTAAGAGCATGCCCAACACTATGCTTAATAATATGCAAGGCACTGTGCCTAGACAAAACCTCTTGGAATGAAACATGCAGGTGTGGGGAACAATTATCTAAGCTCCCAATAATACATACATAGTTGCCACAGTTCCAATTTTGCAATATTGTTCAGCAAACATATATCCCGGGCAGTGTGATTTGGAAATAAATCGGGATTATCAGCAACAAAGGAACAATATTATTAAGCATAGTGTTGGGCATGCTCTTAAAAAATTACAGCATTGCATTTTTGAATGTGTCATTGCTTTAGAAGGATAACACACAGCACTTGTTGCAATGTTTTTTTTGAGAGAAGGAATTTGTCACAATATATACAATCGGAATCACTGTTGGAAAAGTTCAAGCTTACATTTTCCGATTTATGTGAATATGATGTGTTTGCAGTTAGAAATGAGACAGAATTTAGGTGGGTGCTTGACAGTGACCATGAATTTGGATGCATACATCTGGGATTGTTGGGCAAGAAGGAACAAATACATATATCTGTTGCACAGGAGAATTGTTGGGCTGTTTGTAGGTTTTTATGATTGTTACAGAAAAAAATATTGGTTCACAACAAAATATTTTGAATCAATGTATTGTTTTCATATCCCATTTGACATATCTGAGAACTGGAAACATTTAAATTATGATACTTATTTGAAATCCTATGATGATTTTGAATTTGTAACCACAGATACAGGCTTGGTGTTTTCTGGTGCGGATTTTGTTAGAAGGGAAAAATATATCTCAGGGGTCATAAATGCAAATGAGATTATTCTGTATTTGCTGAGTTTGAAGATAAAATTTCATGATTTGAGATATTTTTAACCTTTAAACTGCAATTTTTTGCAATCTTTAAATCTCAACCTCAAATTCTGATCGGGAGGTACACAGAGCCATGTACAATTTCTGTTTATATCTACATGATTGCTCTCCACAATTGTGTAGGTGCACAATAGGATCACTGCTCATGTCATTTTTTGACAGAAGAGATGTTGCAAAATATATTAGATCTGAATCTCTTCTTCCTGATTTCAAAATTAGATTCTCAACACTCTCAGACTATGATTTATTTTCAATCAATAAAGAAACAGAGTTCCGCTGGGCCCTGAACAGCACACAAAAATTCAATTATCTAAACTTGAAATACATCACTGATTTTGAGTGCCACAAGTATAATTCTTGAAGGAGAATTGTGGGACAGTTTGTTGTTTTTTTATTATTATATTGATTTTTCCTATTATGGAGGATGGTTTTCAAATCATGCAAGTGTGGGGAGATTCTATGATTTTGAGATTCTTCCCAATCAGAGCTCAAACTGGAAACATTTTAGATTTTTGATGATGCATCTGGATAAGTTCCAAAAGGCAGAATTTGTTACAACAGATAGTGGAATGTTGTATAGTGGTGCAGATTTTAATCATCACCTGCAATATTTTGATGCATACAATTCTCAGATGTTGAACATGACTGAGATAATCATGTATCTTCTTCAGCAAAAATTTAAAAATTGCAGCATTGGGTGCTTTAATAGGATAATAAAATCATGGAATGTATTTACAGAGTGTGAGTGCGGGAAACCACTAAGCTGCATGCCTCTGCTGTTGAGATAGCCCAGCCTAACATGTAATATTGTTTGCAGGTTGATTCAAGATGCAAACATTTTTTGAAAGAAGAGATAATTCCAGATACATCAAATCCAAATCTCTTGTTCCTGAATTTAAATTGAGATTCTCAAAATTGTAAAGTGTATTGTGTGCTCCATGATGCTCACATAATTTGTGGAGAGGCATTTTATGGCCTGTTTCTGGTGCACAGGGTCTAGCTCCTGGTCTAGAAAATTACAAAATATGGCCTTGCAATCTAAGTTATACAGGGCAATCACACAAATATTTCCAATCAATTTTGTTTGGAAATGTTGATGTCTGTGCAGAACAAGTATAAGAGAAATATTTCATGTTATATTTTCTATGGCATTTTGGGCATATTTTTGTGAGAATTCTGCTTTTATCTGGATTACAATTCTTTTGGTGCTTAACCCAATTGGGGCTGGATATATTCTCATTGCATTGATTACAATATTTTTGATTCGGCATTTTTGTTGTTGTTTATTATATAAAATTTCCTGGGCTTCAATTCAAAATTCTATGCTTAATAAAAAAATATCAGTTGGGTTCAGCAGTGTGTTTTGTATATTTAGTGTGTGTGTGTGTGTATGTGTGTTAATATTTTTTGGCTTTGGTATTTATATAAAATTTCTTGGGGTTCAAATCAAAACTCTATACTTAATAAAAAATATCAGTTGGGTTCAACAATGTGCTTTGTGTGTGTGTGTGTGTGTGTGTGTGTGTATCTTGGCTTAGTTTTAAGTGTAGCCAAAACAATATCAAGAGGGGCATGTTTTTGACAAGTTTATGGACAACAATCTGGCAGATGTAGCCTTTACACACATGGGCAAATCTGTCTGAGGGGAGTTCTTCATTTCTACACTAGAATTCAGGATTCTTGGGATTTTGACAGAATAACACACTATAAACAATAAAATCATATGGGTACTTGACATAGTTTTAAGTGTGGGCAAATCGGGGCATATGAACACTTCTTTTCTACACTAGGATTCAAAATTCTTAGAATTAAGAGCATATCACACTTGAAGAATTGGGGAATAAGGGCATCTTGGCATAATTTTAAGTGTAGGCAAATCGGGCTGTTTAATCAAATGACCTCTTGTTTTCTACACTTATAAGTGGGGTTTATAATACCCTCAATTACACTACTTGTGTGGGTGTGTGTGGGTGGGTGGGTGTGCTTTGTGTGTGTGTGTGTGTGGGGGGGGGGGTGTTAATACGTTTGCTCTAGTTTTAAGTGTAGCCAAAAACAATATCAAAAGGGGCTTATTTTTAACAAGCTTATGGACAACAATCTCACAGAAGTGCCTTTTGTAAGTGTAGTCAAATCATTCTGAGGGGGGTCATACTTTCACAGGAAATTCCCGAGGGCATTTTTACAAAAATCTTGGATTAGACAGGGTTCCACACTTGAGCAAAAAACTCATATGGGCATGTTGAGCTTGTTTTAAGTGTAGCTAAATCTGCCCGAGGGGGGTTCATACTTTCTCGGGTTTATAATACCCTCAATTACACTACCTTTGAATACTTACATCTTCGCTGAGACACGAAATTCAGAAAAAACAATGAACTAAATATTATCGAATGTGTGAGGTATGTATCTAAGTAATATTCGTATAAAGTCATCTATATAATTACTTCCTATTAAGCCCGTTTATGACCTTTGTACCGTGACGAAAAATCCGGGAAATATTTTTAAATTCTTACTTCTTCGCTGAGACACGAAATTCACAAGAAACCATCGACCAGATGTTATCGAGTGTGTGATTTTTTTATCTCAGTAATCTTTAAATCTTCTATGTGATTTCCTCTTATTATGACCATTTTTTATTTTTGTACTTTCACGGAAAACCCGGGAAATATTTATGAATTTCTATTTCTTCGCTGCGAAACAAAATTCAGAACAAACTATGGACGAATGTGTGAGGTTTGTATCCAAGTAATCTTTATATAAATTTATCAACAAAATTAATTTCAGTTAAGCCCTTTTTTGTTTTTTGTACTGTCACGGAAAACCCCTGAAATATTTTTGAATTCTTACTTCTTCGCCGAGACACGAAATTCAGAAAAACTATGGACCAAATATTATAAAAAATGTGAGGTTTGTATCCAAGTAATCTTCGTATAAAGTCATCTATATAATTACTTCTTATTAAGCCTGTTTATGATTTTTGGACCGTCACGAAAAATCCGGGAAATATTTTTTAAATCTTACTTCTTTGCTGAGACACGATATTCAGAACAAACAATGGACCAAATATTATCGAGTGTGTGAGGTTTGTATCTAAGTAATATTTAAATAAAATCTCCAATGTGATTACTTTCTAATAAGTCCATTTTTTATTTTTGTACCGTCTCGGAGAACCGTGGAAATATTTTTGAATTCTTACTTCTTCGCTGAGACACGAAGTTCACAACAAACTATAGAAAAAATATAGTCGAGTGTGTGAGGTTTGTATCTAAATAATATTTATATAAAGTCATCTATAGAATTACTTTCTATTAAGTCTGTTTTTGATTTTTGTACCGTCACGTAATATTCGGGAAATATTTTTTAATTCTTACGTCTTTGCTGAGACACGAAATTCTGAACAAACAATGGACCAAATAGTATCGAGTGTGTGACGATTGTATATAAGTACTCTATATATAAAATCTTCTATGTGAATAGTTTTTATAAAGACCGTTTTTTATTGTTTTACCGTCACGGAAAATCCGGAAAATATTTTTGAGTACTTACATCTTCGATGAGACACGAAATTCAGAAAAAAACTATGAACCAAATATTATCGAATGTGTGAGGTATGTATCTAAGTAATATTCGTATAAAGTCATCTATATAATTACTTCCTATTAAGCCCGTTGATGACCTTTGTACCGTCACGAAAAATCCGGGAAATATTTTGAAATTCTTACTTCTTCGCTGAGACACGAAGTTCACAAGAAACCATCGACCAGGTATTATCGAGTGTGTGAGGTTTGTATCTAAGTTATCTTTAAATAAAGACTCCTATCTGATTACTTTCTATTAAGCCCGTTTTTTCTTTTTGTACCGCAACGGGAAATCCTGGAAAAATTTTTGAATTCTTACTTCTTCTCTGAGATACGAAATTCACAAGAAACCATCGACTAAATATTATCTAGTGTGTGAGGTTTGTATGTAACTAATATTTAAATAAAATCCTCCATGTGATTACTTTCTATTAAGCTTGTTTTTTTTTATTTTTGTGCTGTCACGATAAATCCGTGATTTTTTAAAAATTCTTTCTTCTTCTCTGAGACAAGAATTTCACAAGAAATTATGGACCAAATATTATTCAGTGTGTGAGCTTTAAAACTATGCCATCTTTAAAAAAATCTCCTATTTGATTACTTTTTATTAAGATCGTATTTTATTTTTTACGGTCACGTAAAACCCTGGAAATATCTTTGAATTCTTACTTCTTCGCTGAGACACGAAATTCGGAACAAACTATGGACCAAATATTATCGAATGTGTGAGGTTTGTATCTAAGTAATCTTCAAATAATGTCTTCTATATAATTACTAACTGTTAAGCCCGTTTATGATTTTTGTACCTTCACGAAATATCCGGGAAATATTTTTAAATTCTTACTTCTTCGCTAAGACACGAAATTAAACTGCAAACCATCGAGCAGATATTATGGAGTGTGTGCGGCTTGTATCTATGTATTCTATATATAACATTTTCAATATGATTACTTTCTATTAAGACCGTTTTTAATTTTTGTACCGCCACGGAGAAGTCGGGAAATATTTTTAAATATTTAATTCTTTGCTGAGACACGAAATTCACAAGATACCATCGACCAAATATTATGGAGTGTGTGAGCCCTGTATGTAAGTAATCTTCATATAAAATCTTCTATGTGAAAACTTTCTATTAAGCACTTTTTTGATTTTTGTACCGCCACGGAAAACACGGGAAATATTTTTGAATTCTTACTTCTTCGCTGAGATATAAAATTCTCAAGAAACCATCGACCAAATATTATCCAGTGTGTAAGGTTTGTATCTAACTAATATTTAAATAAAATCTTCTATGTGATTACTTTCTAATAAGTCCGTTTTTGAGTTTTGTACCGTCACGGAAATGCAGGATTTTTAAAAATAAAGAACGGCCTTAATAGAAAGTAATCATATAGAAGATTTTATTTAAAGATTACTTAGATACAAACCTCACACACTCGATAATATTTGGTTAACAGTTTTTTTTTTTTTTGTGAATTTCGTGACTCAGAGAAGAAGTAAGAATTCAAAAATATTTTCCTGGTTTTCCGTTACGTTACAAAAAACGGGCTTAATAGAAACTAATCCCATAGAAGATTTTATATAAAGATTACTTAGATCCAAACCTCACAAACTCGATAATATTTGGTCAAATGTTTGTTCTGAATTTTGTGTCTCAGCGAAGAAGTAAGAACTAAAAAATATATCCCGGATTTCTCGTGACGGAACAAAAATAAAAAAACGGACTTAATTGAAAGTAATTATATAGATGACTTTATATAAAGTATTCTTAGATACTAACCTCACACACTCGATTATATTTGGTCTATGGTTTCTTGTGAACTTCGTGTCTCAGTAAAGAAGTAAGAGTTCAAAAATCTTTCCCGGATTTTTCGTGACGGTACAAAAATCAAACACGGGCTTAATTGAAAGTAATTATGTAGACCAATTGATATAAAGATAACTTAGATACAAACCTCACACACTCGATAATATTTGGTGGATGGTTTTCTGTGAATTTCGTGTCTCAGCAAAGAAGTAAGTATTCAAAAATATTTTGCGGGTTTTCCGTGAAGGTATAAAACTAAAAAATGAGCTTAATAGAAACTACTCACATAGAAGACTTTATATAAAAATTACTTAGATATAATCCTCACACACTCGATAATAGTTGGTCCGTTGTTTGTTCTGAATTTCGAGTCTCAGCAAAGAAGGAAGAATACAAAAATATTACCAGGATTTTCCGTGACGGTATGTAATTAAACAACGGGCTTAAGAGAAAGTAATCAGTCAGAAGATTTTATTTAAAGATTACTTAAATACAAGTCTCACACACTCGATACTATTTGGTCGATGCTTTCTTCTGAATTTCGTGTCTCAGCAAAGAAGAAAGAACTTAAGATATTTCCTTGGTTTTCCGTGACGGCACAAAAATAACAAACGGGCTTAATGGAAAGTAATCACATAGAAAATTTTATACTTAGATACAAAACCCCACACATTCGATAATATTTGGTCTATAGTTTCTTGTGAACTTCGTGTCTCAGGGAATAAGTAAGAATTCAAAAATAATTCCCGGGTTTTTCGTGACGGTATAAAACTAAAAAATGGGTTTAAAAAGTATTCACATAGAAGATTTTATATAAAAATTACTTAGATACAATCCTCACACACTCGATAATAGTTGGTCCATTTTTTGTTCTGAATTTCGAGCGAGTCTCAGCAAAGAAGGAAGAATTAAAAAATATTTCCCGGATTTTTTGTGACGGTACAAAAATAAAAAACGCGGGCTTAAGAAAAAGTAGTTATATAGATGATTTTATATAAATATTACTTAGATACAAACTTCACACATTCGATAATATTTGGTCTATAGTTCCTTGTGAACTTCGTGTCTCAGGGAATACGTAAGAATTCAAAAATAATTCCCGGGTTTTCCGTGACGGTACAAAAATCAAAAACGGGATCAATAGAAAGTAATCACATAGAAGATTTTATATAAATATTACTTAGATACAAAACTCACACATTTGATAATGTTTGGTCTATAGTTTCTTGTGAACTTCGTGTCTCAGCAAAGAAGTAATAATTCAAAAATATTTCCCTGTTTCTCCGTGATGGTAAAAAAAATTAAAAACGGGCTTATTATAAAGTAATCACATAGACGATTTTATATAAAGATTAATTAGATACACACCTTTATATTTGATAATGTTTGGTCTATAGTTTGTGTGAACTTTGTGTCTCAGCCAATGGGTAAGAATTCAAAAATATTTCCCGGATGTTTCGTGACAGTACAAAAATCATGAACGGGCTTAATTGAAAATAATAATGTAGATGGTTTTTTATAAAGATTACTTAGATACATACCTCACACATTCGAAGATATTCGGTCTATAGTTTCTTGTGAACTTCGTGTCTTAGCGAAGAAGTGAGAATTAAAAAATATTTCCCGGATTTTTTGTGACGGTACAAAAATAAAAAAAGCGGGCTTAAGAGAAACTAGTTATATAGATGATTTTATATAAATACTACTAAGATACAAACTTCACACACTCGATTATATTTCGTCTATAGTTTGTTGTGAACTTCGTATCTCAGCGAAGAATTAAGAATTCAAAAATATTTTACGGGTTTTTCGTGACGGTACAAAAATAAAAAATGGGCTTAAAAAAGTATTCACATAGAATATTTTATTAAAATTTACTTAGATACAAGCCGCAGACACTCGATATTGATTGGTCAACAGTTTCTTGTGACTTTCGTGTCTAAGCAAAAAAGTAAGAATTCAAAAATATTTCCCGGGTTTTCCATTACTGTACAAAAATCAAAAACCGACTTAATTGAAAGTAATTATGTATATAAATTTATGTAAAGATTACATGGATAAAAACCTCACACATTCGATAATATTTGGTACATAGTTTGTTCTGAATTTTATGTCTCAGCGAAGAAGTAAGATTTTAAAAATATTTCCCGGATTTTTCTTGACGGTACAAAAATCATAAACGGGCTTAATAGTAAGTAATTTTATAGATGACTCTATACGAAGATTACTCAGATACAAACCTCACACATTCGATAATATTTGGTACATAGTTTGTTCTGAATTTCATGTCTCAGCGAAGAAGTAAGAATTCAAAAATATTTCCCTGGGTTTCCGTGACGGTACAAAAATAAAAAATGGGCTTAAAAAAAAAGTAAGCACATAGAAAATGTTATATAGAGATTACTTAGATACAAGCTGCAGACACTCGATATTGATTGGTCAACAGTTTCTTGTGACTTTCGTGTATAAGCGAAAAAGTAAGAATTCAAAAATATTTCCCGGGTTTTCCATGACTGTACAAAAATCAAAAACAGACTTAATTGAAAGTAATTATGTAGATAAATTTATGTAAAGATTACATGGATACAAACCTCACACATTCGATAATATTTAGTCCATAGTTTGTTCTGAATTTTGTCTCTCAGCGAAGAAATAAGAATTCAAAAATATTTCCCGGGATTTCCGTGAAGGTACAAAAATAAAAAATGGGCTTAATAAAAATAAATCACATAGAAGATTTTATTTAAAGATTACTTAGATACAAACCTCACACACTCGATAATATCTGTTCGATGGTTTACTGTGAATTTCGTATCACAGCGAAGAAGTAAGAATTCAAAGATATTTCCAGGGTTTACCGTGACCGCAAAAAAAAAAAAAAAACGGACTTAATAGAAAGTAATCAGACTGAAGATTTTATTTAAATATTATTTAGATTCGGAGATCTCTCACTGGATAATATTTGGTCCATAGTTTCTTGTGAATTTTGTCTCTCATCGAAGAAGAAAGATTTTTAAAAATCCCGGATTTTTCGTGACGGTACAATAATAAAACATGGGCTTATAGAAAATAATCACATAGAGAATTTTGTTTAAGCATTACTTAGATACAAACCTCAAACACTCGATAAAATTTGGTCGATGCTTTCTTGTGAATTGCGTGTCTCAGCGAAGAAGTAAGAATTCGAAAATATTTTCCGGGTTTTCCGTGACGGTACTAAAATAAAAGATGTGCTTAATAGAAAGTAACACATAGAGGATTTTATATAAAGATTACTTACATACAGAGCTCACACACTCGATAATATTTAATCAATGGTATCTTGCAAATTTCGTGTCTCAGCGAGGAATTAAAAATTAGAAATATTTCCCACATTTTTCGTGACGGTACAAAAATAAAAAACGATCTTAATAGAAAGTAATCGTATAGGAGATTTTATTTAGAAATTACCTAGATACAAACCTTAAACACTCGATAATATCTGTTCGGTGGTTTCCTGTGAATTTCGTGTCACGGCGAAGTAAGAATTCAAAGATATTTCCAGGGTTTTCCGTGACCGCAAAAAAATAAAAAACGGACTTAATATAAAGTAACCAGACTGAAGATTTTATTTAAATATTATTTAAATTCGGAGCTCATACACTGGATAATATTTGATCTATAGTTTCGTGTAAACTTCCTGCCTCAGCGAAGAAGTGAGAATTCAAAAATATTTCCCGGGTTTTCCGGGACGGTACAAAAATCATAAACGATCTGAATAGAAGGTAATCACATATATGATTTTATTTACAGAATACTCACATACTGACCTCACACATTCGATAAAGTTTGATCTATAGTTTCCTTGTGAACTTCGTCTGTTAGCGAAGAGGTAAGAATAAAAAAGACATTTCCCGATTTTTGAGTGACGGTACAAAAATCAAGAAGGGACTTGATACAAAGTAGGAATCCATATCGTTATTTTGAAGGATTAAAGAGCTATAAAGCTCAATAATATAATGACATTTTGTCCATGGGTTCGATTTAATAGGACATTTTTTAAACGTTAAACAGATATAAACCTCACACATTCGTTAATTTTCTTGTCAAGTGCATGTCTTTGAGAGGAATGTGAAATTTATAAAATGTTTCCCAGGTTTTTCGACTTTACGAAAACTGGAAAGGGAATTGATACAAATTACTTGTCTATAAAATTGTATTGATGAATTGGGGAGTACTAAACTCACCAATATAATAATATTTTGTCCATGTATTCATATGATATGAAAAATTCAAAATTTAAAAATTATTTTCGGGTTTTCTGTAACTGTACAAAAATAATAGAGGGGCTTATTGGAAAATTCTCATTCTAGACATTTTATTCAAAACATTAAGCAGACAAAAACCTTGCACATTCGATAACATTTTGTCCATTTTTTTTCCGTGAATTGCTGCCTCTAAGAAATAAATACAAATTTCAAAATTTTGGTTTTTTTGTTAGGAACGGTATAAAAATCGAATATCCACTTATTGCAAAGTAGTGTGTATAAAGTTTAATCTTAAAAAAAATAGTACAAAAATAGCATAATATTCTTCGAAGAAACTCGAGACGGTACAAAAATATATGGTTGCAACGTACATATTTTCCCGCCTTATTTTCTGGCTATTTCTGACGGGTACAAATTTTTTAAATAGTGGTACAAAATGGTACATAAATAGTACAATATTTTGATGTGGATAACTTAGCCGAAATCGATGATGAGGTTGAGACGTTACTCTGTAACCCCAAAATTTATTTTTGTTTTTCGACGGTAAATTGAGTGGCACAAAAATTATTTTTAGCATTTTTGAGTAGTACAAAAATATTACAAAATTTGGAAAATGAGGTTTTGATGGTACAAAAATATGGGGTTACAAAGTAACGGTGCGGTGTGGGTTTTATCACCTACCAGCTCTCCTTTAAAAAGAAAGGACAATGTATGCAGAAAAATGGCAAAATATAAGACTGACTGCTAAATAAAATAGCCATTTGAAAGCGGGGGAAGATCAATAGTATTTCATAGAGCCGCGGTGCTATGGTGGGCATGGTGACTGACTGCCACGCAGGAGACTTGGGTTCGATTCCTGCGAGTTAATGAATTTGTATGGGATTTTTTCCAGCAAAGTCCCTGCATTGAGCACCCATGGAGATTGATTGATTTATTTATTAAACAAATTGTTCTATTGAGACATACATTTTGAGCATGCGATCATCCACCCTCAAATAAATGGGTACCTCAGGGCAAGCTTAGACCGTTAAGGCGGTCGGAGCGTGGTGCTGATCACACCACCTGAACACATTTGCCGGGATTGTGAATATGTGGACGCCCTACCTCCACATTACAGTATTGTCTTCATGACAATACTGTAATGCACATTTTTGTAGTACAGAAAAAAGCCATGATACAATACCGTACAAATATGAACTTATATACGGTACACTATAACGGTTTATAATATTGTGGCTCTATGTTGCGCAGTATAAGTACAGTAAAAGACAGTACAGTACTGTATTTCTACATATATTCATGCGCTTCTGTGCATGTTCACCAGATTCTTCTCGTAGTTATATTGTCTGCTAATATTGTCCACACTTTTTTTTTCTCAGAACATCGAGAAGTTAAAATCTGCCTACAGTGATCCAAACGACGTCGATTTCTTTATCGGAGGCTGCTTGGAGGAACGGGTGAGTGGGGCTCTGATGGGGCCTACCTTCTACTGCATCTTCATGGAGCAAATGTACAGGATGAAGTATGGAGACAGATTCTTCTACGACGTTCCAAACCAACCGGGATCGTTCACGGAAGGTAATGTATTTTGAGGGCAGTGGAAAAGCCTTTTTAAAAGCGAAGGTATGAAATGTGTGTATAATCAAGTGCGGCCGCAGGCGTTGTTTACAAGTTCAGACTAGAGTCTACTATTTAGATAGAAACTTGCTTCGCCTTGATTCCTTTCCATAACCATCTATCACTTTGTTGATGAACAGTTCTTTGTCTTTTTGTACTTTTTCACAAAGCACAGACATCAATCAGAGTAAGAGACCACTAATTTAATGTCCTTCATGGTACTTCTATCCCATGGTTTTACGTACCGAAGGGTAGGGTACGTTAGGGGAATATGAGCAGTTGGGGAATATGAGCAGGTTGAAGCATTATCGCGCCAAGTGGAGAATCGCGTTTCCGAGACCGACAGTTGGCAGCACTTCCTTGTACCCTCTACCAGTGCCCCACTAAATGTCGTGAGCCTAGCGACAGTCTTTGTCGTGCCAATGTCATTTTAATGTAAGTCTCTGAAAAGTTTTTGTCAAAATTGTAGTCTCATAGTTATTTAGGAATATTTATATAGGCTAAAATAACATGTAAGTTGTTAGTCTGACAAAATGCCATAATAGTAATTTGAAAACGTAGTGATTAGGCTTTCTATTCAGAATGAAACTGTTTCGTTGGATGTAAGCATTGTGGCACAGGAGATGTTAATTCACATCATTGTGTCTGGGGAAATTTGAGCAGAGGTATTTGGGGTAATATGAGCAGAAATGGGGAAATATGAGCAACTATTTTCGACTGTACAATATTCCAAAATTAGATTAATAGATTCATTATTCTGGTCTTTAGAACATTTAAATTAAAGAAATGAATTTAATTTAACAATATTATAAACAAATAAGTAAATGAACAAATAACAATGAAATACTACATTAATGAATGATTTATTCATTCTTTAACTGATGACGATTGTATGTGCTGTTTGCGGAGGAATCAATGACTTCAATGGAGAAAAATGGTTAAGGTGTGGTTACATGAGGACGGTGTAAACATTGAGGAAGATGGAGTCACCTTTGTATGTGAAAACTGCAAATGATTTTTTGGGTGGTGATGATGGAGACATTCCTTTTGTGGTGGATTGTGCTTGTGTAGAGTATAAATGGTAATAACTACCAGGTGCACAAAGAAAAAAATGTAAAAATTTTGATATATCCAGCTTTATTTGCAGTGGCCCATATTACCCCGTGTCTGGGGTAATATGAGCAACTTGACATTATTTTGTAAAATATTGTTTTTATAAGAAACTATCTGTTTCGTCTTTTATCTGTTTTGGGTTAAAGTAGAAAACATGCTGAGGAATGAAACGGAGAAGCGTTTAAAACTGTAACAAATACGAATTTTCATTTTTTAATGAAAAACCTTAACTATACTCATATTCCGCCGACTTCCCCTACTGTAAAATATTAATATTGTTATTGTTGTTAATAATAATAATAGCTGCTGTAACAAGTCACAGAAAACAATATTTTTGTCGCAAAATATCGCTACAATTTTACCATTCAATTTTACATTAACTCTCTCCAGAAATCTCAGGGGGGAGGGCCCTTGTCTATAATCCCCCAATAATCAATACAATCAAAATAATCAATTCAGGAATGATATCGGGATAACGTGAATATCCGTCTCGTTTCAAAACGAGGACGAGACCGAGAAATTGTCATAAGGTGCAGTCTCTCTCGAGATTAGTAAAATTATTAAAAAAATCACTTAAAATAGCTTTACTATGCTACTTGTTCGGAAAAATAAAGAGGGCGCGATTCTCTTACTATATATAGTTGGGTTACTATCTGTGCAAAAGTATTTTGTTTTAGATTATTTTAAAAAACAAGCTTTACATGTTTTGTATGTTACATTAAAACTCGATACGAGATCGAGAAGATCGATAGTTGTCTTTCGAGTTTAGAATCGTTACCAGCTTCCAAAGAAAAATAAACGTCTGGTAAACTATTAAAAACTGTCTTTAGTAAGCAAGCCGACTATAAAAAAATTATTGCGGTCACCAAAATGTGAGTGTTAAGCCAACAAGTTATTTCGAAAGACCCGTATACACGGACATAAAATATAAAACCGAATTATTTTAAACCAAGAAATGTTTTCGAAAATATAGCTAAACACGCATCATTGCAGCGAACAGCAAAAACAGTATTACAGTTCTGTCTCGGAAATTAGAAATGAATAAGTTTAGTTGGTAGTTTTAATTTGATTTTTCAATCTTGTTTCAGAACAATTGAGAGAAATTTTCAACGCTAGACTATCCAAATTATTCTGCAACCATGGTGGAGGTTTAAAAATAATGCCGCTCAATGCATTCCTCCAACACAATACAGAGTAAGTATGCATATTTCTAAACTTTCATATTTCACTTATCATTTCCTTACAGCAATATGGTCCAGTTTTTTGTACAATATTGGAGGACAAAACAATTTGTTATATGCAAGTACAAAAAAATTAAACTATAGATCGGTTACATCGTACAGGAAGATTGGCTTCAGCTATTCATTTTTAAAAAGGTAGTTCAAAAAGTAAATTTTCGGCTTCAAGAAGAACAGAAGGTTGATTGTTAAAAGAAATACATTATTACTTAAAGGAAATCAAATAATGTCGAATGAAGTAAATATTTCTGCAAATGTTTTATGTACCTAGCAAAACAGTATAAAATATTAAATATTAATTAGACCATGTTATTTACTATATATTATGAAACATCGATATCTACACAACAAGAAACTAAGAGAGTCCTCTGTGATTATTTAGAGGAAAATGTTGTCTCATTTTCCCTCATGGTTCGGAATGACTCCTCTACAGCAGGGCAATTCGTCAGAACTCTAAAATGTTTGGTCATTGTCAAATAGTTAACAAAAGCAAGGTATGGAAAGTCTCGTGGTCAATGGTTCCTATGTTTGATTTCCAGCGAGGTCACATCGCAGTGGTCTGCGTCCCACTTTCAACAGCAGGTCCAGTCCCGATTAGCCTATCTGTGCATAAAGTTTACGTAAAATTCGAAAATAAACTTTTCTTAAAGCTTGAGACTACGGTCAAACGAGCTACGTTTTTGTCAATGGACAAATAAACCGTGAAACTCGCTGTGTCGCGCTGTTATCGCAATCGGATGAACTAATATGAAGCATAAGGTAACAGTCACTCACAATCATCGGCGGCGCCAGGCGGTGGCTGAGGGGGTGCGATGGTGAAAATGAAGAAATCGTGAAGCACGTATGCAACCTTTAGCCACTAAATCAAATACCAATCAACTTTTAATAGGCATTCATGAAAATATGCCAATGAAACTGAATAATACTAGTGACCTTGCTTAATTTTGCTTGATTTTAGCACAACAACATGTTGGGAAATGTTAAAAGAACAGCTTGTTCAAGTGTAAAATTTTAACGATTTTTTAGTTCCGATATATTTCTTGTTGTCGACGATGATTTTTTAAAAAGCCTACTTTTTACAGTACTAATTGATCATGTATCGTGTTTCGTCATGATTTCTAAGGTTAAAGTCAAATTACACGTGGAATGAAATACATTGACGTACGTAGGATTTTTTCCAGGGAAATTCAATCAAGGCGTTTTTCCAGAGGGAGGGTAAATGTGGCATACTCCCCCCTCCCCTAATACTCTTGCGTTCTGAAAAAAAAGAACGCACCTTCAGTTTCAAGTTATCATGTTCCTGTAATCCTCTTATAATAACTAACACAAATTACTGTGACTGAAATGAAATTATATGTGTGAAATATTTAATTTTAGGTGGACAACCATTTTCCATAGGAGGTCATGTTTATCAACAACGCTAAAAAAAAACTGACACTGAGCTGTAGGCAATTATCGAAAACCACGAACAGGCCACATGAAGAACAAAATTGTTAAGAAAAAGAGACTGCCGCCAGTAGCCTACAGGACAGTAAATGCGGCTTCTATTTCAAAGTAGGATGTGCTTGCCTCTTGTAAACAATAACAGTGGTCTCAATTCATTCGGTGACCAATATGACGAAATGGCATAAAATGACCGTAAAGCCCCTATCACACGGAACTGGATTTCTAGTAGGAATGCCCTAGTTGGTGCTTAACTAACTTTCTAGGTAGAAATCATGGCCGCCTGGCTGACTGCTTGACTGGTTTGGAAGAATATAACATGTTCTAATTGCTACTTGCTTTCCTCGACTGGATCCTGTGGAACAGCCAATCAGACCAAAGTTTCGCCATGTGAAGATAATCTGTTAGTGTGCAAAGGAGCGTTTTTGTCTGTGGTTTCCGAGTGTTACTCCAGCAATGTATAACGTATACAGCGTGAAAGGCGCGTTGAGTTACACCATCTATGTCGAGTGCACGGTGTTTACATTTGAAACAACTAAAATATTCTTCCATACGTGTACAGTAAACGTCGTAAAGTATATATTTAAGCAGCGCCATTGTTTTGTACCTAATAACGTTTTATTCGAAACGTTATTCCTCCCGGTTGAATAGTTATCGGCTTTTAAAAATGTGAAGTGATACATTGTTTACATCTCACGCGGACGCCATTACAACTTCCCTCGTATGGGAAGAAAAGGCTATCGACAAGTACGCTGATAAGTATCGTGAGAGGCGAATACTAGCAAATTGGTAGCCAGTCCAGCGCCAACTAAGGCATACCTACTGGAAATCCAGTTCCGTGTGATGCGAGCTTAAGACTTTGATTTCATTCGTTGTTTTAAGTTCACTTTACGCACAGAAAGGCTAATCGGGACTGGATCTGCAGCTTAAGGTGCGACCTGAACCACTGGGGATGTGCCTTCACCGAATATGACTGTAAGTGTTTGTGTTTTCGGTTAACGATAAGTTTTGGAAAAGGTGTGCGGAAGAAAATTAAGGGGTGCTCAAGCAAACATTCGCTTCCCCCTGGCGCCGCACCTGCTGACAATACGACGACGATGATTCACTTTTACAACGTAATTTCGCACAATTTCACACGAATGTTGCTTCAAGGCCTTACAATCCAATGCACCAAGTTGTTATTTCCGGCCAACTCTATGATAGTTGCATGTTCAAGCTTGGGAAATTATATATACGTAAATAGGGTAACACTTTACTATAGAGGTGACGGATTTCTTACTTTTTACAGGAGAAAGTACTTACGCTAATCAGTTTCTGTAGCGTTGTGGAAGTTCGTGAATGTAGTTTTGATCCATTTTAATGCAAATGCATGTTGTTTTCTGCGAAAATCTCTGTCCGACACGCTGTTTCTGCTGCCCATTTGCTTTCTGCACGAGAGCACAATGTTCCGTGTGTTAGATGACGTCAACCCCGTAGTCAATGTTTCAAACTCGCCGTGATTTCACTATAACATGACGTGTCGAGTATTTTTAATTTTTAATATTTTTTTTAACTATGCTTGCCTAACCTAACCTAACCTAACCTTACGGAAAATGTTTTTCTGGGGCTAACGTGAATGGTTTTTGAGGCTAACGTCAATGGTTTGTGGGGCTAACGTCAATGGTTTGTGAGGCTAACGTCAATGGTTTGTTAGGTATTAGCATAATTTCAAATCTGGGCACGAAAGTAGGTATTTTCCGGTGAACAAGGTTGCAACACTGCATAATTCGACAAAACACTCTCACAACGCTCGATGAACCAGTACGCTATCGCCATAATGTGTGTTACAGAATCGAAATAACGAGTAACAGTAAGTACTCGTAAATGTAAGAAATAGACATTATTTTCGTTAGAAATTCATTATTTCACCTAAAGACATGTTCCACAATGCAGAATGTAATGTAAAAAAGTGCGAAATAAATGATTTATAGGTGTCACCCCTATAGTAAAGTAGTAGGCATAAATAGTATCTCTCAAACGTTTAAACTATGCAAAAGAAAACATACTGAACCTAAAAATGGTTTCATATTTTTCAATGTTTATGAAATACTTCTAATATTTTCCAATGTTTATGAAATACTTCTAAATCCGCATCATTGACTACGATTTACGACTCATTTTGTTTTTTACTAGATATATGTATATTTTTCATTTTTTCAGGAATCCTCTTGTGAACTGTGAAGAAGTAGCATCTATAGACCTTGCAAAGTGGAAGGAATAACCCTAAGTTATAAAACGGAGACATCTATCGTGTTCTGATTACAAAAAAAAGTGAACATTCTACCTTCATATTTCCATGACTGTATGAATAAGAGCAACGTATAATAATTCTTAATTATTCTAAGTTATTATTCATATTCACTATATTATTAATTTACGCCAATTCTTTTATTACATTTTTAGCTAGGATATAATAAGTCTGATTCAGTATTGTTTCTACTTTAGCAGAAACAAATTTAGGGGCAAGGGGTCATTGTCCCCACATCGTAAAATTCAGAATTAACTAAAAACAAAGTAGAATGCACTCATTGGGACATTTAAATCTATGAAATCGTTAATTTAAAAAGTCAGCTCCAGCTCAGAAACATAGTATTTGATCCTCAAATGTCACACAGCGAGCCAGTGTCATAAAAATTATGATGTAACTATATGCACCAAGATAAGCTATAGTTTAGGCGTGCATGTTATAAAATATCTCGAATGATATTTTAATTTTGTTAAATGTATAGTATTAATTAATAAAGATGTTTTGTAAGAAAAAGTATGTTTATTAATTCATTTGATTGATTTTCTAAATATTTCTCTTTAAACTAAATGTTCATATTGCTTGCCTTACTGTAAGTTGTAGTTTTTGTACCGTCCCTTTTCTGCCACTTTTGGCTGATTGCGACGATGAGACTAGTGTGATGACGAAGTTTCAATCATAGAGAACACTCGGCTTTAGGCCGGACTTGAACCCAGGAACTTTTACTTACTATTATCCTTTGACCATGCCACACAATCTAAATAAATCAATCAAAATACTATATTCTTGGTTTTAGAATTCATGGCCAATGGTCCACTCATGAAATTTAATATTTTATTTTATTTCCTTTACGAATAAACGTCGAACTGTTGTTTAAAATAATTGATTAATTGAATTAAAACTGTTTTGGGTGCGTTGGCACATCAGGCCATTTTGCACCCTTCAATGAATTCGTTTAAAATGAATTTTGAGATATGCGAAAGAATAGTTTTATGAGGATGATGGAGAGACAAGTCCAATTCATATGTGTCCACACCATTGTTTAGACACTGTTAATTTCTTTGTGTTTATGAGTAGTACATAATTAAAATGCATTGTGCAATTATACAGGGTGGACAAAAAGTCGCCATACATAGAAAAATAAAATTTTGTTTTTAAGTTTCCATATTATTATTTCTTTAACGTGTTATTTTCTTGCGTGTTCATGAAGAGTGGGAGAAACGTATTGCAAACCAATGGTAACCACGTAGAGTATATTATACGAATACGTTGTTTCTTATGACAACATATTTATTTTTCCTATGTATTGTGACTTTTGGTGCAGCCTGTATATTGTTATTTTCTTTGCATAATCTGAAAGAATCTAAGAAAAATTCTGTTATGCGAACTTCATTGAATGTTGATGTTATCTTGTCTTGTTTCGAATTACACTCAGAGATTTAAATGCATCATATCGATTGATGCACCAGAATGCATCGATTGGTGCACTAAAGTGTGTTTTATGGCTCCTTCAAAGAATCAGATTCACATTTGATGCATTTTGGTTCATTTTTGTATGTCGTGAAAGAAACACCAAAGTGCATCATTTAATTCAAGTCATCATAAAAAAGATGCATTCTGGGGCATGAAAACGCATCAAGGTGCATCAAAACGTATCAACTGATGCATTGAAGTGCATCTCGACTGAAAGAAATCCTCACTTGAATCAAATGCATCAAATGTGAATCTGATTCTTTGAAGAAGCCATAAACAACACTATAGTGCATCAATCGATGCATTCTGGTGCATCAATTGATATGATGCATTTAGTTTTCTGTGTGTACAATGGTGAATATAGTCTTATGTTAAGTGACATTGATGGCAATTGCAATAAAGTGGCTACCTAGAGCCAGGGTTCGAAAATTGTTAGTTCATTAGGACTAATCAGGAAATGCTAAAATGAAGAAATTCCTTACGTTCTACACAGCAGCGTGTCATTTCAACCGGACCTCACTGAGAGTGCTGATACAGTACAGCAACGACGAAGACAAATCTGGTAAATAAATGGAGGATTTACCTGACACGAGATTAAATCAGGTGATCTTTTTTAATAATTGATTTAAATCTCTTTAAAGAAATAATTTATAGAATAATGTACATAAGGATTTTGTACATATCAGAATCAATTTTTGGTGAAAGTACATAAATCTCGTAATCATTTAATTAGGCTCTAAAAAAGTAAAAGAAAGGAAACAAAATATATGTACTGATGGGTTGAAGCTCGTATGAAAGGAAATGTAGCCTAATATATAAACTATAAACACACTTACATTACATTACCCTTGATAAAAAAAATCATTAATTTTTATAGGCAAATTATAGCAAACATTTTGTATAGAATAATATACGAAATACTAATCATACTAAACCACAAAGAGTGATATTATCATTAAATTGTAAATAAATATGGTAGTTGATATTTTGCCAATTCTCATTAACACATTCAACAAACATTTCCATAGTAGGCTCATATATACAGTATCCGAAACAGTAAAATGTATATTTTCATTTTTTTATTTGCTTTCATCGAACTTCAAACACAGGTGTTTACCAGAAAATGCCTTTCCACAAAAAAAAATTGCCAGAAACCATGCAAGGAATTTGAAGTGTGTTTTTTTAAAAAAATCGATCTAAAACAATCCGATTTAAATACAAAAAATCATCGAAAATGATTTTTTATCCAGCCTGCCTGACACCCGCATGATTCAAAGCAAGCTATGCAAGAAGTGGGAACATGTAAATTGCAAAGGCAGTCTTGATAAGGTAAGTTTGACAGATAATACTGACGCAAAACACGCGGCTACACTGGTAGCCGGACAATTGCGATGGTCGGATAATTTCGATGACGGACAATTGCGATAAACACAGTTAGAAGTGAAAGGTCTGGTGGATAATTACGATGACATATTAAATATTCTATCAAATTGAAGGGTGACTTAACACCCCGTGCAATACCTCTTACAACAGAATTATGTGAAATATTGATATTTTCGAATAGAACACTGATTCCTCTCACACTTTCTCCAGGCTTGAGATTGGCAAGGTAGCTTGTAAACATCTGTGGCACCTTGATTAATACGCTAATGAATATGTACAGAGGGGTCAAATTTTGTGTCAAACGTGGGCAGGGGGTGGTGTCTGGGCAGCACGAGAGCACGGTAGGCGTCAAACAGGGATGCATACTTTCGCCTTTACTATTCATTATTTTTAGTAATGACGTTAAGAAGAAGGTGCTGAAACACCGGAGATAGTCGGGACACCGATACCAATGCTCCTCTATGCGGATGATCTCGTTTTAATATCAAACGACGTACAGGAGTTACAGCGGGAATTGAACAGACTTAAACAATATTGCACAACATGGAAGTTGAAGGTAAATACACGAAAAACTAAAATAATGGTGTTTAAGAAAGGTTATGTTTTCGCAGCAAAGGAGCGGTGGGCTTCCAAGCTTGAAAGGGTCAAAGGTTTCACCTATCTAGGCATAACACGCTGAGTATGGCAGGGGAGTAGACAAAACATATCGAAGGCAGAAAGGAAAAAGCTTGTTATGGGCTGGGCAAGGTAGAGCGATTGTCCGTGATTTTGGCTTCATCGCAATTATTCTATACTATTCATGCTTTCTGTCAGTCTTTTCTTCAGTCGTTCGAAAGACACCATGGATGAAGGAAGCACTATTGATAAATGCGGTGAGATTGAAAGAAAAAAATTCACGTCCCTTGCGGTGGAAGGCTCGCTGAACCTTAGGCCGACGCGAGGGTACTTTTTTTCTGATATTCCTCTCCTAACAGCTATGATATAATATATATATATATGCTTATAATTCATTCTAGAGAATTTATGTGAATCTTCATGTTGCTTCCTTTCGCTATTGTGTAACGATTTCCTCAATGACAGGCAAATTTGTACGGAACGTAGGATGGGCTACAAAACGCACAGATACCGAGTTTTAAAGTGTTAATAACACTGAAATACGGTGTAAAAATCACCACGGTAAGCAATTTTATTCCCTAGGCCTACATGTTAATTAATTATCACTTGTGTGTTAGAAAAATGCTGCAGAATCCTCATAGTAGCCCATATCGATTCCAGCTTGTGAAAGCATAAAGGATATTGAGGTTAGGACCTATTTTCCAGTTTTGACCACTAAATTTTTAAATTAAAGGTAAATCAACTGTTACCTTCTTAATCGGATTGGTAACGAGAGGATGAGTGTTATAACTATTCCCCGCATAGCTAAAAGCCTGCAAAATCTTTGGATTTAAACAAGGTTGTAGATAATTTTTCAGATGCTCATAAAAACAGACGTATCTTATTGCAGTTTCTTGCTGTGGTTCATTTTCTCATTTTAGAAAAAAAAATATATGCAAATAATTTATATACAAATAGTGTTACATGCAGTATATCCAGATTTGAGAGCGGGTGTTTGTTTTTTTGGTGTATTTTGTACAGTTAATATGAATATTACGTATGTGATATTATATTACTAAGTAATGGCTTAGAAAAAAAATAATATCATTATGCTATTTTATTAGGCATGAAAGAATGATGCGTAAAAATACTTTTGCATATGATGGAACAGAATGTAACTTACATAGTGATTTAAATTTGGGTCTGACTGAAAAAAAATGTAATTGGTAAAATTATACCGTAATAAAATGGTAAATAAATACTTTTCAGTCGATATTAGTTTGTATATGCGAAACTAGGCGGCGGCAAGGGGGAACTTGCCCCCCAGAATTTTCAAATGTTAAAATTTACAAGGGCATTTTCCTGGAGAACAAACAAATGAAAACCGATTTTTGCGATTTCTCAAACATAACAGTTATTTTGCAAAATAGTCCTTTACACTATTTTTATGGAAGTGAAAATTTCGATTCTGCACCCCCCACAAAAGTTAAGTACCAAGTTACGCCATGTTAGTTACACCCCCCCAAATTAAGAAACAAATATCTGTAGCCTCCTATTTAAATTAGGCTGACGAGGAGGAAAACGACGTAAAATTATATACAAACATAGATACATAATATCGCTAATTTTGCCGGCTCTGTTTATGCCCTGCTGTCATTATTCTCTGCTATTTGCAATAATTGATTGATTTTTTTTTACTTCGTCTTTGTGCCACTTTTGGCTAATTGCGAAGATGGGGATGAGTGATGATATGACCAAATTGATGAATGGTCACTCACAAACACTCATACCCAAGCCGGGATTCGAACCCGGGACCCCTGGCGTAGTAGGAAATTTTCAATAGATAAAAAAACAAGTTGCAAGTGTCGATATCGGCCAGCAGCCACGCAGTAGGAATCCCCACAGTGACATTCATCCCTTTCCCAACAACTCCGAAATTGGCTCAGCATGATAATAATGGCAATAAACTAAGTTTGAGCCTATACCGATGTATCGATTTCGGCCGATACCAATACTTCTCTCGCATATTGGTCTTTCACGGGGTCAGCAAAAATCCCGCGTGACAATTTCGCGAAGTCTAATTATCCTGGAAAATATGCAAAATTCAAACTTAAATTTTATTTTGCACCAATTTTGCACGAAAAACTCTATTGTGTGATTACAAAACATTCATTTTAATATTCTGATGTAATTCTTGCATATTCTAAAGCAAATTTCTTGATAAATTGATGCATATAATTGGAGAGAATATTTACATATCAATATTGATGAATATTTTTAACAAATTTTCGGGATCGGTATCTGTTCAAAGTGGTATCGTCTCAGCCCTACTGAAAAAACTGTATCTATCATTTCCAAATAGCGTTGACAACCGGTCTTCAATGTTTGGGTGCGGCACTTTCGTTCTGCCTTTGATCTTGGCATCTGCTTCCCAACAGCATTTCACGGAAATCTACATTGAACTTCCTGTGTTGAATCCTCAAAACGCAAGGAAGGGTGCCGGCCCCCGTGGCGGAATTGTTAACACAACGCCAGGGGGTCCAGGGTTCGAATCCCAACCCAGACATGGGTGTTTGTGAGTGTCTATTCAAGTGGCACAAAAAAGCGAAGTAAAATAAAGCAAATCAATCAATCACAAGGAACGAAACTTTGAAAAGGACAAACGAGTTGTTTCTCTTGGCCGCTAGTTTAGGCCAATGATGATCATTGCTGTCGGATGGTATCGGTAAAGAAAATTCAACCCATACCGACACATCGGTATCTGCTCAGACCTAAAAATAATATTGTGCTTTTGCATTGACAAAATATTCGTTAATGACGCACTTGCTAAAAAAAAAAACATGTTAGGAAATTTAAATAGGAAATGCATGTAAAATTCACGAAACAACGTAGCAGAAGATAATAGAAACCTTGAAATTATTTTAAAACATGCAACCAAAATGCAAAAAAAACAATGAAAAAAAAATATGGTTTCCTGGGTATAAAGTGACTAATGCCATGGCTAGCATTGTCATCAAGGTGCAGAATAAAACTATGACGTTTCATCTATGCACAGGAAACTGGAGTGCGGTGAACAGGCTTATATACTTCTATGAACCTCCGACGGAACTCTTCAAATGACAATGGGTGTCAGTGGGATAGCCTTGTGATTTATAGCAAGAACTGGAAAGTGTTGTGTGTTACGCCGGAAACAGTGGTGTCACTAGCTGAGCGAATAATACCACTGATAAATATACCATTATACATTCTGCGTAGTACGGTTGAGTGGTGTGGAGTATAAAGTCGGTCTGCGTGAAGGTTTGGGTCAATCTCGCTGTTGACAGTAGACATTGACGACGGAGCAGCGCAATACCTCGACGAAACCCAGCCCGAAGAACCACGAATCAGGTACAGTGATGATACTTAGTCTTGAGTTACCAGAAGGGAACGGATATATATGTAAATACATATTTATGTATGAAGATGAAATCAGTTATATTTTGTATACAGCTGAACTGATACCGATCTGAAAGTATTGATTGGAATTCATCTACCGATACCAGCCGATACTTTTCCGACATATTGATCTTTCACGGGATCCACAAAAATGTCGCGTGAGTCCAATTAACCTGAAAATCATGAAAAATTCAAACTTTCATTTCATTTTGCACAAATTATGAAATGAAAACGGCATTTTTTGATTGCAGAACATATATTTTAATATTCTTATGTAATTATTGAATATTCTAAAGCAAATTCATTGGCAAATTCATGCATATTACATTTGGCGAATATTATTTACACACCAATATTGATCAATATTTTCGCAGTGTCCAATTATCCTGGAAATCATGAAAAATTCAAACTTTCACATCATTTTGCACAAATTGTGAAATGAAAACGGCATTTTTTGATTACAGAACATATATTTTAATATTCTTATGTAATTATTGAATATTCTAAAGCAAATTCATTGGCAAATTCATGCATGTTATATTTGGCGAATATTATTTACACACCAATATTGACCAATATTTTGAAATAAAAATCATTGTAATTTCCAAATATGGGTATCGGCGGGAATCGGTGAGAGTATCGTTTCTAAAGTGGTATCGGCTCAGCCCTAATTTTGTATTATCTTTGCGCATCCTGGCATGTAGACTCGAAAAATTCCGTTTCTATTTTTCATATTTGTACATATAAGGTTTTGACACATATTTTACATATTATTTCCATACTTTAGAACATTTCTCAACATATACTTAGGGTTGCCAGATGGGATTGTCCCCTTTTTTAAAGAAACGTCCTGGTATCCCGGAAAATGTTCTAGGGGCGCCCATTTGTCCCGTATTTAGCTACAGAAATAACGAATTCAAATTTTATTCTATGTTAAATAAAACCATGTTTATACATTTTAAAATGAAGAATAAAACTCCAAGATAACGAAAATAAACAAAATCATGTACACAAAGAATCATTTTATATTCATGATGTACAGGTTGTGTTAAAAATAGATTCCTTCATATACGTAAAATTTACGTAGCGCTAGTTACATTGTAATATTGGAACACGATAGTGTTCTAGGGTTAACAATGGTTTAAACAGAAATTGATTTTGTATTGTTTAAAAATGCAGGCTCGACCAGGACTCGAACCCGGGTTTCTGGCAATCCGTGCCATTGCTCTACCGCTGAGCTACCGAGCCGGCCTGGCTTCCCCCACATTTTCGCTGGCGCTGTTTTACCTGTGTGAAATCGTCTCTGCAAGCGCTACTGCAACGAGATCTGTTGCCTTTGAAACACTATAGACGTCGACGTTGCCTGGGGAAGCCAGGCCGGCTCGGTAGCTCAGCGGTAGAGCAATGGCACGGATTGCCAGAGACCCGGGTTCGAGTCCTGGTCGAGCCTGCATTTTTCGCTGAAAATCTACATAGTACATCTCCTGTGTGTGCCTAATTTAATGAATAATTTTCTTGCTTTCTTCAATTTTACACCTACTAACTGTTTGCTTCTGCTATTGCGAAACACTTGAAATTCCTGTTTATTTACAATTGTTGTCAACAATAGAGAATCAGGCCTCAATCATCGGCTCCTGGTCGTTACAAACGTTATTTTGGCTATGTTAACATCAGCAGACATTGTGAATTTGAAATATTGAACGCAGTTTTAGTCAATATAAATCCATCTTAAGGGACAACAGAAGGAAATTCACATTCGAATACTTACAACAAAATTGAGAACACATTTTCTGTTGTTTTACAAGTAATGTCAATGTAAGCGTACTGTATTTTATGTTTCTCGTGTAGCGTCTTATACAATGCGTTCGTTTTGGCTCAGGCAGAGATAAAGTTTGAACAACTTTGACCAACTCTTATAACACAGGCTAGTACTCGTTATGCAATATATATAAATACATATTTAGAAGGTTACATAATGTAGAATTACATAATTTGTGTTCATCTCAAGATATTATTAGAAAAATTAAATCTAGAAGACGAGGTGGGGAGATCATGTGACACGAATGGAAGCGGGAAGCAAAGTTTACAGAATTCTTGTTGGGAAACCTGATGGTAAGAGACCTGTAGGAAGGCCAAGACGAAGATGGGGGGATAATGTTGAGATGGGCCTAAAGGAAATCAGTAATGATGGAAAAGAGAGGATAGATCTTGCTCAAGATAGGGACAGATGGAAGGCCTGTGTTGCTGCAGGCATAAACCTTCGGGTTTAAGAAGGCTAGAGCGTTAGTTAGCTAGTTCAAAGTCTGCAGAATTCGTAACTTGGATTTTTTCTGAACGTCGAAATTTTATATTTTCAGTCTCACCGTTTCAGCAATTGGGTATTTTCCACGAACACAAAAACTAAATACGGAGCAACGAACTATCTCATCAATTTCATATGATCCCGTTATTTTTCTATCTTTTGTAGTGTTTCCGTTGTGCTGTATGGAAATGAGTTTTATTTCCGCTCCATTTCCTGTGGCTCTTTTAATGCTTTGAATAGTCGTTCTGCCCACGTTACATGAGTCTCCAGATTGCCCTTTATGGTTCATGAGCTAACGTTTGAAAGCAATCTGTACACGTGTGCAAAAATACTCTTACTTTGTTTATCAAGGTCGTGCCTGTCGAATCGTTTCTCTCGTTGCTGTGACGTAAGAGTGATATTTCCCTTGTGAGCATCACTATTGTGTCACTCATTGTAACATCATAGATAGACGCATTATAGGCAGATGTTGAACTCGGGCAGGAAACCTTCTGCGCTTTTTAGAGTGCGCAAGAAGTTCTCGGTATACTCCGCTTGGAAGCGCCTGCTTTCACTTCTGGATCAAACTATCAAACAAGAGATGGCGCTGCTAAATTTCAAGGCACTGACATCACGGGATGCACTCCGCAAAGACACGATCACGTGGGCTGTGACATTGAAGAAATCCATCGCAAAGGCGTGACTATGTTACAGCGTCAACAGTCGGAAACAAAAAGATGATGCTTATCGTACATCAAAATGAAAACTAGATTCTGGAGGGTACCGTTTTTTTTCTTTTTACTGATTCCTCACAAATACGAGATTAGTCAAGATATAACCTAATACGTTTATCTGTGGTAATAATTACAACCAACGTCCACGAATCGCAGACATCAAGAAACTGCACCAGTTCATATCGAGACGGAGCTACATATGCGACAACGCAAGTTGACCTTGAAGCTCGCATTTCAGTACTGGAATAGATCTCTACAAGGTCAAGGCAAGCTCTGTCTATCGAATAGAGCCCTACAGTTTTAAATATCATGGTTGTAATTGTCCTGGGTGGAATATCGGCCTAGAAACTCTTTTATTTCAGCGAATAACTTCGAAGTAAGAATCGGTATTATGTTTGGAAAGGCCGGAATGTGATCCTACATTTACGTTATCTAGCATCTCGCAAGTAACAGAATTTACAGCTAACTAACTAAATAACTCTCTAGCCTTCTTAAACCCGAAGGTTTATGGCTGCAGCAAGATGGGCAAGATCAATCCCATCTTTTCCATCCATTACCGATTTCCTTTAGGCTCATCTCAATGTTATCCCTCCATATTCGTCTTGGCCTTCTTGCAGGTCTCTTACCATCAGGTTTCCCAACAAGAATCCTGTAAACTCGTCCTTCCTCTCCCATTCGTGCCAAACGGCCTGCCCACCTAAGCCTTCTTGATTTAATTATTTTAATAATATCTGGGCATAAATACAAATTATGTAGTTCTAAATTATATAACCTAACAGGATTTACAGAGCGGTCAAAAAGTTCTCTGAGTTGAGTATTGAGCGAGCAAATAGGTAGGGAGAAGGCACTTTCTATGCACAAATAACTGGGTAAGAGCAGACATATTAAAAAGCTGACAGAAGGAGGGTTGTTAAATGTTCAGGCACCCATAAATTCAAATAGGTTCTATTGGGTTTAGCTACAGCACCGGAACCTTTTTATCGCACATTTTATATTTAGTACAAGTTGCGTATTGTTTCATTGATCCGAAAAAAAAACGGTTCCTGAACCGTATTCAAATCCAGCCAGAAAAAGGTTCCTGAACCGTATTTTCAGCCAGAAAAAGGTTCCTGAACCGTATTTTCAGCCAGAAAAAAGGTTCCTGGACCGTATTTTCAGCCAGAAAAAAGGTTCCTGGACCGTATTTTCAGCCAGAAAAAAGGTTCCTGAACCGTATTTTCAGCCAGAAAAAAGGTTCCTGGACCGTATTTTCAGCCAGAAAAAAGGTTCCTGAACCGTATTTTCAGCCAGAAAAAAGGTTCCTGGACCGTATTTTCAGCCAGAAAAAAGGTTCCTGGACCGTATTTTCAGCCAGAAAAAAGGTTCCTGGACCGTATTTTCAGCCAGAAAAAAGGTTCCTGGACCGTATTTTCAGCCAGAAAAAAGGTTCCTGGACCGTATTTTCAGCCAGAAAAAAGGTTCCTGAACCGTATTTTCAGCCAGAAAAAAGGTTCCTGGACCGTATTTTCAGCCAGAAAAAAGGTTCCTGAACCGTATTTTCAGCCAGAAAAAGGTTCCTGAACCGTATTTTCAGCCAGAAAAAGGTTCCTGAACCGTAATTTCATCCAGAAAAAATGTTACTGAACCGTATTTTCAGCCAGAAAAAGGTTCCTGAACCGTATTTTCAGCCAGAAAAAAGGTTCCTGGACCGTATTTTCAGCCAGAAAAAGGTTCCTGGACCGTATTTTCAGCCAGAAAAAGGTTCCTGGACCGTATTTTCAGCCAGAAAAAAGGTTCCTGAACCGTATTTTCAGCCAGAAAATGGTTCCTGAACCGTATTTTCAGCCAGAAAAAAGGTTCCTGAACCGTATTTTCAGCCAGAAAAAAGGTTCCTGAACCGTATTTTCAGCCAGAAAATGGTTCCTGAACCGTATTTTCAGCCAGAAAAAAGGTTCCTGGACCGTATTTTCAGCCAGAAAAAAGGTTCCTGAACCGTATTTTCAGCCAGAAAATGGTTCCTGAACCGTATTTTCAGCCAGAAAAAAGGTTCCTGAACCGTATTTTCAGCCAGAAAAAAGGTTCCTGAACCGTATTTTCAGCCAGAAAATGGTTCCTGAACCGTATTTTCAGCCAGAAAAAAGGTTCCTGGACCGTTATTTAAGTTCATCCGGAAAAAGATCCCTGAACTGAATTGAAATACTTTAGAGATAAAAAGGTTCTTTACGGTCCAGAACACATTTACACTTGCTGATTTTCTTCCTGGACCGGAATTGAATTTATTTAAAATTCCTGTATCTTTAAAAACCCTGCACAGAAGCCTTTGGAAGATCGGGAGGGATTGAATCTTGAACACTGTATAACTTTTTAGAGCTCTGTGGAAAGTTAATGTTCTAACATTGCTGGAAGGCTATTGGCCTGACAATTTCTTTCCTTGTCAAGTAAATTTTTAGAGACTGCCGTCTCCGACGTTGTACACAACAGTTTCCTTGTTCCCGCTATAACTCATAAAGCTATTCCACTGCTCAGTCGGAATACAGACATTGAGCCAATGCCATTTGGCAACAGAGTTCCGTTGGAGAAAGATAGATTAAGAATCTCCAGTTCACCGCACGATCGCCAGTTTCCTATGCAGAGAGGGATGCCGAAACATCATTTGGTTTCCACGTAATAATGAAGTTCAAGCGTGAAATACCGGAATTTTTTAAATCGGCAAATACATATATCCTTTCTCATTTCCTTCCTTTATCTTTTCTTTCTATATCCTACCTCATTCTTGTTTCCTTTCGTCTAGTTTCATGTCTTGGGAATCTTGTCATAATCAGATTGGTAGAAATCATATGTTTAAATATTTTTGGAATATGTTTTGAATATTTGTGCCATGTACAAAGGACGTAGAGAAGAGGATATAAATACCATATTTTATGTCACAACATGTACTGTAAACGGTAACAATGTAATGGGCTATATCTGAAAATATGTCAAAATATGTAACAAAATTAGTCGAAATTTATCGTTTTAATTGGCTAAGTGCACAAAAATATGTAATTACATAAAAACCTCGACCATTACTATAATCAAACGTATGCATTAACAGTCTGGACAAAGCATATGTAGCGAATTATCCACTAGCTGCAAACATTATGCACGAAAACAAGTTCAAATTTGAAATTGCAGCTTCGGAATTCGTAGCAGTTGCAGTTATTAAAGAAAATAATATTACAAAGTGCCCAAATTATCATAAATGATGTTATGCTCTTGCTTTTTAACCAGGCATGAAGCTGTTGTGGCTTGCGTTTGGTAGTTTCTATCTACTTGCTGCAGAGGGCACCGAACCACCGTGTTTCCAACCATACGCCTCAAGCTTCTCATCAAAGCAGACATACGCCAATCCTCAGGAATGCTTCGATCTGTCTTCTTATTCAGGTATTGTATTATTAATGTTAATATTTTCATTCAGTCTCTGTGTGGTTGGTTAGTTGGTCCCTAGAGGGGGGAAGCTTCAGCAAATTATTTCGAAGCATTAAGTTATCATATAAATGGTACTTATAGCATCCCAAATGGTCAGAAAGTTGCATTTAAAGAAGGATTTGTGTAGTGAACTTCCTAAGAGACCAGGGTTGTGTGTGACCTACCCTAATATATTTGTCTGCCATCGATTCTATTACTTATAATTTCATGAAACCGCATTTAAGAAAATCGAAATTTTAGTACTTACGATAATTATTGAAAATTTACGTGTACATCTCTGTCCGGTACTCTAACTTCGCTTGCAGTGCAGTTGGTTCCATAATTCTATTTAGTTCATGCAGGAAAGTCGTATTTCAGGAACCGACGATGCTGACCTCACTGTGCTTCCTGCTAGGTCGAACGTTCATTTGCAGACAGGGATGGAAACTCATTCTAAAGTATCATAAAACCAGAGATGCGGCGATGAAAAAGCAAAATAATAAAATTTTTAGAAAGGAAGTAAAAAATATGTCAGAATACTCGCATATTTGAGCGAAATTAGTCACGCGACGCCATGAAACAGCTAGAAATACACAAGAGATTCGCTAAGTTTAGCGCATGGAAAGGAGAGCCCAGTTCTACCCCCTGTGCCCAACCGGCCCACTACGTTTCCTGTTGAGTGCAATGGTGTCAGGCGGACCAAGTCATCGCAGCAGGTCTGCGAATCCAAGGTCCTTCGACCGCTTATCCACCTCTCTTGAAGGTCTGGTCATAAGGGACCTTTTTTTCAGCCCCCTTCTTTACAAACACGGCAGGGTTTCTGTGACGTCATCAAGATTAAACTTCTCAGAATGTCCAACACTGTAGGCCTAAAGCCTGCAACGCTCTTGTTTTTAAGAGAAAAACACATTGAAGAGCATCGTAACCCAACTTACACAGAATACATGAAAGTAATGGTACATTGAAAAAAATATAAGTAAGCAAAAGGAAAAATTTCCCCACGGTTAGCGCTAGAAAGAACTGGGGGGGGGGGGGGGGACAGTTCTGGATCCATTGTATTTCCTTCACAGTATTTCTCCTTTTCATTTTTTTTTTATTCTGCGGTTCAAATATCGATTTCGGAAAATAATGTTCTTGCTTTACAAAACACGAAGTACTTCATTTTGTTTTCTCTTTACTATGATTCCGAATGACAAGACTGATCAAGATTTTTGTTCTCGAGGTGACAGACATACTTACTTAGACAGAACCCTTTTCCCTAACATATCTTACTTTCACACCAGGGATGGTTAAAAAACATCAGGATTCCGGAAAATTTTAAATATCGATTCGGAAATTTTACTACCCGGATCTCGGAGGCAATCCGAATTTCGGAGAGAGAGGTTTAACAGTTTTTACCATTTTTTGGGTAGAATTTAAGAAAGTTTAGTCTTCCTTATTTTACGATCAAATACTCCGTAGAAAAAAAAAATGAATTTCAGATGTCTGTACGAACACGGTTATCATCATTATTAATGTAAGATCCCCCCTCCTCCACGGTTGAAAGATTGACCCTGACGTTTAGCAAGTCTTGCGATGACTACGTAAAATTTGAACGCTTCGCCACTGCCAAAAACACTGTTCAATTGATCTTAACCATCGATTTGCTTTAATCTGAAGTGAAAGAAAGTAATAATTATTTTCCCACAATTGATGCATGCGTCACTTCAGATCCAAGAAATGTAATATAAGCTTAGTTGAGCGCTCTCGTGTAAAATAAATATTTCTCCTATATGAAAAAATTAGAATGTAGAAATGCTCATGAATGTCGTCGCAGAGCAAGCTGTCCTTTTTCCCACAATTGACGCATGTGCAGCATGCACCGCATGCGTTCAGGAGACACATATGAGTAAAACACACTGTCTCAGAACACGTTTTGACAGAAGGTTCTTTTTGTGGCCTTAAATAAAATTCAATTAAAAGAAATTGAAACCGCTTGGCATCAGAAGAAGTGTGCAGCAGGGGTATTCTGCCACAAAAGAAGTGATGAAAGTGAGGTGACAAAAGGAAATTTCATAAAGAATATGGAGGACAGAATAAAGAAAATATGTACGAAGGAGTGTGAAAAAGAAGGCAAAATAAATAGCCTATGGACACAGCTGGAAAAGAATGGCTATGAGAAGCAGGATAGACTGGACATAAACAGAAGAAGGAAGAAAAGAGGAAGGGGAGAATTGGAAGAGAAAGAAGAAGAGAGAAGGTTTGGAATAAGGAGTATGGGGAAGACCACAGAAAAGATATGCAAAGTGCTTAGGAAAGCGGGCATTAAAACTTGCAGGAAGGGAGGGAGAAGCATCTTAGGAATAGCGAAGAATTCAAACAAGAAAAAGGAAAACAGAGAAGAGGAAGAGAAAGGGATTATCTACGAAGTAAAATGTAAAGAATGTCAGAGTGTGTACATAGGAAAAACGAAGAAGAAGCTGAAAGACAGGTTGAAACAACATAGGGATGATGTACGACTTAAGAGAGAGAGAAATGAGATATTTAAACACACGAGAGAAACAGGACATGGCATAGAGTGGGATGAGGCTAAGCAGATAGGAAGGGAGAAGAGAATGCTAGTGAGAAAATGGAAGGAAGCAAAGTAAATAGAGAAGAAAGATGAAGAAGACACAATGAACTGGAATGGGGGACTGCAGTTAAACAAAGAATGGAAGAAGGTGTTAGAAACAGTGGAAAGCACAAGAGAGAAAGAGAAGAAGGAAGAAAATGAAGGAAAAAGAGCGTGAGATATAAAGCCCAACCACATTCTATATGGAAGTAAATATGTTTAGCCTTTTAGGTGAAAGTGCAGTTGACAAGAGAAAGCCACGTGCTAGAAAGTTCCAGAACAACTTTCTAATAGTCTGGAGGGAGTAATGTTTTGTGTATATATAATGACCTGTTTTTGTATCTTGTTACTTTTGTACTTGCTACAGAGTCTGAAAAAGACTTTGCTAGAAGGTTGAAACGTTACGTTTAGTTTATGTTTTTAATAAATAAATTACTGCCTTAGTCAGCATATTTATTTTTTCAAAATTCAATGTTTCTTGAGGCCACCCTGTAAACAACTTTGAGTTCAACTTTGAAGGGAGATATTTCAAGTTATTCCATGCTCCGGCTCGTCCGTGTTTCGTTGACACTCACGAAATAACCTTGAACGGGCGGAATCACCGTTCAACGACTTGCTCTGTAACATAGTGTCGTGTGCGATGAAAGAGAAATATGAAGGCTTTGTTATGTTTCACCGTTAAAGTTATTTTCAGTGTTAAACTGAAACGAACTCATGCTAACGAACACGTGTGCTACAACGACGGCAAGGATTATTCTATTTATTTATCAAACATAAGTGGCCAATTTACATAAATATAACATTCTGTATTAATATCCTTTTACCTATGTGTAACAAAAAGTATTCAATGAAACTTAAGCCAGTGAATTTTCTATTGATTGATTGATTGATTTAGTTTATTTTACTTCGCGTTTTGTGCCTCTTGGTTAATTTGCGAAGATGGGAATGAGTGATGACATGATGATATTGATGAATGGACACTCATAATCATCCATGCCCACGCAGGGATTCGAACCCGGGACCCCTGGCGTCGTAGCGCGATATGCTAACCACGTTTTAAATTTCCATTTGTAAATCATACAATTACAATATTTTTTTACAAAGTATATAAATTATATTATTTACAAATTACCTTTAAAAAGTTGGCATAATGTAATTTTCTATAGTCTAGAGACATTTTGTCATATTCTTGTATTAGCGTCAGTCCAAAGTCCAGATAAATATATTTCTTCCTGTAGGAAATAAAAACATTTGATATTGTTCTATTAACAATTTTTTTTTATTATTATTTTTTTTGCTTTGTCCTTGGAAAGAAATGAAACTGGCAAGACAATGTATTTCGCTGAAACTTGATTTGGTGAATTACGACAAATTCTACTGACCATGATCCTTAATTTTGGCCACGTTATGGCTGCTCTTTTGCATTCAGTGATCTTGTGAGTAATCGATTCTGGGACATGGCAATTATTACAATTTGAGGAATTGCTAAAGTCGTATTTATAACATCTGTCTGCTGTTACAATTACTTTTTGTATTACTTTATACCATATAGATAATGCCTTACTCGTTAGATGTGTCGCCATTACATTATTCCAACTTTGTTTCCAATTACGTGTTGGATTTTCTCTTTCAATTCGGACAGGTGTTGTATAGGCATTACGTTGCTCTCTGTAACATATGTTTTACAGAAGGAATGTCATACTTATGTTGCACAGTTCTATAAAAGGCACGAATAACAAGGTGATTATAGAAAGTTAATTCTCTGGGAATGATTTTTATATCCATTGGTATTGTTAATGGTATATCTTTTAACAAGGTAATTATTATTTGTTGCGTAGTGTAATCAATGATAAAGTATATCGCTACAAGACTGGCTTGAATAAAGCTCGCTCGTGATAAGAAAGACAACGCATCATAAGCTGTCTTCATCTGCCATCAGAAAAATAACCTTTACATCAGAAAGAAAAATGTAAATCAATCATGTAAATCAACCTATGCATACACGAATGCTTCCAATAATGTGTTTTCCAAAAGACAGATCCTGTTCATCAGGATTTTAAGATGTGCAAAATTGGCTTTCTTCCGCATTTGCCATTATGACCCGAAACATAATTTCCACATCTAAATTATGAAGTAAATGCAACTTTTTTTAGAACATCTTGTGAATATTTATTTTCACTAATTTTATGTGGTATGGATAACTGAGTTGGCGACTTTCTGTATACCTAGGTATAATATAAATGTATGCTCTTTAATTTTGTCTTAGAATATGCTGTTAGGAAGGTAAAAGAAACTAAAGAAGGACTAAAATTAAATCGTATGACTCAGTTGTTAGCATATGCAGATGATGTAGATTTATTAGGGGATGATATAAATACAATCAAGAATAATGCTAAAATATTTTTCAAAACTGGTAAAGAAGTTTGGAAGTTAACAAAGATAAAACTAAATATATGCTTACAGGCCGAAACCAAGTGTTAGGTAATAATCAAAATCTAATTATTGATAACAACTCGTTTGAACCAGTTTCCAAATTCAAATACTTAGGAGTAATATTAACAAATGAAAATTATATTAAAGAGGAAATAAAAAGTAGGCTTAATTCAGGAAATGCATGTTACTTCTCTCTTCATAAACTTTTGTCTTCTTGTTTAATACCTAAGAAAGTAAAAGTTAAAATATACAAAACAGTAATTTTGCCTGTAGTATTATATGGGTGTGAAACTTGGTCCATTACATTGAAAGAGGAACATAAATTGAGAGTATTTGAAAATAAGATCCTTAGAAAATATTTGGACCTAAAAGGGATGAGGAGACAGGTGAATGGAGAAGGTTACATAATTTAGAACTACATAATTTGTATTCATGTTCAGATATTATTAGAATAATTAAATCATGAAGACTTAGGTGGGCAGGCCATATGGCACAAATGGGAGAGGAAAGAGGAGTTCACAGGATTCTTGTTGAGATGGACCTAATGGAAATCGGTAGAGATGGAAAAGAGTATATAGATCTTGCTCAATATAGGGAAACATGGAAGGCCTGTGTTGCTGCAGCCATGAACCTTCGGGTTTAAGAAGGCTAGAGAGTTAGTTAGTTATGGTAATGTGCTTAATAATTTTTTACAATGCGATTCAGACAATATGTTAAGTTTCTATATTCTACATTTTTCGTATTTTAACATATGAAATATTGATGCTTCTTAAAAAATCACAGCCATAACCGTATCAACTCACACGCCTGTGTCTATCCTTCCACGATTTGCCACTGTCATGCTCCATATCACACCCTGGCGTCGCTAGATATGTTTGTAGAGGGGGGTGTCCAAGCCCAATTATAAAACTTGCTTAGCAGAAATAATAACAATACTAATTATTATTAACACGCTCATAATTCTTTATGATAACTATTAAACTAAAAAAACAATTTCATTACAGATTTTCATTATTATTATTATTATTATTACTGATTGGTTTTAAGTCCACTTTATGCATATGAAGGCTAATTTGGACTGGACCTACAGTTTAAAGTGGGATCCGAACCACTAGTACCTCCACCGGGAATCGAACTTAAACACACTTAAATACAAGGTGACCACGTTATCAGTACATTATTATTATAATTATTATTATATCCTTGGCTCGACTTTTGAGTGAATATCCATCACAACTGCTTTTCCGTTATCTTTTTTACATTTCTTAAGGTTAGTACCCTGAAATGTATTTATTTATTTCAGATACAGTACTGAAAGACCATTTTATACTGAAACTGTAGCAACAAGGAAACAAAAACAAACAAACAAAAAAGAATAAGACAATTCAAGATGGCACAGAATGAAATTGTTACATGTACATTCTTAGTGATTGTCGGAAACTGTTCTGACAAGAAAATATCAACATTTACAGGCAGGTTATTATATAAAAGGGGGAGCCTATAGTAAAGAGACCGCTGTTGATGGGTGAGCCTTGTAGCGGGAATGTGAAAGAGCTTTACGCCTCAATTTTGTTATTAACTTTTACATTCCTAGTTCTAGAAAAAGCTGTAGATGTCAAGGGAATATTCGAGTTATAAAGTTTATGTTATTTGTTCTCTGGCATAAAACTCACATTTTGTAAGCGCTTATTCATTTGGATTGGGTGATACAATATGAACAACGTAAACTGGTTTCTGCATTTTATACTCATTTTTTCCTATGTAACGCATTTATACTTTCGTTATTTGATCATAATATCTGTTGTCACAAAAATAACAAGCTTTCTGCTGTCTTGTAACTTGAAATGAACTATGCCAATTTCGAGACGGGGGGGGAAGAGTTGTTCGAACCACACCCCCGTTCCGACGCCCATCGCTTCATTGGTTAGAGATTTTACTTCTTCTTTGCAGATGAAGAGAAAGAATGGTTTTCCAAACTTGAGGAGGTCGAAAGCATGTTGAAACTCCACGTCGAGAAAGAGTCGAAAGATTCGTACGCAAAGCTAGCTGCAGCTGAACTTGAGAAGCTGGAATCTTTGAAGAAAGGAACGGCAGGCTTTGGACATCACCTGACCACGGGACTTTCATATGACAAAGATGACGTAGCCAAAATTTCCAAGGACTCGAAAGCTGCCGTCTATGTCGCTGAAAAACTGGCAAAGATGTTAGCCGATGAGTGAGTAGTCTGTGTCTAAAGTAAACTAAGATGAATTTACAATGCCTTTTCTTTTTTTCTTTTTCAACATGGATCATGAAAAAAATACCAACAGTGTTGATAATTATCTTCCACCAACAAGATTACATGATTTTGACTTCCCTTTTTTCCCCCTTTAGCCCACATTCCGTTTGTCCTTTTTTAAAAACATTTTCCTTCTTGTCCCTTCATTGACTCAGCCTACATGACTTTTTTTCTTCTTTTTAAAAAGCATCTTCCTTGGTCCCTTTATTGACAAGATATCAAATATTTTGTACGACTAGTTTTTCCTTGAACAAAACATTCAACAATTGTCTATTTGGTGCAGTTTAGAGGGAAGAAGGAACAAGCGCCTTGAACAAAACATTCAACAATTGTCTATTTGGTGCAGTTTAGAAGAAAGAAAGAACAAGCACCTTGAACAAAACATTCAACAATTGTCTATTTGGTACAGTTTAGAGGAAAGAAAGAACAAGCGCCTTGAACAAAACATTCAACAATTGTCTATTTGGTGCAGTTTAGAGGAAAGAAAGAACAAGCGCCTTGAACAAAACATTCAACAATTGTCTATTTGGTGCAGTTTAGAGGAAAGAATGAACAAGCGCCTTGAACAAAACATTCAACTATTGTCTATTTGGTGCAGTTTAGAGGAAAGAAGGAAGAAGCGCCTTCTACCTTCCCTTCCCTCCGTGTGTTCGGGAGTATGTTGCAACGATTGTTGAAACAATGCGATCTGGGTTTACGCAGAAACAAACGCATTGTAAGCGGCACTCCTATTGGGTTGAAAGTGTACTTATCTGCTATATTTATACTTTTATTGTGAGTTTTTTTTAGAATAGTTTTAACTTTAATGTGTGACAGTGAATGACAGTATTGAGTGTCAGTGAAATGGCGAAGCCTGGTACAATCAACAGCAAAGGTATTAGGAGGATGTACGGCGAAGTGGGTTAGAAACCCTGCGTGTTCAAGAGCAACTTTGATAAGGTACCTGAAGTTTTTCGAGCTGAACCAGGAAGTGGGCGATCTTTAATCCTCAAGGAATTTCTGCAAAACGATTACCAAAAGAGATCTGTGTGTGGATTTGATCACCATGAAATTGCTGGGTGATAAGTGGATATGTTATCGATTTCATTATTTCACCTTGCTTTTCTACCTTTGGAAGTTGAATGATGAATATATTAATTTGATGAATTGATAAACCCGAAAAAGCCTTCCCCGTGGCAAATTGGTTTGCGTAACGCGCTTCAAAGTCGAATATCTGCGGTTATAACTTGGTCCTCAAAATATAAATGTGTGATTGTCTTCATCTTATTCTCATCTATTACATCTTGATCGTCGCGATTAAGCGAGAGTGGTAGAACAGTGGCGTGAAATAGCAAAAATAGAACCTTCGGTGTCGGGTTCTGTGTTTGAAGCATTGTTGTTTCTTCAATAAATAGTGGCAATATATTGTGACAGTGCAATAGTGGACATTAGGGGAAGCGGGGGTGCAGTTTCCCCCTCCCACTTTTTGCCACCTCACTATAGTAAACCATATCTAGCAAGGGAAAGTAAACTGTCCTTGCCCCCCAGTTATGCCACTTTATCCCCCCACCAGTTTTGGAATCCAATCGCCTCCACTGTGACAGTGATATGAAATGCTTCTTATTTTATAAGTAATAGTAATATGAGAAGAACGATAGATATTCCTCGTATTTTCGATTTTCTTTCAAACTAATTTTCAGTCTGTGATGATAATATTTAGTGTCCGAAATAGGTTTGAAATCAATTTGTTATTGCATGGAGATGTAACTAAGGAGATCCTTAGTTGTGGCGTTGCAATCAAAGAGTACTTGGTTCGATGTCCGGTGGAGGGACTTAGTGGTTCGGATATCATTTTAAGCTGTAGGTCCAGTCCCGTTTAGCCTTTCTGTGCTTTAAGTGTATTTGATAAAAATTACGTCCTCGAATCTTGTGGCAAGTAGATATTGATCGTAAGTTCCATTGTTGCAGGTTTTGGGGATAATAGACATCTTGAAATGAGCTTTTAATTTTCACATAGATTTTTTTTGTTATTTAGCGTCGCTTTTCTGCCACTTTTGAGTAATGACAACAATGAAGATGAGTAATGATATAGAAAGACACTCACAATGCACAGACCGGTATTCGAACCCGGGATCACTGTCGCCATAGTGTGCTGTGCTAACCACACCTCCACAGAGGTCCACAGTTTTCACATAGAAACTTTCACATCTTCCTTACGTATATTTCGGGTTCGATCCCACAAGTGGTTTGGATTCCACTTTAAACTGTACGTCTAGTCCCGATTAGCATTACTGTGCATAAAGTGGACTTAAAACAACAAATCAAACATATTTCTATCACATTATCTTATAATTAAAACTACCCCTTCATTTCAAGTTTAGCTAATATTTACAGCTTTCGCTTGGTAGTGAATGAGAACTGCATCGCTTTATGTTGAGATACAAATCCCATCACCCAGATTTAACATTAAAAAATCTGTCCATTCGATTTTCCCCACAACTCTGACACTATGCGCGACTTTGCTCCAGAGAAAGGTGCGACAGGGTATCTAAATGATTCGCGAAATTTCCTGTGTGTGCTGTGTGAGTGGGGAGGAGGGCTAAGACTTTTTCACGGGGAGCTATAACCCACCTTCGTCACATCCCTAATGGTGACACCACCGAAACGAACGGATGGAAATACCATCAATTAGATTATTAATCAAAACAGATTAAAACACTTGTTTTATGATAGTAGAAATAAATTTCTAAATTATATTTCATTTAATCAACAGATTAACCGTAAAAACCATCTCAAAAAGTATAATATAATCTGCATAAACCTGGACGAAAGTTTACATTTTCATATTCTTACACTTAATCCAAAACATAATCGGTCCCATGATATTTATATAAAAAAAAGATGCCTAAAATTTGCTCAAAATATCAAAGAATTCTCATTTTTGAGGTAATAGTTGTACCAAAATCTGTTTATCTAGGCATAGGTTCATTTAATGTTTCGAGTTAAAAATCGTTCCAAGTATAAAATAATATTTTATAACCGTAACCGTTTACATAATCAATTTTATATCTAGAGTCTTAATCGGAATTTAAAAAATCCCTCTCCTTGTAATCAGTAGTCGACTGTATTTCTACATTTAAATGCATTGTCTACATAGGTTACATTTGCTTATACGTTTGTCTACGTCTATGCAGGCAATGCAAACTACATTAATTAATTTACAGCACAGTTTCGAAAGAAAAGTGCCACTTTTGAATCACGTCCGTTCATATTCAGATAAGAACAACCATATTTACAAGAAGGAATTCTGTAATTTTCTTCAAAGCAACATCTGTTGGGAAAATATAAAGTTTAGGCAATAAACGGGCGCAATCTTGAGAGAAGAGTAGTAAATTGTTCAATCACGAAAACATTTCTTATATTCTGTTTTATAGATTACGTGCACGTCCGCACAATCCGATTTTCGTTCTCATCCGCACAATATTTTTATCTTGCAGTGTTATCGTGCTCATCCGCACGCACCCAGCGGCCACCTGGTGCACATCTAGCCTCATGATCTTGGGGGGAAAGTCAGAAGGGCAGCTATGGGTAGAACTGTTGCTGCATTCTAACCTAACCTAACCTAACCATCGATTGAACAGCACTATAGCAAGGGAAACACCGCACATTTTCTCTCTGGTAAAGATGCTAGAGGATGATGCCACGTTAAGTTTCCATGCCCTTAGAAAACAGGAAGTGTACGGCAACCGGCAGAAGAGGATGGATTGATTGATTGATTGATTTAGTTTATTTTACTTCGCCATTTGTGCCTCTTCGCTAATTTGCGAAGATGGGGATGAGTGATGAAATGACGAAATTGATGAATGGACATTCACAAACAACCAAGCCCGAGCGGTATTCGAACCCGGAACCCCTGGCGTCGTAGCGCGCTGTGCTAACCACTCCGCCACGGAGGTCGATATCACTCGGCCACAGGGTCCGGCCGGCAGAAGAGAACGTTAGCATATCTACAGCGTGGCTCAATAAGTCACTTAACACCCCCAGTACAAGGCCACTGCGGCATGGAATGTGAAAATGGCGATGACCAATCGTTGCCTGGCCAAGGGGGAACCACATTGTCGTCACCCGCATGGTCGGTAGCCATCTTGATGTCCGCCATCTTGAATTCAACTTCAGAATTTTAAATGGGAAGAGGGTGATATGATATATCAAATCAGGCTAGAATTGAACGAGAAATTCAATGGTGAAGGTTTTATCGACGTATCTTTAACCAGTAAAAAGTTATGACTGAATTCTTGTACCAATTTGCTCCTTTTCGAGGTGTTAGAAAAATGCCTTAAAATTTGTTTAGTGCATCGGTAATGCATCGAGATCAAAGTGATGTCTATGGAGAGAAGTTCGCATGCCATTTCACAAGATTTTAATCGGATACATCCATGAAGAGCTGCGCATTATGAATGGTTGTCACGAACAATTACAGTGTGACGCTTCCATTAAATGAAAAGTCCTTCACAGTGACAAGGCTAATGTTTATGTTCATAAGGAAGTTCACCTCACCGTCATATAGCAACAGAATATTGTTCATAATTGTAAAGAAGAACATAAGGTACTTGTCACAACAGTTGAAATGCTCGATAATCCAATGCTACTGTAGTAGCCATGTTGTATGCATGGACTAGTGTCTTCACGTATACCCAATGTCTTTGACAAACAAAACCACATTTGTTTCTATTGTTGACTTTATAATGAAAGCTCATGGATAATATTATTTTGTGTTTCAGGTACAACATAAGGCTACCAGTGGCAGCCAACATCTTGCAATTCCTCAACATCACCGTCACGAAAGAAGGGGCTTGCAATGAGGATATCACGTGTGATCCGAATAGCAAGTACAGAACAATTGACGGTTCCTGTAATAATTTGAAAAACCCAACCTGGGGCATGGGGAAGACTGCTTTTCAGCGGCTACTACAGCCAAACTACAGTAACGGTGAGATCTATGACCACGTGGTATGGTTTTACATAAGGCGCACGCATTGGCGTAGTCGGGTCTGGGCATAGTGAGTTTATGCCCTTTCCCAATTTTAGACAAATTTCACTATTTCACAATGTAAAAATGTTACAGAAACAAGACAGCCATTCTTCAAAATAGATTTTAGTGTGTAAAAATCTACAATGGCGTTAACCGCTTCTTTTCACATCGTGCAAGGAAATAAAGCTAAAAAGACCAATACCATGGACGTCAGCAGGATTTTTTCCAGGTGGGGGGGCAAACAAGGCACATTTTCCCCAATAATAGTGTTGTTCCCTCAAAAAACATTACTTAAATTTGAATTTAACATATCCATGCAATAATTAACACATATTATTGTGGCTGAAATGAAATTATATGTGAAAAATATATATTTTCTGGTTGACCTTCATTTTCCAGAGGTAGTCACGGCCCCCCTTGACCAATACTATATGCCCCCATACGTAGGGGTCTTATTTTGTGCCAAAATTACTTACAGCGAATAAAAATATACACGAAACAAATTACTCATTAATAGGAAGTCTCGGCATAATGAAAATTTAGCATTTTTAAGCAATTGTTAGTCTTTTTCCGCGAATTTGACCATTATTTTTTTATTTATTGACTTGATTTTATTTTCCTTAACTTTTCTGCTGCTTTCAGCTAATCGCGAAGATGAGGATGAGTGATGGCATGATGATATTGATGGATACTCACAAAAACATCCATGTCCAGGCTGGGATTCGAACCCAAGACCTCTGGCGTCATAGTGCCATGTGATAACCACTCTACCACGAAGGTTCGTTATCATGTTTTGCATACATGTCGAGCATCGCATAAGTCTTAAATTTTCTACTTTATTAGTTTAATGTCTGACAAATTTATGTACACAAATAAACTAAACGTTATTATTTCAGTAATATTTTCCCATAACAAACATCCATCAACACAATTTATAATCAAAGATTGTGTCCTGGCTTCGCCTCTGGGTGTAACTTTATTTCAATTCTGTCAATATAGGCTCAATTATTGAAAAAACTGTTGCATTGCATTCTAGAGTATGTATTTCTTTCCATTCTCTCCATGTTGCCATTGCAACCTTCATGTCCAAAATCAAGAAGTGTGTTAACACTCCCCTGTAGTTCACAACTTTCCTTAGTAAATTTTTGCTTGCTTAGGGCTCTGTGATACGAGCCCTTTAAGAAAAGTTTTCATTCGGTATGTATGCAACAACCACGTGTCGAAAATCAAGAAGTGTGTTAACACTTCCGTGTAGCTCACAACTTTCCTTAGTAAAGTTTTGCATGCTTAGGGCTCGTTACGGTGCTACGAGCCCTCTAAGAAAAGTTTCCATTCTGTATGTACGCAACCACGTGTCACAAATTCACGGTTACCATTGGCATGTACCGAGTGTTTTTATTCTGCGGGGAGAAACTAACAATCAATTAAAATGCTAAATTTACATTATTGTCACTGGAATGAAAACACTCAGTTCATGTCAGTGCCAACGGTGAATTTGTGACACGTGGTTGCATACAGAATAGAAACCTTTCTTCGAGGGCTCGTAGCACCGAATAGAGCGCTAAACAAGCAACAATTTACTAAGGATGCTGATATCCTCTACGATCTGCAAAAGTTTGTCAGTGTTTGACGGCGTATGTATGTACGATGCATATATAGAAAATGCCAATGTGATCAGATTACAATGGTCTGCACATAGTACCATAAATACTCCGGTCAGAAACAGGTCACCGAATCCAGTAATAAATTATTTTTGAAAGTGTCTTTGAATATAACAATGAACTATGTTGACCCCCCCCCCCCAATACCCTGAGATTTCTTGAAATAGTTAATGTAATTCGAATGCTGAAATTGTAGATATATTTTATAACTAAAAGTATTGTTTTCTGTACCAGAATGACGCTTAGGGGTACTAAATGCAAGGTGAAGATTGAAGGAGAGCTCACAAGGGAATTTGCAGTGAACCAAGGTTTGAGACAAGGAGATGTGCTATCTACGATATTATTCAATATAGCTTTAGAAAAGATCATGAGTGGATCAAGGGTGTAACCCAGGAGGAACTCTCTTCAACAGAGTGAACCAAAATCTAGCATATGCTGATGACATTGATATGATGTCAAGAAGTGAAGGAAGGACTGGAAAGATTGGAGAACACAGCTAGTGAGATGGGACTCCAAATAAACCAACCCAAGACTAAATACATGTTCTCAGCGCGAAATATGGATTTCAGGGAAGGCCAACATATACAACTTAATGGAGGCACCTATGAAAAATGGAAAAGTTTCAAATATCTTGGAACATTAGTTACCGTGGATAATAATATTAAGGAGGAAATAAAAGCAAGAATTGCAGCTGGTAATCGAAGCTATTTCTCACTGTTAAGAGTTTTCAAATCTCGCAGCCTGAGTAGAAATTTGAAAATCAAAGTATATCAGCTAGTCGTAAAGCCAGTGGTGACATATGGAGCAGAGACATGGACTTTGGTGCAAGCAGATGAAGAACTTTTGCGAAGATGGGAAAGAAGGATACTGAGGAAAATATACGGGCCAGTAAATGAGAATGGACAATGGCGAATAAGGAGAAACGATGAAATTAGAGCACTCTACAAAAAACCAGATATAGTTTCCGATATAAGAAGCATGAGACTGAGGTGGCTAGGACATGTGGAAAGAATGCCTGAAGACAGAGCGGTTAAAAAGGTCTATAAAGAGACACCAGGAGGGAGAAGATTAAGAGGAAGGCCAAGGAAAAGATGGTTGGAGGACGTTGAGGAGGACCTTAGGAGGATGGGAGTAAGACGGTGGAGACGTCGAGCAGAAGACAGAAGAGAATGGGCTATCATTGTGAGAGAGGCCAAGGCCCTTTAGGGGCTGTAGCAGCCAAGGAGTAAGTAAGTAAGTATTGTTTTCTGTGACTTACAGGCCGGTAGTTACAGTAACTACTACGTATTATTATTATTATTATTATTATTTTACAGTACCCTTATGCACGTAATAACATGGAGCTGAGGTACCATGAAGGACAGTAGTTTAAGTGGTCTCTGACTGATTGATATCTGTGCATTGTGAAAAAGTACAAAAAGAAAAAGAACTGTTCATAACAAAGTGATAGGCTAAATATTTCTTGAAGGGAAGCAAGGAGAATCCAATTCCTATCTAAATAGTAAATAGTAAATACCCCCACACCCCCTATACGCCTTCATGGCTTGGTTCTAAGCACAGGGGAACACTTTACCTTTACCTTTTATAGTAAACTTGAAATATAATTAAGCCTTGTTTCCATATTGAAACCAATAAGTTGCTGACCAAGGCAGTTTATTAAGGTAAAAACACTTAACACGTAACGTTTCGACCCTGTATCAGGGTCTTCCTCAGACGAAGAACTAAACTAAAATGATGAAATAAACTACACACAGAAAGATTTCATACACATAGCAGGGTCACAAGCCACACAACAACAAATCAAATTGACAGTCCTTATCTAGGAAGATTTCTACAAAGGAATTAAACATATCACCTCCTGACAGTTGTTGACTAATGGGTCTACTACACTGACAGGTGATTGGCAGGTCAAGATCAGCAAGAGTCTAAGAACCACCTGCTCACCACTCCCCCACCCCTCCTGCCTTTCTGGTTATGGGTGAATACCTCCTCCTCTGGTCTTCTTCTTTTCTCTTCTTTCTTCCTTCTTCATACTTCTTTTTTCTTCATTCCTTTTCTTCATCCTTTCAACTTTCTCTAACACACTCTTCCATTCCATGTTTATCTTGAGCCCTCCATTCCAATTCATGACGTCTTCTCCTTTCTTTTCTATTTCTTTGGCCTCCTTCCATTTTCTCACTAGTTCTCTCTTCTCTTTTCCTATTCGCCTAGCCGAATCCCATTCAACTTCATGTCCTGTTTCTCTAGTGTGTTTGAATATGGCATTCCTGTCTCTCTTCAATCTCACATCATCCATGTGTTGCTTTAACCTGTCTTTAAGTCTCTTCTTCGTTTCCCCTATATATACACACTTTCACATCCTCTGCACTTCACCTCGTAGATAACCCCTTCCTCTTCCTCCTCTCTCTTTTCTTCATTCTTCTTGCTGGCTATACTTAAAATAGTGCGTCCTCCCTTCAGGAGGTGATATGTTTAATTCCTTTGTAGAAATCTTCCTAGATAAGGACTGTCAATTTGATTTGTTGTTGTGTGGCTTGTGACCCTGCTATGTGTATGAAATCTTTCTGTGTGTAGTTTATTTCATCATTTTAGTTTAGTTCTTCGTCTGAGGAAGACCCTGATACAGGGTCGAAACGTTACGTGTTAAGTGTTTTTACCTTAATAAACTGCCTTGGTCAGCAACTTATTGGTTTCAGTAAACTTGAGTCTGTACTTGCATACAACGCCAAAGTTCAAGGTCCGCCCTTAAAGAAACCGGATTGTCAAAAAAAGAACCAAAGCAAATAAAAAGGTACCTTATTCTGGCAACACTGCAAAGAGCTACATCTAAACTCAGGTCAGTGCATGTTTCAACGTGTTACAGGCAGTAGGTATCGGGGCAAGCGTGCGTCAGATGCAGGTCGTGTGCAGGCGGCGTACAAAATACTTGCACCAAGATGGAACAACGTTACAGCATAAAGTTTTGTTACAAATTGGGTAAATCGCTTACCGAAAAATTACAGATGATACGGGCAGTGTATGGTGATGCATCATTATCAAGAACCCAGGTGTATGACTGGGCCAATCGTTTCAAAGGTGGACGTGAAAGTGTCGAGGATGAACCAAGATCAGTACGCCCTTTAACGTCAAGGAATGACGACAATGTGGAGGAAGTTCCCAAGGACTGATCCACCACGAATTTGTCCCTGAAAACCAAACGATCAACCAGTGGTATTACAAGGAAGTGTTTGGTCGACTCAGAAACAGGATGAAGCGGGATAGGAAAGACCTCTGTGATTCTGGCCAATGGTTTCTGTTACACTATAATGCTCGGCCTCATACCGCATTGTCTGTACAACAATACCTTACATTCAGTGACAGTGATCAATCACCCTCCATATTCTCCAGACTTATCGCCTGTTGATTTCTTTCCCAAGCTTAAGATGGCTATGAAAGGGCGAAGAGTTGACGTCGTCGCGGATATTGAATTAAATGTTACGCGTATTTTGCGATCACTTACTGTCAATGCAGTGTTTCCAAGACCTGTACAAACGCTGGTCACAAAGTATATTGCCTCCTCTGGTGATTATTTTGAAGGTGATAAAGTCATTTGAAGGTATTTTCAATGCAATTTGAATTTTATGATTTGTAAAGTAGTAGTAGTAACTAATAATAATAATAATAATAACTATAATAATAATAATAATAATAATAATAATAATAAACTCTACCCCTCTAAGAAAAAATCCTGGTTGTTTGACATATTTCTATTTGCAGGTATAAGTGATCCTCCGGTATCGGTATCTGGAGAACCACTACCGAGCGCACGATACCTGAGCAGCGTTTTGTTTCCGGACATAGAGAAGCCGGACAATGTGAGTCTCCTGGCACTGATGCAGTGGGGACAGTTTATAACACATGACATGGCTCTGTCCGGAAGCCCAGAATCAAGTGAGTGTGAATTTAAATCCAAATTTTGGAACCAATGTATTGTTGAAGGATTGTTTAACACACAATGTACTCTCTTAGTTTCATAATCATATTACGTCATTACATTCTTGGAATTATAATTACAAATCCAAAAATAATGTACGGTAACTTAGGATGAATCGGGTGAAAAAATAAAACAATATAAATATTTCCTATAATTTCACTCAAATGTAAAACTATTAGGAATATGGTAATAAGGCGATCCTTTAACTATAATTTCCAGTAGCCTAACTAATAATTTGTTAAGTTCTCTTATTTTTTGCCCAAGGCCTTTAGACTACAACTCTAAATGACCTTCTTAACCCTTAAGAGTTTGGGTGAATCGGGTCATATGTAAGCAGTGATGTGCGTCTACGCGTAAACAACGATAGTCTACATTCTACACGTAGACTATTTTATACACTTAAATTACGTAGTCTATGTAAACAACATGGCGAAAGGTGATAACTTAGCAAAGGGCGCCGTGGAATAAATAGAAAATTATACTGCGTGTCAGTTGCTGATGTGTAAGGAGAATTTTTCATAGTCTTTCTTCCAAATTCGAACAACTCCTCATCTAGGAAGAAACCTAATATAGGAAATATTCTAGTGTTTTATGGGGAAAAGACCACTTTTGTCTCACGACTGCCATCTGTTGTTGTTTTTTGCATACTATTTAACTTCTTCCATAGTTGATGATAGAAGAGAAGAGAAATTTTGTTGTAAATGGGATTCTTTTCATTTTGTTAGGAACCAATATAGTTAAAAATGTCACTTTCCTTTCATGAAACCATTGAAAATTAATTTTAATGCACTTTAAATTGTCTACGTAGTCTATGTAAACTACAACCCAATGTAATCTACGTGTAGACAACGCATGTAAACGTAAACTTATAGTCTACGGCACATCACTGCATGTAAGGGTAAAACGAGCCAGTCACCTAACATTGAAATATGCATTATAAGTTTTTAATTTCCAATACAAACCTTATGCGTAGAGTGTAGGCGTATCTTTTGCTCGCACATCTTCCACAAATAAACTTTATTCTCCTCTGTGATAACAATCTTAGATTTTCTTGCCACTGTACACAATCAACCAATTTCACAGAAACAGGGTCGTTGTATTAGTACTTCACATTCCATAACTCACAAGTAGTATTGTTTACTTCATCAATGACGTTTTCGGACTATCAACATGATAATGATGATGATGATGATAGCGTGCGGGCGACTTGACAAATTCGAACGCAATCTTTCTTCATATCACTGGTATCGAGACAAAAACCACAGAACATATTTTTAGTAGCTGCGATACCAGTCATCCTTCTGATCCACGTTCTGCTCAGAGGGTCCTGGCCACTCTGTATTCCTCTTTGGAGAAGGAAGGCCAACCAGTTCTGCGGCATGTAGTTGGTTCCTACATTCCCTAAATGCCTTAATCGCTTTCTGCATGTCCTCATTCCACGAAGTTGACGATTTCTTTATATATTTCCCCATCCGTAGGACACAAATCATTTTAGAAGTCTATTCCAGGGCAAATAGGCATATCTTGTGTTGACCATATTCACCCGATTTTTGTGACCCTATTCACCCAAAAGTGCAACATTTTTCTGTTCATCAATTGGATACACTGTGCCAAGGACAAAGATGGCGATAAATCTTATTTGCATGTAGTACAGTTCAACACTAATAAATACACGTAGCCATTTTTAAAACACAGCTTTCCTCGTCTACGTACATTTAACACGAGTATTATTTCTAGTTCTTGGCTGCTCCAAATACAAAACTTCTTAGTAGCTTCTACCTCCAACAGATACTACAAGTTCCAAACTTCACTTTCAGATCAAAACATTTCCTTCGGTTTTGTGCAGGGAGAGATAATTTCTGTACATGAAATCGACTTAAAAACTGAAACTCTTCCTCTTTTCTGTCCTTTCCTTTCCTCTTTTCCTGTCTTCCTCCTTTCGTCAGGTTTCCTTCATTTTCTCTTCTATTTTATTATCTCATTTATCTCTTTCTCTCTTTATCTCTATCACTTTATTTCTGCTGTCGCTTTCTCTCTCTCGTATGTTTTCATGATTCTGTGTGTGTGTGACTCATAGGCGTGGGCCAGGAGTCTGATGTCTCCTTGAAAATATAAAATGTTGGCCTACCATTAAAATAATAAACTTAATCCCGTGTTTCAAAAAATTAAGCTACGTATTTCATTCCAACAAAAAAACGTTAAATTGTTTGTTATAAAAATCGGCAATCGTGTAATAAAGATGTTTTCACCTTATAAATCGCACACAGTATAATTACGAACTGACTGATACAATACTAGAGTCGACGAGCCATATGAAAGCGGCTGACCTTGAAGAAGCCTCGATGCGCAGTAGCAAAAGGAGGTGGTGGAGACTTCCGTGCAAAACGCGCGATGTCGTTCTTTTGATTTACGAGCGGCAAGAATCGGTTTGGTTTTCGTTGTGACTGTTCGTGTTTCTTCAGTGTGATCACAAAAATTTGTCAATATACGTGTGCAAGATGGCTACAGAAACACCTAAGCGTCGTATTCTACACAAACAAGCGCGAGATATGGTGTACAAAGTGTATCAGTTCTTCCAAAGTGAATCTCGCAGTGCAGACAGTGCCTCGTGTTCGTCAGGGAGCAGTGCTGCCAAATGTCAGGAGCGTACAGCGGCTGCATGTGGGATAGGTCTGCGTACAGTTCAGACGATTGCGAAGGAAGCCAGGTCGTCGATCGGTGATACAGGGTTGGTTCTTTTTCGCTCGCCTGGCAAACGTCGTAATCGGAGAAAGAATGTTACGCACTTGGACGATTTTGATAAAGGGGTATTGAGTAATATTATATTTGATATGTACGCAAATGGCGAATTTCCTACTGCAGTGAAACTTAGGGCTAAATTGAAGGAAGCTATCGGGTTTGCAGGCAGTACGTGGTCAGTGTTAAAAATTTTGAAAAACATGGGGTTCAGATATAGGAAAGGCAACGACGGGAGGAAATTTTTAATGGAGAGGGGTGATGTTGTAGCTGCAAGATTGATCTTCCTCAGAACCATGCACGAAATCAGGAAAGCTGGTACTGCAAATATATACTATTTAGATGAAACCTGGGTCAACCAGAATCACAGGAAGACGAGCTGCTGGAGAATGAGTGATGGTTCTGGTGTGTTAAAGGTGCCATTAGGAAAAGGTGCTCGTCTTATAGTGTGTCATGCTGGTTCAGCTGCTACAGGCTTTGTGCCCCAAAGTAAATTGGTTTTCCGCTCCAAAACAAACAGTACTGACTATCATTCAGAAATGACGTCTGTCGTGTTTCGAAAGTGGTTTTGCGAGCAGTTCTTGCCGTTTCTCGCTCCCGAATCCGTGATTGTAATGGACAACGCGAGCATACATTCCTTGCAAGTGGATAAAACGCCTTGTTCGAATACAAGGAAGGCGGATATTATGGAATGGCTCTGTAACAAGAACATTCCCCACACAAGCACGCAAACCCGAGCAGAATTGTTGCAGTTGGTGAAACATCATACACCAACTCACAAAAGTTACGAAATCGATATAATAGCAAGAGAATATGGTCACAGAGTTGTTCGTCTCCCACCTTATCATTGTCAGTACAACCCGATTGAAATGATTTGGGCCCAGGTGAAGGGGTACGTAGCTGACAAGAACAAGACTTTCAAAATTGCCGACGTACAGAAACTGACTCACGAAGCAATAGACAGAATAGGTGTTTCCGAGTGGGCAGATTGTGTGGCTCAAAAAATACAAGAAGATGACTTCCAGCGTGAAATAGTCAGAGATGATGTCATCGAGAAGGTCATTATAAATTTGCAACACACGGATTCCGAAGAACTTGAATCAAGTGACGAGGTTGACAGCAGTACGGAATGAGCGTTATGTAAGTAAATGGCATTTTATTTTTTATTTTCAGTTCATGTTATGCATGCCAGACAGTTGTTTTGTTATTGCGAGTCCCACAAGACCGGCGCATGGTATCTGCGGCAAACGAAGTCGCCTTTGCCGCGCCGCGAAAGAATGAATCAAGTTCTTCTCTCGTTTTCTCAGTAACGAAATAACATATCGCTGTAAATATTATACGAACTTAAAATTTGGAGTTTTCTTTGTAACTTTCTCACTGGAAGTTATTTCAAATCTAATTTAATAAAAATCGGCTCGCAAGAGAACTTTTTCTCTATACAATAATGGTCAATAAAATATTTAACTTCTTTCACTTACTTTCAAGATTCTACATGTTTAATTTACAGCACAATACGATTGTCTAAAGCTTTCTGGTAATACTCGTGCAGGATTGGTATCGATTGTTGCAATAATAGCCGTGCAGCGGCAATTTACAATTGTTCGAATGTAAGCCATTGTTTTTTTATTTTGAAAGAATGGCGAGAACCTCGAACGGTGAGTAGGTGGCAACAGCGGAAATGTATCTCCCTCTCTCTCTGCGCGAACTTGTCAAGGTCAGCCGCTTTCATATCGCTCGTCGACTCTAGGGAGCATCAGGCAGGAACCATATGAGTTTACGCGACATTTGGGAGAAGAGGGGGTGGGGGGAGGTGAGATTGGTGACGAACCCCGAGCGTTTTCGAAACGGGTTTTGAAAATTCTTAGCTGGAATGTTGGGGGCTTGCAGGGCAAACTTTCTCAGTCTGAATTCTGTAGATACGTCACCCAATTTGACGTTGTGGTATTTGTGGAAACGTGGTTTAGCACGGCGGAGACGCCGCAGGGCCTGGGAATGGTGGGGTATGCACAGATCATGAAGAGACGGGCTGGGAGGGGGCGGTGTCCAGGGGGGCTGATGGTGCTCGTGAAAGAAAGCCTACGGGCACAACTGACTAAAATAGAAATTGACTGTAATGGGATTCTAGGCGTGCACCTGTGTATAGACAATATTAAATTATGTTTGATTGCACTTTATAACCAACCAATCTCGTCCAAGTACCACAATGACAGATTCTTCGAGCGAGTAGCTGATTTTCTGCACCTTGTCGAAGATAAATATCCGCAGACGGACGTGCTGTTGCTGGGGGATTTTAATGCGAGAATTGCAGGGGAGGATTGCATGACGAACGGGGAAGAGGGGGAGGGAGGGTCAGACGAAGCCTAGATCAACAAATAAATGCGGAAGGGAGAAAGTTGCTCAACCTGGCGGAGAGTTTTGAACTAGAGGTCATGAACGGGAAATACGGGAGGGATTTCGAGGGAGATTTCACATTTGTGTGCGAAGCCGGGATGTCTGTCATTGACTATATTTTTTCAACTTGCGGATTGGCCAATAGGGTGGCGGAGTTCTATGTTGACGAGCGGACAGAGAGTCGGCACTTTCCGTTGGTGCTGGAAGTGGAGTGTCCGATCGCGGTTAATTTTAATGCAGTGGCGATTCCTTGGCAGAAAAAACAAGAAACCTCGATTCTGAGGCAATGTAAGATTACAGAGGAGGGGCTAGAGTGGTTCCAACAAGGGTTGCAAGATGATATAGCGGTTATGCTTACGAGGGAAATGGAAAGAGCGTTGGGCGAAGGCGAAGTGGAAAGAGGGGTCTCTGTATACTACCACATCATAATGCTAGCAGCGAGGCACATGTTGCGGGACACACGTCACCAAGTTCCCAACAAGGCTGACACGTGGTATAATGACGTATGTAAGATGCACAAACGAATACTGGATCGATCTCTGAGGCAATTCCGTGCTCGCAAAACTGAGCATTCTAGATTAAATTACTTAGAAGAACGCCGGAGTTACGCGCAAGTTTTGGAAAGGGAGAGGGAGAAGTGGGGGGAGAGGAAAGTGAGGGCTCTTCAGGAGGCCATCCAGGGCCGGGATACGAGGAACTTGTGGCGGATTATTCGCAACCTGCAAGGGAGTCGGTACACAATGGGCAGTATCTGTGCACGGAGCTGGGAGGATCATTTTCTCAAGCTGCTGGAAGGGGGGGGGGGGGGTCAGGGGCTATTCCAAACGAGGGCAGGTTCCTGGGTACTTTTGTCCCAATCCTTGACGAAAGTGTGTCGAGGCTGGAATATGATGCCGCTGTTCGCTCGTTGAGGAGCGGCAAGGCGGCGGGTATTGATGGTATCGGGCCAGATCTCGTGAAGGTGCTGAATTGTAACGAGCGATTGGCAGAAACGGGAAGGTCTCTGCTCAACAACATATTCAATAGTGGAACCTTCCCCAAAATATGGAAGACGAGCGTTATTTGTCCTCTATACAAGGGGAAAGGGGATGTAAATGACACTAATAATTACAGAGGTATTTCTCTCCTGCCCGTGTTAGGAAAAGTATATTGTAGTATCCTATACAACAGATTGAGAAAATGGGCCGATATTTTTGATAAACTGACCCCCCTGCAGGCTGGTTTCTGGTCCAATTATAGCACTGTAGATAATGTTTTTGTCCTGAACACACTGATCCAAAGCAAGTTAAACGAGAAAAGGGGAAAATTATATTGCTGTTTTGTTGACTTCGAAAAGGCGTTTGACTCTATCAATAGGCAAATGCTATGGGGGAAGTTATGGGACATGGGGGTTTCGGCTAGAATGATTAATACGCTAATGAATATGTACAGAGGGGTCAAATTTTGTGTCAAATGTGGGCAGGAGGTGGTGTCTGGGCAGCACGAGAGCACGGTAGGCGTCAAGCAGGGATGCATACTTTCACCTTTACTTTTCATTCTTTTTATTAATGACGTTGCTAGCTTCGTGGGAGAAGAAGAAGCTGAAACACCGGAAATACTCGGGACACCGATACCAATGCTTCTCTATGCGGATGATCTCGTTTTAATATCAAACGAAGTACAGGGGTTACAGCGGGGATTGAACAGACTTAAACAATATTGCACAACATGGAAGTTGAAGGTAAATACACGAAAAACTAAAATAATGGCGTTCAAGAAAGGTTATGTTTTCGCAGCAAAGGAGCGGTGGACCTATGGGGATTCCGAGCTGGAAAGGGTCAAACGTTTCACCTATCTAGGCATCACGCTGAGTATGGCAGGGGAGTGGACAAAGCACATCGAAGGCAGAAAGGGAAAAGCTTGTTATGGGCTGGGCAAGGTAGAGCGACTGCAACGGAAAGTCTCTACAGTCAGTGTGAGATTGCTGGACCAAATTTATGAAGCAACGGTGAAAGCAACCCTATTTTACGGCGCGGAACTATGGGGGAGGGTAGGGGGGCGAGTAGCGAATCAGATACAAGCGCGGTTTTTAAAACAAATACTGGGAACCAGCACGAGTGGAAGCACGTGTGGCGTCCTGAGGGATATGGAAAAACATAGGGAGGATGTCGAAGCGAGGATGAGATGCTTCAAGTACTGGATGAAGCTGGAACAAGGGGCCGGAGACTCCCTGAAACAACAGTGTCTGCGAGTTCAGATTGAGGAAGGGTTCGCACGCCACTGGGCAAGTGGGATTAAGGACGACTTGTACAGAATGGGTGGGGGGAACTGTGGGAAGAGGTGAGGGCCGGGAGGTGCGAAACTGGGATGTTGCAAATCATAAGGGAAAGGTTGGTGGACAGTAGCAGGCAAGACATCATGGCAGAATGTAGGGAGAAGGTAACGCTCGTCGCCGCAGAACCGCCAGGGATGTGGGTGGAATGGGGGAGAAAACGATACATTGATACGTATACGTACCAGCAAAGACGTGCATTCGCCTGGTTCCTGCTAGGGGGTGGAAGCAACACAAACTAAAGGGGCCGGACGGTCGTGCCATCTGCACGTTATGCGGCGAAGAGGAGACGAGGGCTCACATCGTACACGAGTGTGTTTGGTCGGCACCCCTGAGACAACGCAAATGGGGGCACAGTGCAAGGGACAGCATTGAGCAGACCATCCAGGCTATATGTAGGGAGGAGAGGAGTGATATAACGAATGTAAATATCAAAGCCCTGGGCTCCTATTTTCATGCAGTTTGGAGGGAGCGCAGGAAAATGCTGCAAGGAGTCAGTGAAAGTGAAGGGTACGGAACAGCAGGGGCTCAAGCATAAGTGGAGAGTGTAATGTAGTGTTGTGAAAATGAACAATCTCAAATGTAAGAAGAGGACCACATTGCTATTTATATATGTACATAGTATGTAATTATTTTCCAAATGTTTCTGTTTATAAATGTTTCTGAATGTATGATAAATGGGGTGCATGTTTAAGGTCGGGGTGTTTATGTAACAATATTGTAAGATACGCACAGCCGAAGGGCTCGTACCAATATCAATAAATATCATATCATATCATATCATATATTATGAATTTATGAGCAGTATAAAACGTGGAAAAACTGATCTAATTATCGCCACATTTATTTATCGAGAGGGACTCAACTGTTATTACCTTGAATAACATTCGTTCTGTACCAATATTGGTTTTTCAATTGTTTACGTCTATTATTTGAATATCGTCACAATGACAAGAAAAACCTGCGCTAAAGTGATAACTGGATAAAGGATTTTAAGGTGCAAGCAAAATTATGGTCAAGAAAGGGAAAAGAAGGTTCTGAAAATGTTTTCAAAAAACGTGCTGAAAAAAAATGTATTTCTTATATGCTCTCTTTTTCTGCGCTTTCTGTATATAATGCACGCGGACCGCATAGAGAACTCTGGTTTTTGTGTTTGCGTTTTCTCTCGCTGGTTTTGCTACATTATCTTGGGAACTATTGGGGCTGCAATGATTATATTATACCATTTTATAGCTCTCGTTCTGCTCTACAAAATGAGACTATATGATTTTATGTAGCTGCTCAAGAAGAATGAACATCATTTATTCTTCTGTTCAATTTTTATCAAAACATGAAAAAAGGGGAGGGAAAAGGTGCTGAAGCATGAAAGAGTGGATAGAAAGGAGATAAATGTGCTAATCTCACGAAAAGGTGTAACAAAGTGTGTTCATTTAACTTGATTTCATGTCCTAAAATACATATCTCAAACGATCAGTATGAAAACAGCTGCTATTTTTGGAAAGATGCTGCAACTGAGAGTATAATGTCATACTTTCATTTCCATATGCCTAATAGCCTCTGTGAAAACGGAACATGAAATTACAACAGGCAAACAATGTCGAGAGGCAATTGAAACGTCCCTTAAGGCAACCCCAAATAAATAAGCCTGCCCATGCCTGTGACTGAATGATCCTTCCTCTATAGCACCATAAATGATTCTGCGAATTTTCCATGGAGGTTATATGTAGGGGTTATTTCACGACGGGCCTTAGCCCACTCTTTTTCTCCCGGTAGCGACTCTCCCTCTTGGAGATAGAAATCAATCAATTCGATTATTGCTCTCTCCACGAAAATAGACCAGTCAAGGTCGGAGCTTCCCCTTGCCTCCTCCAGACCCCTGACCCTCAAGGGTTGCCACACTTCTAAGTTGCTCGGTGGACTTCGTCGCTTGAAATTGTTGCTCATTGGCAACACTGTAAGTGGGTGGCGTGACCTTGACTGGACTATTTTCATGGCTTTAGTTTTAATACGTTCACACCAGAGGCGTCTCCTGAACGCATGCGGTGCATGTTGCGCATGCGTCAATTGTTGGAGAAAGGACAGCTTGCTCTGCGACGACATTCATGAGCATTTCTACATTCTAATTTCTTCATATAGGAGAAGTATTTATTTTACACGAGGGCGCTGAACTAAGCTTATATTACATTTCTTGGATCTGAAGTGACGCATGCATCAATTGTGCGGAAAGAATTATTACTTTCTTTCACTTCAGATCCAAGAAATGTAATATAAGTTTAGTTGAGCGCTCTCGTGTAAAATAAATACTTCTCTAGTTTACACTCCGGAAACTGATGAATATTGGATGAGAAACGTTGATTGGATGCTGAATAGGGGTATGTTCTTAAATGCCTGTGTCTCTACTTAGCTTCGACGTGCTGCAGTTCTGACGGAGGCCATTTGCCGGATGACAAACGCCCTGCTGCCTGCATGCCCATTCCTATACCTGAAGACGACCCTTTTTACTCTAAATTCAACAAGACGTGCATGAATTTCGTGAGAACTGTCCTCGCACCACGACCGGACTGCAGATTGGGACCTGCTGAACAGGTAAACTTGTACTCGTATCAGTGATCAGTAGACCTCTTATATTTATGTAATATAAAAGTACAAAATGCGTTTATACAGGGTAGATAAAAATCATGATTTTTATTTTTAAAAAAATCATATTTGGTGATTTTTTAAATTAAAATCAGATTTTTTTGATTGATATCGCTTAAAATTGGTTGTACGTTTTTTGAACCATACATATAGATATAAGTGTATTTTATAGAAAGGTTTTTCTAGTAAAGAGCCTTGTAAAATATTTGAAGATTTTCATTAATGCAAATAAAACATTATATGTAAATAAACATTTTTCTGTTTCTGATACTGATATATATGAACCTACTATGGAAATGTTTCACTAACTTTTCTTCCAGTAAAAATAAAGCATACAGGATGTACTCTATAATTGTAGCTTAAAATATTTTCTTATAGTCTTTGTAGCTGAATTTTGGCTATTTTCTTTAATATGATAGTTTGCAAAATATTAGCTGCCATTTTTATTTACAGTGAAATGAGAATGACACTATTTACGGTTTAAAAGATTAGTCTTTTGTATATTTTTCCACACAAAATGTTTGCAATCTTTGCCAAAAAAATAATTGAATTTTAAATCAGAGAAATTTAAATGTGTTTACAGTTTACGTGTTACATATCCTTTCGTATAACCTTCATCCCATCAGTGTATGTATATTTGTTTCCTTCCTTCTTAGAGCCTGATAAACACCATTAAATGATTACGAGATTAATGTACTTTTACCGAAGAGATTCGGATATCTGCAAAATCCATATGCACATTATTCTCTAATTTACGGGTGGGCCTAAGTCAGTTGTCACTAGCAATTGTTAGACTTTGTTTTGCCTAGCGTAGTGGAGGTCAGTTGTGAACTTGACTAGTGCGTATTACCCAGCATTCTTATATTGGGTAATACGCACTAGTCAAGTACACAACTGACTTCCACTATGCTAGGCAAAACAAAGTCTAACGATTGCTAGTGACAACTGACTTATGGCCCACCCGTATTTATTGAAAGTGGTTTTAAAAACGATTGATTTAAATTTTGATTTAAATCGTGATTTAAAACAATCCACCTTTTGTTTATGTATTTAACAATAATTTCAAATACAGAGTTAACCATTTTACATTGGAATGTATAACATATGTTACATAAATATGTAACAATAATTGATAGAATATGTACCTAAATATGTATTATGAAAAATATATTTATATGAATATGTTGTATAAAAATATGTAACAATAATAATAGAGTATCCAAGCAATTTCAAGAATTCTTCAAGATATGTATTTTTCTTTAACTATTTAGCATAGTAATTATCTTGACCATCGATGCCAAGTTTCTGAGTGCTTTGCCTAAATCTAAAAGCGAAACGAAATATTTCGATAAATAAATAGTTCCCGTTTTTTTTCCTTCAGTCTGTCTTTCGACTTTGCAATCAATTCTAGGTGATTAGAAACTATGGCACCATATGAGCTACAAATTTTCTTCATCATGTCTTAAGGGTTCGAAAATATAGGAAAAAGAATCAACATAGGTAAAATTACCGAAATATGTTGTTTTATGTAAAGAAAATTAGCAAATATATAAAATATGTAATATCCTGTCAAATATGTTAAATTCGTTGACATTTTTCTATTAAATGTATGTCTCTAGAAAGGAATAGAATATGTAATTGCATACAAATTCGGGCTCTAGTGATCACTGATCAGATAACATCACCCTTATTAGCATAGATAAGTCTTTTATTTGCTTTGCCGATTAAACTCAGTGTATTCATAACCAGAAAGCAAAATTTCCTTTTCAAACGTGCTAAATTTCCCACTTTCATCCAAATTTTCCATACAGCTACGGAAACTTGAAATTACTAAACCACTATTTATAGAAATATTACTATTTTTATTATAAGTAGGATATTAATTCACATAAATATCAGTGGCGAAGCTCCTATGAGGCTTAGCCTACCCAAAAAATGTTGAAATTAAAATGTTCTTGTACCCTGTAACAATCAAAGTTCGTTGAAACGAATTAAACTATGTAATCCGAACGTTTGGTTCCGCCGATCCTTCCAGATATGTCGTCAGTCAGGCCAGAAAGACGAGAGCGCGTTCGGTCCGAACTGTGAGGCTTTTCGTCAAAAGCCTCGCGTTTAAAAGGCAGCTACAGCGTGAGCTGTGTGTAGGTGGGAGGGGAGGTAAGGGGAGGGGACTGCCGATTCACTGAGTGAAAGCAGCTAGCCTCAGAACCAACCCGTTGTGCTTCTAGCAAAGTGCATCGTTCACGCGCTGCATTGTTGAATGTTAATTTACTTCAAGTGCATGCGCGCGTGTGTGTGTGTGTGTGTGTGTGTGTGTGTGTGTGGCACATAGTGTATTTATGTTATAAAAATAAAATACTGTGAAATTATGTGTTGAAAACTCTAAGAGGATTTGCAGTGCAATAAATGTAAGTGAACAAGACTTCGTGGCTCTCAAATGCTTAACCTACAAAATCTTGGACGCACTGACTGTACAAATGGAAATACGTTTTGGAGATCTTGAAAAGATAAAATTTGTTGAATTGCTAGACCAAAATAGCTTTGGGCGATATAAACTACATTTTCCAGTGATGAAATTAAATAACCTTCTGTCCACGTATCCATTTTTCAATAAAGAACGATTAGAAAATGATTGAAAGAATATCTATGCTGATGAAGAAAAGCATTTACCTCCTGCAGGCCTTCTAAAATTCATAGTTAGCAATGATCTTCAAACAATCTACAAAGAAGTAACACAACTTATCAAGTTGTCTTGATATTCCCTGTTACAACAGCTTCCTCCGAAAGATGTATGAGCACTCTCAAGAGAGTAAAAAATTATCTCCGTAATTCAATGAAAAATAAAAGATTAAGTTCTCTCAGTACAATAGCCATTGAAAAAAAACTGGTTAAAGAACTTTCTATTGATCAAGGCTTCAAGGAAGGAGTAATTGATACTTTTACAACCCAGAAGAATCGACGCATGGACCTGCTGTATAAAAAAAATATAAGCAGATTTTTCAGCCTACCCAGTATTTATGCCTTAGCTTCGCCACTGATAAATATTAGGATTAATTCAATGAACAGAATTATGTAACACAACAGAAAATGAAGATTGTTGATAGCAAGTCGAAAAATTAAAATTTTCATAAATATTAGATTTGTATCAGCTGTGGTATTATAATATTTTTAAAGGATTGTAAAGGGGAAATATTATAATTTTAATTATGGCTCATTTTGGGAGAAAGAATCACACAACCTAAGGAAAATGTAATTTACAACCCCAAGGAACTTCAAAATTTAATATGCAAATCGGATATGTTAAAATGTCCCTTTTCATATAAAATTTCACTTCAATTTCCCTGCTGTGAGAGAAATTTCCTTCATTCATTGATTGAATGATTTAGTTTTTTTTACTTCGCGTTTTGTGCCTCTTGACTAATTTGCGAAGATAGGGATGAGTAATGAAACGATGAAATTAATGAAGCGCGAGCGGGATTCGAACCCCTTGATCGTCGCAGCGCGATGTGCTAACCACTCGCAAATTTCCTTCATGTGACAACAGTTCAAAGGACCAATTTAATTAAAACATAGTGATAAATTAATATTTTAAAGAAAAACTGGGATTTCATTAAGTAATATATCTGGACTCCATATTACCTATTTTATTTACACAAATGTAAGGTTTTATATGAAGATTAAATATGTAATCATTACTATACAAAATCGTTTATAGTTAAAAATATCCCCTTTAAAAATAATAATTATAAGAACAAATTATAGTTACTGTAAGGTTACGCCTGTTTCATTTTTATTTGGTTTACGCGAAGAAAAGAAGTAATTTATGAATTCTTTCATTTTTCAACTGTTTTCTGCATTTTTCAACGCAACAAACGAAATATCAGTACTAAGTTGAAGACCTGATCTAAGAGTATATAGTCACTATGCTTCTATTCTTCTCCAATAGATGGGAGTAGTAACTCACTTTTTTGATGCATCCACGGTGTACGGCAGCACTGAACAGCAGACCAAGTCTTTACGAAGTTGTAACGGTCGATTAAGGACTCAAGAACTGGATGAACACGAATTTCTACCGCAAGTTGAAAAACCCACAGAGGAATGTGACGTGGATTCGGACGATGATCCTTGCTTTCTTGCAGGTAAGCTATACCTCGGGTTACTCGGAAATTAAGTAAATTAAGTAAATGTTCTCGGTTACCGAGAATAATAATCTCGTAATAATAATAATGTTTAAGTTAAAACAATTATAATTATATTAAATTAATTAAGATAGAGTAAATTAAACATTCAAATTTTTAAAATATTATATTTTCATTACAGGAATAGGTACAAGAATGGTACTGATATAACAGCGCGTACTCATTATCTAGCTTTCCCACAGCTCAGGTAAACAAAATTTGTACAAAGAACCGCCCTGGCAAATAAATTAATGTCAAATAGATAAAGAATTGAATATTTATTGAATATAAAAATAGGATTGTAGACACAGTTGACGAGAGGATTGTAGACACAGTTGACGAGAGGATTGTAGACACAGTTGACGAGAAGTAAAGTTCTTGGTGATATTTTATGAATGTTACGTTGTAAGTAGTAAAAAATCTTGCATAAATCTTCTTTAAATCTTGCTTTCCAATAAGTTTGGAGGAAATAAATAATCCTCGATAAAGAAAAAAACAAGTATTTTTTCATTATTTAATTTTAGTTATTTTATTATTTGCACTATTTAAACTTTGTACGTACTTAGTAAATCTTTCTGGTGGAAAGTCCTGACCCCCTGGACCCTACTCTTCAATACGTCCTTAGTTACCAGCCAGGCTCATTCGGCATTAGCGTCCAATGTTTCTAGGGCATACATTCATCACCAGGGAATGTTGACTGCATACTAAAGAATCCTATATTGGTTCGTTCCGGTACACGAGGAGGTTCATGCTTTCTCACGCAATGGCTATGGCTTCCATTATTTTTCTGTTCGAGTAACCGGCCCATTGGGGTGTGATTTTGTTGTCTGAAAATACAATTATGTGTCCCTCGGAGACGCTGTGTTATGTTAATCCGGACTCTTCTGGTTGGAACAGTCTGATATACTGTAGCTTTGTTATCCATTTCGTCTCCAGTGGCGCAGTGGCGGCGATCACGGGGAGGGGGCGTTAGGGGGTCGTTGTTCCCCACATTTTGTCACTTTGGCCCCCATGCTAAACCCTCCAGTTTTGGAATTCAGTCGTCTCTGTTCAATGGTACGTCCTGTTTGTCCCACATTCACGGGCTATGCGGTATACTCCTGGAACACTAAGTTCCAGATCATCATTGACTTATCTGGGAAGTGCCTTGTTCTTGAGTTGTATCCTATGGATGGCCTGACGAGAATTCTGCTTAATTTCCCGGAGGTGTGTCCACTGAATTGTACAATTGTTGTAAAGGGACGTTCCTCACCTGTGTTGCTACAAGCAGAAGGGCTGTGTGGTGAAGAATCAGTACTTGTAAGGGCCACGTCCTTATGTTCAGCTGGTTCGGGTTGTGAGAATCGGCCCTTTTAAGGGCGATCTTGTTGTCCGTTGCAGGTCTGCTAAGATGTAACTGCAAACAGCCTGTTGGTATAAATGATGTTGTATCCATTCTGTTGTAGCGAAGGCACAAAGTGCTTCGGATCCCACTTTAAACTGTAGGTTCAGTCCCGATTAGCCTTGCTGTGCATCAAGTGGACTTAAAATTCGAAATCAATCAATCAAAATCATTATGTTGTAGAGTGATTCCAAATGGATGAATTCTGATTGTATGTTTTTCTGGTTTGAAATGGTTAATATCCTGTAGGCTAGCGTGTTCAGCAACATGTGACTATGGACAGTTAGGTACAGGTTGTTGTGCGTCACTCATCTATACTGGACATGTCCGGTGGTAAAATAAGAGAGATGGCAACAAGTGTCCTTGTTCCACTACGACAGGGTCTGTTACTAGCAGCAACAGCCATCATCACAAGACACACGAAAAAGGGAAGATCTCCCCGATGGCGTAGTGGTAACGTCGCCTTGTAATAAAGGAGTCACGGGTTCAATACCAGGTGGAGGTACATTGCATGGTCGTTCGAATATCACTTTAAACTGTAGGTTCCGTTCCGGTTAGCACATCTGTACATAAATAGGACTTAAAACAACAATTGAAATACAAAACGAAAAGTGGAAGTGTTAATAAAATAAAATTATATCGCGTTAGTAATATATAAATCTCTATCTATATTAATTTATAGACATAAAAATGGATGTATGTGTGTGTGGGTGGGTGTGTATATTTGTTTGTTCCGCCATGACTCTCGAACGCCTGGAGCAATTTCAACCAAACTTGGTACACGTATCACTTGCAATCTGGAAATAAATACTGTGGGGGTAAGACAACCCCTGGCACCCCTAAGGTTGGGTGGGAAGGGGGGACATGTAAAAATAATCGAGAACCACCGATATTAAATTCCGCACAAACAGACATCCGTGACTCTATGCAATCCGCACAACGATAGTGTTTCTCGGGTTGTCTAACATTCAGGTTGTGTTGCGAATGGAATTTATTGTTTTCGTGACAATTCCAATGCGGTTTAACTCCAAGTTCATCACCTATCGGCATGGGGGGTTAGAGGGGGTGAAAATAAAATGCCACCTAGATTAGTGTCGAATCCATAGTTTTCGGAGTCGCTAAGCTAATTGGTGACATTCACGATCACATTTAAAATTAGTTACATTTTACACTATAGTTAGAATTCATTATTTTCCTGTCTAATACAAGACTGGGATAAATAAATACCCTGGCAACGCCGGGTAATAAGCTAGTTAGTCATAATTGTTGAGTATAATCAACAATGAAACTGTAGATTAGATATCAAGATACGAGCGATAACAAGACAGGCAAGGATATATCTTGGTACGATCCCTAATTCTGACCAACCAGTATTTACAGGCTGATTCAAAAAATGTTAACACGATATGGGAAATAGAAAATGCACTACTTACCGTCTACGTTTACTTCTTTAATGAATAATATTGAACAAATTTACATGACAATGTTTTCAAATATTATATAACACACTAAACACGAAATAAATATTCGTGTCATTACAGCAAAGTTTCCTCCTTTGAGCAAATTTTCTATTTCCCATATAGTGTTAATTTTTTTGAAACACCCTGTGATTACGAGAAGAGTTTATAACAATGAATATGTTTTTACCCATCAGGAGACAATCGAGTAAACCAGAACCCGCAGCTCACCACCTTGCACATCACGCTGTTGAGGGAACATAACAGAGTGGCCGACGAGCTCTCCCGATTGAACCCCCACTGGGACGACGAAAGAATCTTCCAGGAAACTAGACGCATCATCATCGCTCAGATACAACACATTACGTATCAGGAATTTCTCCCAGTGATGATGGGTAGGTATCAGCACTCAATGTACGTGGCGGTGTCAAAAAGTTCGCGGAATCGAGTTTCGTATCCGGGAGGTTGTAGAATGCCCTATGCGCATGCGTTACCAACAGCCCGTTTGCTTACTTATCAAACATGTGTCTACTATGTTAATCGATCCATAAACAGTGGTGATAAGTGTAAACCTACATGGCAGAGGGAGTAGTTTTAAACAATAAATTCAGAATTATGTAAGATATCAGTACTCTCAGTACTGGGTTACCCTTCGGTAACTTGCCTCTGGGAAAGAAATAAACTAGTTTGTATATCACGAAACCTTTTGGGAAGAGGATACATCTGGCAATACTTTTGTCTAATCGCGAGGATGACTAGGTGAAATGTATGAACGAATATACAAAGAAACATACGTGTCCAGGCCAGGAATCAAACGCGGAATCTTCAGTAACGAGATCATAAGATCACCACTCAATGCCATTAAGGTGGGTTAGTATTGTAGCAAGAAGAAAATTCTGTATCAACACCACTAAATTCTCCATTTTGTCACACTGATCTGTTCCATTACAACAATGGAAGTTGTAATGATATACCCCTTATTATTGCAGTTTTCAGCTCTTCAATCAGTGTGAATCCTTTTATTTCACAGAGACAGTTGTTTCTACGTAACAGAATGGATGTTATATTAGTAAAAGGAGGGCAAAGTACCAATTTAAACATTTTCTTCTTGGCCAGCAAGTTCACAGTCAAGGCGTGACACTTTATGTTACCAAGTACATCTCAGCTAAGAAAAACAATAATCTACTCGTATATAATGCCTGAATAACTAGAAAAATAATAGATTAGATTTTCTACATGAACTTATAATATTTCTTATTAAAATCACGAATTTATGTCTACTTTGGTTAGCAGGTAGGGTCACAGAACAGGCCTGGGCAACTAGTGCAATTTGTGGAAGAGCGCTCTTGTATGCACACGGGGAATTCAGGGTGAACAGGGTTACTGTAACGTTGTGAGAGAGGTGGAAAGAATGAACGAGGAAGTAGGTCTTGAAAGGTGCGTTATGTAGACGATCAGCTAGAGAGAAGACGACAAAAGAAAAACACAGGGGATAGCAGAATATGAAGAGCAAATAACATGATGACAAGATGAAATTGTGGGGAAATACATGGGAACACAGAAGGAGAAGAAGGGAGATAGTGGGAGGTAAGAGTTGAAGACACAGAAACAGGAGGAGATTGAGATAGAGAGCAAGTGAGAGAGAGAGAAAGAAGTCAAGTATGAACAGGGCGACAGGGATGGAGAAATATAGAAAAGGAGAAGGCCTGCAAAGATATAGACAAGTGGGAACAGAAAGAGACATAGACAAAAATATACAAAGGCAGAGAAAAAGTTAGGGAAAGACGACGAAAAGAGAAAGAGATAAAAACACAGAGGAAAGCAGAATATGAAGAGGGATAAAACATAATGACAATATGAAATTGTGGGGAAATACATGGGAACACAGAGAGAGTGGGAGGTAAGAGTTGAAGACACAGAGACAGGAGGAGATTGAGATAGAGAGCAAGAGAGAGAGAGAGAGAGAGAGAGAGAAAGAAAGAAAGAAGCCAGGTATGAACAAGGGGACAGGGAGGGATAAATATAGAAAAAGAGAAGGCCTGCAAAGATATAGAGAAGTGTGAACAGAGAGAGATATGGACAAAAAGATACAAAGGTAGAGAAAAATTTAGGGACAGAGGTACATTTATAGACACGGATAGGAAAATATAGATGTGGAACGAGAAACTAAAATAGAGAGATACAGACAAGAAGAAGCTGAGAGAAACAGGCACGGATAAACAAAGAAAAAGAAAGAGATATAGTCAAGAGGAGAAAGAAACATGAAAGCAGGAAGCAAGTAGGGGAAACCCACCCTGTGTCAGAGAGATGGAGAGCTAAAGAGAAGTGGGCGATCTTGTTAAATGTTCATGGTAAAATTAAAGGTAAAGAAGTATAGGATGACAATACGTGAATTTCAAACGAGTGGTTGTTTTTCTTTCAGGGTACGACTATGCCAAAGAGAATGGCCTTTCTTCTGAAGGGCCCCAATTCAGTGATGGCTACAGGGACGATATCAATCCTACAACATTGAACGATTTCACAGCCAGCATTTTCCGATATTTCCATACTTTAGTGCAAGGCAAAATAGAGTAAGTTTTGCGTACTATATATGCATGTATGTGCGTTTATATACATATAAGTGTGTGTGTACGAGGGTCACTATTTATATTTTGAGCCTTGGTAACACTGATTGAAGTTAGGCGCGATTTGACATTTGCACGGAATCGTCTGGCATAACCTACTTCAAATGTTTTGTCAATAGCTTCATTTGTGTTGTTTATGTTGCCTTGGAGATTGCGCGACAACAATAAAATGGAATTAACTCGTGAACATTTTCGTGCGATGATTTGTTACGATTTTCGACGTGGATTATCAAGACAAGAGTGCATCGATCAACTTACTTCGACATTTGGCGATGAAGCCCCATCCTTTGCCACTGTGAAACGCTGGTATAACGAATTTAATCGTGGCCGCCAGTCGCTCACCGACGAGATTCGCGAAGGTCGTCCAAAATCAGTTGTTGTTCAAGAAAACATTGATGCTGTGCAAAACCTAATACTGCAAGATCGTCATGTGACATACTGTGAGATTGAGGCAACCATAGGTATTAGTTCCATCAGCATATATAAAATATTACATGATCATTTAGCTGTGAGAAAGGTATGTTCTCGTTGGATCCCACACAATTTGACAAAAACTCAAAAAGACGCTCGCGTCAATTGGTGCAAACAAATGCTCAATAAATACAATCGTGGTGCTTCAAAAGACGTATATAAGATTGTAACAGGTGACGAATCATGGATATATGCATATGAGCCGGAACGTAAACAGCAGTCGACTGTATGGGTGTTTCAAGATGAACCCAATTCAACAAAAGTTGTTCGCGCTCGAAGCACATCAAAACAAATGGTCGCCTGTTTTGTCGGGAAAACTGGTCATGTGGCAACTGTGCCTTTAGAGGAACGTAGAACGGTCAACTCTGAATGGTACACAACAATTTGTTTGCCAGAGGTCTTCGGTCAAATACGGAAAACAAACGCCGTCGGATCATTCTTCATCAAGACAATGCCAGCTGTCACACATCTCGTCTAACAACCGACTTTATGAACAGTCAAAAAATCGAATTGATGGGTCATCTGCCGTACAGTCCTGATTTGGCACCCAATGACTTCTTCTTGTTCCCGAATGTCAAGAATAAATTGCGTGGACAACGATTTTCGTCGGCGGAAGACGCCGTTGATGCGTTCAAAAACCATATTATGGAGGTTTCTCAAGAAGATTGGAAAAACTGCTTTGACAAATGGTTCGAACGAATGCAAAAGTGTATTGACCATAAAGGAGAATACTTCGAAAAACAATAAAGCAGTTTTCAATGCCAAATTCCTGTTTTTTCATTGTTAGGCTCAAAATATAAATAGTGACCCTCGTACTAGGTTCTATACGTGGGCTATCCCTTATCATAATGTTCAAATGGACAAAATTTGCTGGGGAGTGGGGGGAGTCTTTTTCGTTCAATTTTTTTTATTATTATTTTGAAGTGATTGTGACATTGTCAGTGCATAATTATTTAACATTATTAAATTTTGAAACGAAGCTTTTGTCCTCTGGGCCAAGTACAACACTCTAGAGAGTTTTGAGAAATACAGAGTGTCCCACAAAGGGGTTTACACTATTTGAATGTTAATAACAGAGAAAGTATTACAGATAACCTGATGGAACTTTTTGTATCTGGATCTGTCATGATTAGTGCTTCTTGCCATTCATTTGTTTTTCTTTAATTTGAGTTCAGTTGCCAGTAGTGACAAGTAATTAACAAGATGGCTGGGAACCTTTCCGTTGAGCAACGGAAGTGGATTCTAAAGTGTTTTCAATAAGAAATTTAAGTGTTAATTCTCAGTTTAATTTGTAACTCTTTCTTTTCTTGTATCTTCTTTGTAGCTTTTATCTTCTTTCCCCTGTCTCGTTTTCTACTATATTCTCTCTCTCTCTCTCTTTCTGGGCGTACCCGATGGCGGAGTGGCTAGCATGGCACGCTACGAAGCCAGGGGTCCCAGGTTCGAATTCCGGCTAGAACTTGGATGTTTGTGTTTGTCCGAAATGAGTAAAAACGAGATTATAGTAAAGATTGACATGTGTGAAAGTTTGAGAAATGTGTGAAAGACGGGGGATACTACCGAATATGGGTATTTCTTTCTACCTAAAAAAGGGGGGAAAATAGTGGTGGAGTCGTCGCCTTGTAATCAAGGTGTCCCAGGTTCGATACCCGGTGGAGGCACAAAGATATTCGGATCCCACTTTGAACTGTAGGTCCAGTCCCGTATAGCTATATTGTGCATAAAAATGGACTAAAAGCACCAAATCAATCAATACAGAATTCTATTGGTCAATCCTCAAGTGACAAGCAACAGGTGCAATGTGAAAACTCTCTACCATCTCTAAATTCAACTATAAGTTTGTGAACCCAGTGCAAAGATTGATTGATTGCTTTCGTTTAAACGTCGCTTTTTGTGCCACGTTTGGCTAATTTGCAAAGATGGGAATGAGGGATGAAAATGATGAATGGACACTCACAAACATCCATGCCCAGGCCTGGATTCGAACCCGGGACCCCTGGCGTCGCAGCAGTGCAAGGAGACTGGCTCCAATGCAAATTTCATGAATGAAAAAGTATATAAAGCTTTCTCGATTGCGTAGTGTTAACACCAACCCCTTGTAATCAAGGGGTCCTGGGTTCAAATGCAGTGGAGGCACATTCCACAGACCTATTTTAAATTCTAGGTCCAGTCTCACGCGAGCATAAATAGGGCGCAGTGGACAAATATACAGTGTATCCACATCACGATAAACTATATGATCTCATGAATCTCTTTTAATATGAAGAACTTTATCTCTTCTATTTACAGATTACCACGCAATTCCGATTGTCCATTTATAATGCTCAGTGACTACTTCAATCGACCGTCCATTGTTGCAGAACCAGCCATGATGGATCGTTTGCTTGATGGGATGACAACTCAACCATCAGCAGGAGTTGATGAGTATTTCACAAATCAGGTGAGCATACACATTGCTGTAAATTATCCAGGGAAACAGAAGTTGGTGATTTTTCATATTGAAATTTTCAGCTGTAAATTTTCGTGAAACGGTGGATAATATTAGAGAGAGTTGAGGATTTTTTTTCTTTTCTTTTAGATAACTAACTACCTATTCAAGTCAAATAACTCATTTGGAAATGACTTGGTGGGTATTGATGTACAGCGTGGTAGGGATCATGGGTTGAGGCCATACAATGACTACAGACACCTTTGTGGTTTGCCAAAAGCTGTAACCTTTGATGACTTTGCGGATACCATACCTCAAGAGGTAAGTTGATTGATTAAATATTCCTAGTCTAAATATGATAAACTAGATATATTAGTTTCACTTTACAAAACAAACTAGAAAAAGTCTAATAGAAAGACTCTATTCATCTTTACAATGAGATTGATTGTCTTAATGTGCAGTTAGAATAAGACGCTACCGTCGGATTAAAAAATTATAGATACTCGAGTTTAGACTGCAATTAACAATTAACCAGAAGGCCTACGTAAAAACGAGTTACATCAAGATTGATCTTATTCAATGCTAATTAAAATTTTCGGTAACAGTTTCATACGCCGGAGACACATTTCTTCAATTTTACACAAGAAACTACTTACGGAAATGAGTTTCTCCAAGGTTTACAACGTTTGTCGAGGTATTTTCTTTAATTGTGGAATATATTTAACCGGAAAATCATGTATTTTTCAAGAGAAATATCTCATTGACGCACAATTGCCATTGCTTTCATTTGCTTGCCCTACGACAACCAGATGCTGCGTACGTTTGATGACGTTAGCCCCTGTCAGTGTTTCAAACCCTTTTTTTTTTTACTATGCTTGCCTAACGTAACCAAACCTAACCTAATCTTATCGGAAATGGTTCGTCGGGCAATCCGTGAATGGAAACACTGCATGCCCACTACGGTAGTCACGATTTGCCCCCCCATATTCTGTGTTATGGAAGCAAAAAAAGGACTCAAAGAAATTACTCTCTATATGAAAAATGGTGGGGTTTTTTCGTGTAAAAAGCATAATGGCACCTTGAACTATGTTCCGCAATACACAATTATTAAGTACGAACCATGCAAAACACAAAATATGCGATTTTAATGTGTCTCCGATCTATGAAACTGTTACCAAATTTTCTTCGAGTACTACTTATTTTTTTATCGTCGTGAGAACAAAGAAAGGGCCGGTTTTTTGGAATTTTGCATACGATCGATTTTTTTGAAATTCTATAAATAAAAAGGGTCGTCCGATCGTCATGAAATTTTAGTATCGTGCAGGCAGAAAGGTTTCAAATACAAATTTTAATTTTTCGATTTTTAAAATTTGTTAGAAAGCCGTTATCATCAATTTTTCCGAAACAACTTGTTCTTAGTATTGGGTAGTCTTGCAAATACAATATTGGTCTTGTTTTGAAGCTCATTGCATCTGTTTTTAAAATCTATTAGTCAATTTACATTTAGAAACCGAATTTATACAGATTTTTATTCAGCGGAGTAAAGCTATACGCGGAACTGGCTGCGAGTCAGTGCGAGGGGCGTTGCAACGTTTCGCGTTCATCTTTACTCCGCTGAATAAACATCTGTAAAATCGGTCCCACCTTCTAATAAATGGAAATCTCAGGGGCAAGCTTGGAGGCTTAAGGCGGTCGGAGCGTGATGCTGTTCACATCACCTCCACGAATAGCCGCGACTGTGAATGTGTGGAGCCCTATCTCAACATCCCACCATATGTCTTCATGACAATACAGTAATGTACAGTCCCCGTGATGGTAACGATCCCATTGAAAGCAAATGGCATCGTTACACACCAGAAGTGTTCGTGACTGTACATGTATTCAGTACAGAATAAAGCAGTTATACAAACAGTAAAACTAATGCTCTTCTATACAGTACATTACAGTACATAAAGCTTTACAATACTCTCATTCTATATAGTACAGTATAAGTACAGTACAAGACAGAACAGTAGCTACTGTACTTCTATATAATGTCTTCAAGTGCTTCTCTGCAGGTTCACCAGATTCTTCTCGTAGTTATTTTGTCTGCTAATATTGTGCACACTGTTTTTCTCAGAACGTCGAGAAGTTAAAATCTCTCTACAGTGATCCAAACGACGTCGATTTCTTCGTCGGAGGCAGCCTGGAGAAACTGGTGAGTGGCGCTCTGATGGGCCCTACCTTCCACTGCATCCTCACGGAGCAAATGTACAGGAAGAAGTATGGAGATAGATTTTTCTACGACGTTCCAAACCAACCTGGATCGTTCACAGAAGGTAATGTACTTAGAGGGCAGTGGAAAAGACTTTTTAAAAGCGAAAGTATGCAATATATTTGCAATTACGAAGGCGTACGATAACATTCTCTTCCACAATTGTATTAGTATTGTGAGCATGTAATCGCATTTTTTAAATAACCCTCGTACATAGAATCAACCAATATTCCTCACATTCCAGGAAGGTATCGAGACGAGATAAATATCAATCTCGTTTCAAAACGAGGACGAGACAGAGGGCGTAGTGTAGCTCAAATGAATGAATAAGAGTGTCGGGACATATGGGTATTTTGTACCCTTCAAAGAATACGAGGAAATATCCACTTATCTAAGAGTTAAAAAGGGGATGTAAAGAGGCCCTTGAGCAAGGTTAAAGGTGCAAGGCTGTAAAGGAATATACAGGACATACACAACAATTAATAAGTTAAGAAAATACTAAAAATCTTCCTTAGAAAGAATGAAAAAAGCCCGCTCTTCTCAAGAAGCTAAAAACATTTGTTAAAACCGTCATCATCTCCCAACATGGATAGTGTGTCTGGAAAAAGTCAAATCGACACATTCCATAACAATAGATTAATAAATTAGAAAATAAAATTTGAAAATCAAAATAACTTTGATAACCTACTACTTATTCAGAAAAACAAAGGGGCGTGACTCTCTCACTATTTATAGTTGGGTTGTTTCATTTGTAAAACTCTTATGTTTTAGATTCTCTCAATAAGTATTTGTACATATTTTTTTGTGTTACTTCGACAATCGATACGAGATCGGGATAATCGACAGTTTTCTTTCATGTTTAGAATAGTTACCAGCTTCCAAAAGAAAATAAACGTCTGGTGTACTTAAAATCATGTTAAAAAAGCTTTTATGCAAAAAGAAAAAACTATGCCACTCCAAAAAAGTCAATTCGCTGCAGCTATTTAACAATAGTGTTAAAGCAACAAGTTACTTTCAAAGACTCGTAATAATACACGGACATAAAATATAGAACAGAATTATTTCTGCGAACAGTATTACGGCTTCTTCTTGCAAAGTTAGAAACATATAAGTTGGTAGTTCTAATTTGATTTTTCAATCTTGTTTCAGAACAATTGAAAGAAATTTTCAAAGTTCGACTATCCACATTATTGTGCAACAACATCGACATCAGAGGTTTACATATGAAGCCGCTAAATGCATTCCTCCAAACGAACGAGTAAGTATGCATATTTTTAAACTTTAATATTTTATATATAATTTCCTTAAAGGAATATGTACAATGTTTCAGGGTTGGCCCGGGTGGGCCCAGCCCAGTATTTCCCATGCGGTTTTTTTTTTTTCAGAAAAACCCACCTTGAAAAAACGCACCAAAAAACCAAGTCGAAAAGTGGGTTTTTCAGAAAATGTTGTAATTTATTGCTTTAAATACTTGTGAGGTTCTATGATTGTCAAAATTTTGCAAAACTTGTAAAGAAATGGCTTATCAGATCTTATAATACTAAAAATAGTGAATGTAGTACAAGTGATAGTGGGTTTGTCAGGCTGTTTTCCTCAAATCACGTTAGAATTGAACTTTTAACACAAATAAAAATATTATATATGCAAGAAACAAAAAAGATAAAGTATCAGAAATTTTTAGATATAACATTTGCATTTATTGATGCAACATACTTGAACAAAGCTTATAATTTTGAATTGTGGTAGGTAGCACTTTGGTTATCAGTCACTTTCTTACGTGGGGGAATCCATAGTGGCACATCATAGTTTCAACTGAGATGATCAATTGATACAATACATTTTTTGCATGTTTAAAAATTACAAGGGAGAATTGAGTACATTTTATTGAAATGTTGTTAATTGTGAAATAATTAAATTGGAACACTTTTTAAATGATTTTGCCATTTCTCATCCTAATGGGTTGCTTGCCGATGCAGTAAAATGGTTAGGATCTCTATACCGATGTAAGTCGTGCATCTTCATAATTAATGTTAGCTTTGTGCACGAAACTTACAGGAGCATTATGTACTTGCACTATAATTTGACAATAAAATTATCGAAATATGGTGCATGATTTAGGAGGAGCATGAATGGATGGACAGAGTGGAATAAGTCATGTATTTAATGGCCATGATAACTGCTGTAAATTTAGAATCATTTAGGTAAAATTATTTCTGCAGCTAAAAAACTTGTGAACAAAATTGAACAATTTGTTTCAAGATGGTGGATGAAAAACTTATTTTCCACATGTTGCAGGTTCTATGCTATTCTCTGCAATGTTTTATTTTAACGGTCTACAATACATTTTCAGAGTATAAGGAATTAAACTGAGTCATATTAGAGATTTAATTGGTCCGTAATTTTCCAGTAAAGCTTTAAAAATAATATTGCATAGCTTATGAGAGGAGTGGTGGTAAAGGTAAAATGACACATGTTCTATTTTTGATAACCGCCATAAATGCAAAGCTTTTGATATGCAATTTTTATAGTTGCAAGATATCAAAGGAATGGTCTCACATTGTATTTAAGACAAATTGGTCATCATGTTTAAAGATAGTAGAGGACAGACTGGTTTAACATGTCTTGCGAGAACTTTAAATTATGCTCATATTTCACTAGGTTACATTTTCGTAGATTAAGAAACACAAGTCTCAGCAAACTTGAGTTTTACGTTTTAACTCTGTAATGTAGTGTGCGTTTTAGGAAGGTTGGGGGTAAGTCACCGATTGTGAGACCACGATAACTCCAGAAAATTTAGAGGTTTTTAGCTTAAATTAATCACAACTACGTAGATACACCCCGGAATGATTCTGTTTTGCATTTGTTCAAAAGTATTTCAAGGTTGTAGATAAAAAATGGATTTTTCTTATGCTGAGGTAGATTCTAAATTCTGATGACACTTTCAAATCTCTGCCGAAACTACATTTTTGGAGATTACGAAAAGAGACTCTTAAGAATTTTAGACCTTCACTAAGCTATAATTTGACAAAAAAACTTTTGAAATGTAGTGCATGTTTGGGGATCGTTGTGGAGCAAATTGGAGATCACCAATGTTTTGACCATGGGAATTGCGATTCTCATAGCAGCCAGATATTTTGAAAGATGTACGTATAAGGTTTTCCATTTGGATTAAATCAGCCAGACAATTAAATAAGGCAAACTTATAATTTGGCATAGTTAATACATGGAGTAGGTATTCTTGCTTGAAACATCCAGAAAAATAATGAGAAATCACAACTGTGTTAAACTGAACAAACTGTATTCAAGCAGATTTAAAACATTATGTTACATAGTATTTTTGGATTATTTAATGGTCTATGGCATATGAATCAAATGAGATAAAAAATGTGTTTGTAGTTGTAGCATTATTCATTCACGACGATTTATGGCTCATTTTCTTTTTTTACTACATACAAAACGTTTACATCTTTCATTATTTTCAGAGATCCGATGCCCTGTGAGATGTTTGAAAATATAGGCCTTACCATAAACCTTACAAAGTGGAAAGAAGCTTAAGTAATCAAGCGGCGACATCTATCGTGTTCTGATTACAAAAGAGTGAATTTTCTACCATCATAACTCCATGAATGTATGAATAGAAGTAGCGCACAATAATTCTTACCTTATCCAAGTTGTTATTCACATCCACTATATTATTCATTCGTTTGGTCCCAATATTTTTATTACTCTCTTGCTAGGATATACTAAGTCTGATTCAGTATTGTTTGTACTGTAGCAGAAGCAAACTGATGGGGCCATTTTCCCCTATCGAAAAGATCAGATTTAAAAAAAAAAAAAAGTGCGATGCACTCACTGAGACTTTGAAATCTAAGAAATCGTCAATTTAGAAAGTCCCTTAAAACGAAAGTGAATGACACACTGTGAGCCAGTGTCATAAAAATTATGATGTTAATCTATGCACCGAGATAAGCTATAGTTTTTGGCGTCTACGTTATAAAATATCTCAAATGATATTTTAATTTTGTTAAATGTATACTTTTAATTAATAAAGATGCTTTGAGTTTATTAAGTCATTTGATTAATTTTCTAAATATTTATCCTTTAACGCTTTTCTACCACTTTTATCAAATCGCGACGATGAGGATGATTACATGAAATTGATGATGTGCTAATCACAAAGAGCACTCATGCCCAGACCGAATTTGAAACCAGGAACTTTGAAAGTCGGCCATGGCACGATATCTAAATAAATGAAAGAAAATAAATGTCCAATTATAACACCATTAAGCCTTGTTTCCATGATATAAAAATTCAATATGCTGACCAAGGCAGTAATTTAATTTTATAATAAAACATAAACTAAACATAACGTTTCAACCTTATAGCAAGGTCTTATTCAGACTCTGCACCAAGTACAAATGTACAATGTCATTTGTACTTGGTGCAGAGTCTGAATAAGACCTTGCTAGAAGGTTGAAACGTTATGTTTAGTTTATGTTTTATTATAAAATTAAATTACTGCCTTGGTCAGCATATTGAATTTTTATGAAAGAAAATACTATATTCTTGGTTTTAGATTTTATGGGCAATGATACACTCACGCAATTTAATTTATTTTTATTCTTTCTTGAAGAATAAATGTCTAGCTGTCGTTTAAATGACAAGAATGCGAGAAGTGGAAACATGTAAATTGTATGGGTCTTACAGTTTTTTACTGGATAATCATCATATCTATAAAGGAATATGATTATTGTATGAACCAGAATTCAACCCGTTTACTCTATCATACATGGATACGATTAACCCTAACACTGATCAAATTATATCTGCTATTCACTTGAGCTTCACCCAACATGATAACAGATTATAGAATAGGTTGATTCAGAATTATGAGTATTTGGAAAGAAAGCTACAAGATAGACTCGGTCGAAACACTGTATTACTACAGGAAGGGTTGTAAGAAACTGTGAAATTTGGTAGGGGGGAGGATAGGTTGCAGCAAAGTATTGAAGACAATTGAGTGAAGGACTTCAACATGTAGAAAATAAGTTGCAGCAAGTTTCTGATTCTTGTCAATCAACTACTATGTGAAAGCATAAATGACGAGGCAGCTTTACTAAGTTCGAAAATAAATGACAATCGAAGAACATTGGGTAATCACGATGAGGGGTTAAAACAACACTTATCAAATCAGTTATGCCAACATGTCCAAGCCGCACGCATTGGTTTAAAAACATTTTTCATTAATTGGATAATCACATCAACATTGATCATTTGAAATCATTTTGAATGTATAACATATATTTTAGAGGTGGTTCACAGACATAATGAATCCTTATATCCTTCATATACAATCATTTTATTTTATTGGTATAATCAGCAAAGTTAAAATGGCAATAACTTGGTATAAATTTTCAAAATGATTAAAAACCCAGATATATTTTGATAAAAATTTTGAAACTTTGAAAATAAAGATCTAAATATGCATAATGGATAATAATAAAATTAATACACTTTGATAAACACAGTGAGATATTTAGAAAAATTAATTCGAAGCTATTTAAGTTCAATAATAATGTAATTAAATTATTAACCAGTTTACCATTAGTAATTAACATCCATAATCAATTGTTATTAGCAAAATTGCAAGCATTTTATTTTCACTATCTTCGGAGTATTGAAAGTTGAACCTCACCAAATATTTCCGTACAAATACGGCCATGAATAGTATCCAGGTAAAATTTCAACAAGTTGATTCTGTGCTTAAGGATTCAAATGAGAAATCTGAACAAAGAATTGCATAACTTGGATTTATGCACTACCCAACAGAGGAACACAGCATGCCATTGTAATCTAATCCATGCTACTGTTAGTGAACACACTAGAAGCAAAAAATCTCATACCGGCTATTCTGGTGTGCAAGGGGAAATTAACCAAAGTGCGCAAATCTGCTCAGAGTAAAATTCGGAATAAATATTCTAAAACTTCTAATTAACAGGGCAAGAATGCATATTATTTGTGGAGTGGTATCTAAAAAAATACTACATTTGCTAATAACAATGTTAAGGTTGATTTATGTACAGGCTGGCCCAAGAAAAGTGACCGAAATGTAGACCAGTTGTATTATGTGTTCTGTTACAGACGAACACACTATGCCAAACTAATACTAAAATAAATTGTAAACTAAGGTTTGTTGGTTTTACTAAGCAAAACACAAGCGAAAAATATTGTTACGATACGCCTCATGTTTGAGTAGAGAATGTGCAAGGGGAAATCGAACCAAACAGTCCAAGGGCAAATCTGAATAAATTTTGTAATACTTCCACTTCACAGAATATGAACATCTATATACAGAGCATTCCCTGACATTCGCTACGAGACTCGGCGGCAAGCGGCCCGGTGTCAGCGTTCGTCTTTCCCAGCAAACGGGGTCCGCAACAGTCGGTAGAGTCGGCTATTAAAATTACAGTTTTCATATTGTGTACTAACCTTGACTACAGAAGATGTTGAAAATGATGTCCCTCTGCTGCAACATATTCCTGGCATCTCCGAAGGAAATTGGCATTTACACGTGCAAGTTCGTCTACTGTAATTCTCCCGATTTCTCGTACAATACTCTCTTTTAACTCACGGATGCTGTGCGGATTGTCTTTGTATACTTTATTTTTTAGATTTCCCCATTTTTCTTTCCACTTTTATTCAGAACTTACCCTGTTACTCTAAACTTTTTAAGAGGTTTAATATAGTGGTCCTATGTGGAAAGGCGAACACCAGGAAATGTCGTTGCAAAACGTCGTCGCACTTCTCCACAATTCCTCTTTCCGAAGTAACACTCGACAAGATAAATCCTTTGTTGTAATGTAAACTTTTGTGGTGCCACATTAAGCCACAATCTTCAACACACGGACGCGACACAACACAACTTCCGAGGGAGGATTATACTGGCGTCAGTCTGCAACGTCAACAGAAAGGGAAAGAGAGCGAAGGCAGGGAGAGCGAAAAAAAAACTGTAGCGTGCGACTGTCGAGGACCCGTTCACCGGGAAAGACAAGCGCTGACGCTGGGCCGCTTTCCGCCGAGTGTCGGAGCGAATGTCAGGGAATGCTCTGTACATTCACTGTGGAGTGGTTTCTCAGAAAATACTAAATTTGCTAATACAGGGTGGCTACTCTGGGACAATGATAAAATTTCACGTACAATTCCCAGTTTTCAAGGCAAATCTTCCAAAAATGCAAGGGTGCAAGATGTTTTCTTACCGCCTCTCACCACACACACAAGCATACACACATAAATACATTAGCAATATAAAGGGTCTGTGTAATTCCAATGTATCCAAAAATCCTAATTTAATTCAATTAAACGGCACATACATTTAAAATATTTCATTTAAGGTGTCATTTCACACACTCAAGACGTGAAATACAGATCTACAAGCACAAGTAACAAATGTTATAGGATATATACTGCTGGACAAAAAAAAAACGGACACATTAATATTTGACACTGAATTGCAATTACTTATGAATTACGCTCTCAGTTAAATATTTAATATTTCGAGCGCATATATTGCTCTCATCTTTAGGAAATATGGAAATGGAGACCAGCGTAGGGTTTTCTGATTTCCAATCATTTCTGCAACATTTAGAGACTTCGAATCAGAATTTATGCGTTATCACAAAATATGCAAGTGTCCGTTTTTTTTTGTCCAGAAGTGTACAAATATATAAAAAATGTTAATTGCATAAGAATTTGGAACGACTGAAGATGACCGAACCCCTCTCCGATTTTCTTCATATTTGGCATACTCACTAATTGAGGCCTCCTAATCACGAATCTGAAATTAAACGTTGTCGAAAACGTCTATAAATTGCAAAATAAGCGAAAATAAGGCGTTAGTTTTCGGAATGGACACCGTCGATTTTCGCGACATTTTTTGTTTCACAAGCAAATATATATATTCCTGATAATACCTCACCAAATTTTAACTATGTTTGCCTAACCTAACCGAAACTAACCTAACCACACGTCAATGGTTCGTGGGGCTAGCGTCAATGGTTCGCAATTATTTTGCAATTTCTAGACGTTTCCGACAAATTTTAACTTCAGATTCGTCATTAGCAGGCCTCAATTAGCAAGTATGTCAAATATGAAGAAAATCGGAGAGCGGTCCGGTCATCTTCAGTCATACCAAAAATTTTAACTCAAATTTACCTATTCAACTTCAAGATTTCTTATCTTGCAATAATTTTTCGCATGTCAGATAGAATGTTCTGCAAAGGACACTAACAAGTAAACGGATTGAGAGAATTTTATTTTATTTTCCTTGCAGCTTTGTTTTCCTTCCTTGATAAAAATAAAAACTAAGCTGTGAAGAAAATGCTTTAGGGCATTTATGAACATGTATAAATTCAATGGGATTTGTATTAATAATAGTTGGCAATTTTCAAGTCTACGGATAAAAATTTTACGTAGAATTTACGCACAATTCCCGGAATTCGCAGTGAGTAACCACTCTACAGGGTGGCTCAATAAGTCACTTAACACCCCCGGTACAAGGCCACTGCAGCGCGCAACGTGGAAATGTTGATGACCAATCTTTATCAGGCCAAGGGGGAACCACATCGACGCCACCCACACGGTCGGCGGCCATCTTGATGTCCGCCATCTTGAATTCAACTTCAGAATTTTAAATGGGAAGGGGGTCGTGCGACATATCAAAATGGGCTAGAATTTCACGAGAAATGCAATGGTGAAGGTTTTTTTCCACGTATCTTTAACCAGTAAAAAGTTATGACTGAATTCTTGTACCAATTAGCTCCTTTTCGAGGTGTTAGAAAAATGCCTTAAAATTTGTTTAGCGCATCGGTAATGCATCGAGATCAAAGTGACGTCTAGGGAGAGACGTTCGCATGCCATTGCACATTATTTTAATCGGATTCATCCATGAAGAGCTGCTCATTATGAATGGTTGTCGCAAACAATTTACAGTGTGACGCTTCCATTGAATTAAAAGTCCTTCACAGTGACAAGGCTAATGTTTATGTTCAGAAGGAAGTTCATAAACAGAATATGTGACCCTTGTCATCTGATAACTAACTTTTGACAAAAACTGGTTCATAACGTTCCCATAAGTGTTCTGGTGTTCTTCCCTATTGAAAAAACTCTGTAAAAAGTACCTTCTTCCATAAGCAAGGATGAAAAAAACTGTTTATTTAACAAATCCAAGTAGCCCATAAGCATTTAAGATTCCGTTGATGGAAAATTGACTAACCAATCGTGTTCCACACAGCACGTCACACCATTAACTTACCAACACTAACCATTCAGCTTTGATCTGTCAAAAATGGGTTATCAGATAAAAAGCATCGAATATTCTGTTTATAAACTTCCTTATGAACATAAACATTAGCCTTGTCACTGTGAAGGACTTTTAATTCAATGGAAGCGTCACACTGGTAATTGTTCGCGACAACCATTCATAATGAGCAGCTCTTCATGGATGTATCCGATTAAAATAATGTGCAATGGCATGCGAACGTCTCTCCCTAGACGTCACTTTGATCTCGATGCATTACCGATGCGCTAAACAAATTTTAAGGCATTTTTCTAACACCTCGAAAAGGAGCTAATTGGTACAAGAATTCAGTCATAACGTTTTACTGGTTAAAGATACGTCGAAAAAACCTTCACCATTGCATTTCTCGTGAAATTCTAGCCCATTTTGATATGTCGCACGACCCCCTTCCCATTTAAAATTCTGAAGTTGAATTCAAGATGGCGGACATCAAGATGGCCGCCGACTGTGTGGGTGGCGTCAATGTGGTTTCCCCTTGGCCAGGCAATGATTGGTCATCGCCAATTTCAAATTCCATGCCGCAGTGGCCTTGTAGTGAGGGTGTTAAGTGACTTATTGAGCCACCCTGTATAATAACAATATTACCATTGACAAACTCCATTGTGCCATTAACTAACCACTCCAATCTTTCTTCGTTAGACGATTCAATTTAATATATGATAATACGCATGTAATACATACTTGTATCATTTAACAAATTACACCTAAGTCTTTCATGTACTGCAGATGGCGATTGCACACGATGTTCCAAACATCACACGCACAATTGAAACTAGTCTGTAATTTTTACACCAAAACTCTGTCGTAATGCACGCGTATTTATTTTCCCACTATTTGCTTACAAGCCGGTTCGCGAGCTATGACGTAACGCGAAACTCGCCTATGACGAAACTTACTGATGCACAAGAATAACCTTAAATTTATCATGCCTGAGTACGTTGCCGCTATGCTATACTAAGTATTAGATATGAAAGTAAAGCTTATGTGGGCCATTGACCCACTGTACCCCCTCGAAAATTATGTCAAATTTTATTTCATCCACAGATTTCGATACTTTACGTAATATAAAATTGGTTTCAGAGCGCTGAAAACACAAATAACCGAGATATTTGATTGTATGGTTCGCGTAAGTTAAAACCGGTTGTACCCACATTAAAATAGCTAAAGAATAGATGCAAAAGATCGCACCATAAAACTTAGCACTTCTAACATAAAAGAACCGTCGAAATTTGCCATTAGTACCAAAGTTACACTCCTAACCTAACGACGTAAAATTATAAACACAAAAAAATCTGACACTCGTAACGATAATTTCTAAGTTTTCAGTCCTTCGTGTATGATTTACTTGATTTTATAGTACATTCATGAAACTCTTGGCAATGTCCCGTCTACTGTTGTCGAGTTGGGTGCTGTAACCACTTATGCGAAGTGTTCGAGATGTTCTTCTCTCTACAATAACAGACGTACACTTGGCAACATCTTATTTGACCGCCCCGAAAGAATTCTAAGTCCCGAAATCGTAAACTTAGCAACATTGCACTTCGGCTCCAAGTGAGAGTAGCCAACTTTGAGTAGGTCCTTCCACTAGACGAGAAACGCTGTGGTGATAGGTTTTCAATTTAACACTTTCCATGAACTTAGAAACTATAAACAGCTATTATAATACACAATCAAACAGAAATAATAAATTGGAAAAAGAAGGGGTTTGAAACACTGAATAGAGTTTTTCTCCACCTGGAGGAAATTGCCATCAAGTTTGTGCAGAAAGAAGCAAATTTGTGAGGAGTTTATGCGACATTTTATTTACAACACCTTGCATAATATCGAACAGTTCTCAAAAACATATATTTTACACGACTTGTCGAGAAAATGTGCTTGAAACACAGGAAGGTGGGAGTCTTCATAAACGTCAACATGTTTTTAAGGGTGTAACGTCATTAAGTTAACGTAGAGCAGTTGATTAGGCGAGGCTATCCTTATTTTTCATCAAGCGTGAAAGGTCGCGGGTTCAAATCCTACCCTCTCCTCATTCTTTTTTTGTTTGCTGAACAGATACCGTTGATATTATAATATTTAAAAAATGAATCCGATGCACAATTGCATATTTTCCCTTAGGAGTTGGAGATTTCCAGGATTTAAAGTTAAAACTTTTCCTTTTAATTATTGTTCATCTGTTGTGTTAACACACACATCATGATTAATTCACAAATCACATATATGTATTCAGGATGCAAAATGTAATGTTACAATTTAAGTTATGTATTGTTTGTTCTTCACTGACGCCTAAAATATTGATTATTTGATTTCGATATACTAAAAAAAAGATATACAGTTATGTTAAGTAGTGATGTGGTGCAGTACTGTAACGAAGGACAGCGTTTAATGAGTTCAAATTGCTAAGATTTGTAATTTTATGTCCGTTCCTTCGTAATGACTGTTGTCAATCCCCTCACCACCATCTTACCATGCGTCTAAACTAAAACTAATAGTAAATCGCTAATTAATATAAGTAAATTGTTATTGCGACGAAGACCGATTCGATAGGAAACTACTAATAAGTATTTATACAGGGTGTATAAAAACATGTGTCAGAAACTTTAGAGACTTATTCTTGACATCAAAACATAACAAAAAGTTCATATGAACATGGGACCGAAAATCCTTCGTTAGGGAGGTATGAAAGGAAATAATATTCATGGCACAAAAATGAGACATTAACCAAACACATTTACATGTATGAAAGGATTTAATATTCATGGCACAAAAATGATACATTGACCAAACACATTGCCATTTACAAAAAATGCTCGAAGTGACCGCCTCCTGCTTCCATGCATCCCCTGAGCCTGCGTTCCATACTTTGCCCTACGTTGTGGAAAACACCTGATGTGTTCCGTATTTGGTCAAATCCATGTAGGATACGCTCCCTCAGAACATCGATATTGGGTACGGGAGTTAAATACACCAAGAATTGTAAATGTCCCCAAAGGAAAAAATCCATTGGGTTTAAATCTGGTGATCCGGCAGGCCAAGCAATGGATCCCCCGCAACCAATCCATCTGTTCGGAAACTGGTTATCGAGAAACTGGCGAACTATCCGTGTAAAATGTGGTGGAGCACCATCGTGCATAAACCACATTTGTTGGATGAGGTCTAGAGGTACATCATCAATTAAATGCAGCAACTCATGTCTGAGAAACTGTAGATACGTTTGTCCAGTCAGACTTTGCGGAAAGAAGTAGGGGCCAATGAGATGATCATGAATGATTCCACCCCACACGTTGAGGCTGAACCTCTGTTGATGTTTGTCTTGTCGCACTGCATGAAAGTTTTCATAAGCCCAGATGTGATTGTTATAATAATTCAAGATCCCATCACGTGAAAGCCAGCCTCATCAGTGAATAAGGTATATGCTAAGAACTGCAGAAACACAGCACACTGCCCTAACATGCGTTGACAGAAATTTATTCGTGGCTGAAAGTCTGCCTCATTTAATCCTTGTACCCGTTGAAGGTGTTACGGGTACAGAAGATTTTCATGCAGAATGTTTCAGATCGTCATGTGATTAACGCCTTCCCTTCTCGCAATTCTCCTTGTACTGGTTGATGGAGTTTCATCCACAGTCCAAATCACCCGTTCTTCAAGCTCACGCGTTCGTACATCGCGTGGTCTCTCACCATCTGCAACTCTCTTCTCAAATGTGCTTGTCTCTTGCAAGCGTTGGTGTAGTCGTACAAACGTTCGTGCACAAGGTAACTGCCTCCCAGGGTAATGTTCAGCATAACGTTGACGTGCTGCATCCGGATTCCCATCTGCTAGGCCGTCCATGTAGTGCACATCCGTCATTTCAGACACTGAATACATCGTTGTGATGTGTTGTGATGGAAGTTACTGTAAAACAGAACAAACGACAATCAGACAAAAAAATTTCATGCCCAACTGTACATAAGAAACTGAGTACAAATGCACATTTGAGGTACATTACACAACCAGGAGTCACTACAGGGAATTACTTTCGTACCTCCCTAACGAAGGATTTGCGGACCCATGTTCATATGAACTTTTTGTTATGTTTTGATGTCTAGAATAAATCCCTAAAGTTTCTGACACATGTTTGTATACACCCTGTATAGTGAGTGACAAACGAAAAATTCAAAACCTCATAATGATCGTTAATTCCTCACTGCTTTGTATCTAAAATGTTTGTCTTCTTTGAACAGAAAGTACGAGTATCAGATATAACAAACTTTCGCACTAACTTTGCAATATTCGAAACCACCATTACAGCCTTAGCTCTATGTAACTCGATTCTGCGCATTCCACGTGGCATGTGCCTTCCTCCTATCAGCGAAATAACTTTATATTACTATTTCCTTTCCTCTCGTGAAATACAGAGACCAATGTTAACTTCTTAGCACGGTGGATAAACTTTACACCCAACGATATACTCCTGACAAAAATCCTGCCTAGGTGGAGAATCGAACCTACGACCTCCCTCGTAAGAATCAAGCACGCTACCTCTTCTCCAGGTAGCTCATGTTAAAATTTGCTACCAGTTTGAAGAAACCAATTCACACATAATGTCATATCTATAATTTCCTCATGGCAATTTTCATGAGGAAACGAATTCAGATAAAATCGAGAAACGCTGAAAGGGAAAAGTGATAAACATGTCTATTGGCGTTTTGTCATATTTTGTAAATTGTGTAAAAATTCCGTGTTTTGAACAAGCAATCGTTTAGTTACGAAGTATTTTGTTGTTTGTTTAAAGTAGGAACAGGAGAGCGAAAAGGAGTAATTTGAACCAGACCCCGTTTAACAAGAAACTTCAGCTTTTTTCCAAAGACTGTAAGAAAAGAGAGAGGAACGTATGAAATATAAAATATGTGTGAAATTAAAACAATGGAAACCTTGAAAGATAATACTAACGAACTTCAAACTATGAACAACATATTTTCGTGGTGGAAAACTCAAAGTCATTTTCGAAATATGAACTTGATGTTTTTCTTTATTATGAAGTGGAGATATGGGACGATACGATCCCTCCGCAAGAAAATTTTAAGTAAGCTACCTCCAACTTTTCCAATGGTCATAATTACTAATTAGGGTCCGGAAGTTGATGAAAAATCAACTTTTTTTCTGACCCTTAAAAACAATGCTAAACCTGATATCATGTCCGTTTCCCTTCAGTTAGAGCCGGAAAACACTTTCTATTTTATATTTTTTTTTTTTTTTTTGCATTTTTCGGCCTTTTTTGGCTTTTAGTTTATTTGCCAGTATTTTAAACAGTTTTTGTTGCATTTTTACTTATTTTTGAGGTTTATTTTTCTCCTTCCCTGTTTCGTGCATTTTAAATACATTTACTAGTAAAACTTACATATTTAGATTTCTTGACTTGGTCCTTTTAGCAAATTCACCATGAATCGAAAATACGGTCAATGGAAAAGCATAATATTATTCTTAACTGAAATGTTTGGCAATGGATTAAAATACTTTGTGTGAAGATCTACTTTGAGGTTCTTTTTCTGGACACTATTATCGCTTTAATCTGTAGTTTTAAAGTAAAATTAGTCACAGTATTAAATGCAATTACACTCTGGTGTACGCGAAACAGAACTGTATTTTCGGATGCTGGCCGACTACAGTATCATAGAAGGCCCACTCTGAAAGGAGATGAATTGGTTGATTTGGTGTTTTAAGTCAACTTTATGCATAGTAAGGCTAATCGGGACTGGACCTACAGTTTAAAGTGGGATCCGAACCGAGTGCATAAAATAACGTGAACCGTGTGGTGTAGGGCGATCGTTTGCTTATGGAATGGAAGGTCATGGGTTCAAACCTACTTCTTTGCAAAATCTTTTTCGGGAAGTAAACGGCTTTGGACGAGAATGTTTATCTACGTTTCTTATTTCCGTTGATATTTATGCGATTTATGTCCAGCATTTCCGGATGCAGAAAGTTGACATGTAAGTTCTTAATATGTGTTAACTTATAACAGCTGAGCGGGTTAAGGCGTTCACTCGTCTTGATATCGTTCGCAGCGAGACGGCGTAGGTTCGAATCCGGCTCTGGTCGGAATTTATTCGGCCTAGGTATAGGGTCGGCGGCAACCCACCATCGTGAGGAAATTGGGGAGTTTCGAATGAGTGAGCGTAATCCGGTCCCTGAAACCTACTATAACGGCTGGGGATGCGTCGGGCAGACCCCCCCCCCCCTCCCGACTATTCCAATACTGGTTGCAGATCTCCACGCTTATAGGTGACGAATGAAAGCGTGGGAGGGTGACCGGCAGTCGGTGGGTAAGCCAAGGCCCTTCAGGGCTGTTGCGCAAAGGATTATTATATTATTATTATAACAGCTGAATGAAAGGAAAAGTATTTCCTAAAATCCTGCCAATCACTGAAAGATTAAAAACATTAGTAGAAGCATTACTTGTGGCGACGATTATGGAGTGAGGAGGGGCAGATGACCCAGCACTATGCTAAACATTATCTACCAAGGGAAAGAAACTGTCCTTGCCCTCCCCCTCCCTCACCTTGCCCCATCAGTTTTGAAACCCAATCGCCGCCACTGAGCATGCATCGCATAAATATTTAGAGTAATATCATATTATATTACGTTATTAGAACACTTCGTACTCGGTAAATAAAAAGGAACAATTATAAGGAAAGGGTGGGATTTGAACCTACGATGTTTTGATCTTGACGAAAACAGTAAAAAACGAAAGTACTGATTCCTAACAGAAAGCTCAGTGAAACACGTTAATCTCAGTTGAAGCAACATTGTGCCGGAGTTTCGAACCATTTTTCGCCAAGAACCAATGAAAAGAAACACTTTGCAGCATCGTTGGTGTTGTGCAAGGTATCTTTACTAAACATTTCGCATAAAATCATCATAAATTTGCCTTCTTGCATTCAAATGTGACCGCAATTCTTTCCAGGTGGATGAGAACCTGTTCAGTGTTTCACAATGCACATACATTTTTATATTTTCAAATTCAGAACGAAGAATCTTCAAATATTTTCAACATTCGTATTTCCACTTCACATTTTTTGTCTACTCATATATTTTATTACTGATTTAGGGTATCTTTACTTTATGGAATGTGAAAGAATGAAAAAAAAATCACGAGCGTTTTCATTCAGGAAGAAGAAATGTTGCAAAGTTGGCTACTCTTAGTTGGCTCTGAAGCGCTATGCTGCGAAAATTTACGAATTCCGGACTTTGAAATTTTTCAGGGCGGTCAAATAAGATGTTGCGAAGTGTACATACTTCAGAATAGCAAAGCTTGCTCTCAAGTAAAATGCCACGTGAACATACTTCCACGTAGATAATGTAATGGAAGTACTTTGTCTTCTTCCCTCAATAACAGAAGATTTTACACCAGAAAGGTTTAAAATTTCGTGTAATTCTCATAATAGAAGATCCTTCCTAATACGTCAATTAATATCACGGCAACACTATCGCCCTCTATTGAGTAAAGCAACAAGTTATTTCAAGACACCTGAAAATGAACTTCTTAACACAATCCCTAGCTTGTCACAGCTCAACACACAGTAAGATTGTCAGCACGGATGTTTACTAAACTATATTAAGTAAACTAATAGCTGTATGACCGACAGTTTTGTATTAAATCCGTCTACAAAGGAGTGCAATCACTTACCTTGTACTTCTGCGAAGTTTCGGCAAACAACCTATGGCGAATTCGTTTCAAAAGCAACAGAATGGAAAGTTCCGTGTTTCTTCTAGAAAGGAAAACACTATTGTCACTTGCAAACTACACTAGTAACAGTCAAGGTATTGATCTAATGCACTTCAACAAACAAACAAACAAGAGAAATACGCTAATATCGAACGATGGTGGCAGGTGGTACTGCAGTGTTGCCAAACCGGATCCACATAAAGAAGCTAAATTGCACCTTAAATGCAACTTAAAAAAAGAAGATTTTGAAAGAGCTAGATATTCGAAGTCGCGATAATTGGATTGATTTGTTGTTTTAAGTCCACTTTATGTACAGTAAGGCTATTCGGGACTGGACCTACAGTTTAAAGTGGGATCCGAACCACTATGTGCCTCCACCGGGAATAGAACCCGGGACCCCTTGATTACAAGGCGACGACGTTACCACTGCGCCATCGGGGAGGCCCGAAGTCGCAATAAACTGGCTCCTAAGGTAATTTTGTGTATCAGGGATATTATAATTAGCATTAATTTTAGAGAGATGACAATTTATTCTTAGTTTTCAACGGGTGATACCACCCCCTTCATAATCCACCTATGGTCGTATGAAATCGAAAATAAATTATTCTTAGAACTCAGTATTATATCATCTTCAAGCCACGGCGCTAGAAAATTGTGCCTGGTGACGCAGGTGGGTGGGGGTGGCAACATAGACAATATACCTCTAAAGAGCATGTGTAAAATGAATATTCAGGGCACAATTGCATTGAATTATCAATTATTCTTGGTCTCTGGGTTCTGGACTTAGTTGTGGCGCCATAGGAGAAGCCGAATTCCGTTACTGGAAGACCTCCCCAATAAGAAAAGGCGTGCTCAGAATTTTCGAGGGGGAGTATGTCTACTTTTTTAGTTGTCAGTTCTCATTTTGCCATCTTTTCCAGAGTTTGACATTCTTTTTTTTTTTTAGGAATACTGGGCCAAAAGAAGGGTATGACCCCCACTAACCCCCTTTGGGCACGCCAATAAGCAAATGTTTTGTCAGAGCTAGCTTACTTACGTCAGACACAATATATAATTCTTACTTTGGAAGCTCGCAGCTCTTACATATCATGAATACGAATTTATTAACTATCGTACTAATTATTATTCGAGCGGGTTAAGGCGTTCACTCGTCTTGAGATCGTTCGCTGCGGGACGGCGTAGGTTCGAATCCGGCTCTGGTCGGAATTTATTCGGCCTACGTATAGGGCCGGTGGCAACCCACCATCGTGAGGAAATTGGGAAGCTCCGAGTGAGTGAGCGTAACCCGATCGAGAAGACCTGCAACGGCTGGGGGTTCGTCGGGCTGATCCCCCGACACTCCAATACTGGTTGCAGATCTCCACGCTACAACAGGTGACGGAGGAACAGTGTGGGAGGGAGACCAGCAGTCAGTAGGTAAGCCAAGGCCCTCACGGGCTGTAGAGCTATGGGTTATTATTATATTACTAATTATTATAGATTGAGAGCTGAATTTTTCCTCGTGAAGCTAAAAATCTCCTTGGGAGTATTTCGAAATTTTGGGAGCCAAATGAGTGTGCAAAAGAGCTAGATCTGGTCCCAAAAGAGCTAAATTTGCAACAGTGACTGCGATCATCACTGCTGAAAACCGGTTTCGATGGAGTACGGCAGTTCACAGCAAATGTAGCTTACCAGCACTTCTTTCGTATCAACGATTACGTTGTACTGGAAATTGTTAATATCCGATAGAGGTAAAATGCAGTTTTGGACAAATGAGACAGCAGTAATAGGCATTAATAGATGCACTGGCTGCTCCAAGGAGGGTACGATGGTACAGCCGTCCCCCTGTTGTTTCACGGACGCCAGGGCGACATGAAGGCAGAACGTAGCCGGATTATATTTACTGAATGCATCCTTTTGGGGTAAACTTGTTATTGTTCTTGCGCATATTTGTTGCTATGCAACTTCCACGTTGCAAAGTTCCGACTGAAACACTTTGGAGATATGCAAGAGGGAAAAATGCCAAAACATCGTTCCTTTTGTTTGCTGCTTCAATCAACTGTCAACATTCGCGCGGAACCTGTCCTCTAACGTCAACAATCCCTTATAAGATCCATTCTCACTTTTACGAATTCACTTGTCGGCGTTTGTTTTTCCGTTCACTGCTTCAGAACGCGGCAGGCGGCTGTTCGGAAGGGCTGCTGGACGTTTATGAACATTTTAATAATCCGCAACAATAAGCAGCACGATAAACATTTTCCCTTCGGATACTCAGTTGTGGTCTGGCAGTGAGTGAATCGCATGCGTTAGAAGAGTACGGTCTTAACAAGTTTTCCGTTTTCGCATCCAATGAAAATGAGTACAGCAAAGAAAAAACTGTCAGGGGCAGAAAATACGAAAAGGCAGAGAGAACGGGAAAAGGCTACCTTGCGTCAGTCTACTTTCATGAATAATTTTCTGAACGTTCGAAATCAGGTGAGTTATTGAAATCATTCAGAAACAGCAGCCTACTTCTAGCCAATCATTTTTGTACACTTTTCCCGAACAGTATCATAGTGATAAATTTTTTTGCGATTCGAGTTTCGAAACTAGAGATATTGACAATTGAATTTTCTATAACATTAGTTATGTCAGGTTTAGTGTTGTCTTTGTCTTTGCTCCTTCCCTGGCTTTTTGTTTTAAAATCACAATAAAATATTGCTGCAAGAATTGGACATTTCTTGGTAAAACTACGTATAGTATTAGGTACGGCTAACAACAACAAAACGAAACGCCCCTGAGGGAAAAAATTAACCAAATCATGTTTTGGGCGAGTATTTTAGTCAAGTAGTCGTACCTAATTCTATAGTTTCACCCATTTCTCAAACTTCCGGTCATCTTAATGATTCTAAAAGCAAGAAAAAATTCTCTTTTATTGTCCCCCAAAGAAACACATACTATTGAAAAAATATTGTATGTAATAACTAACTCCCTAGCCTTCTTAAACCCGAAGGTTCATGGCTGCAGCAACACAGGCCTTCCATCTTTCCCTATCTTGAGGAAGTTCTATATACTCTTTTCCATCCCTACCGATTTCCCTTAGGTCCATCTCAACGTTGTCCCTCCATCTTCGTCTTGGCCTTCCTACAGGTCTCTTACCATCAGGTTTCCCAACAAGAATCCTGTAAACTCCTCTTACCTCTCCCATTCGTGCCACATGGCCTGCCCATCTAAGTCTTCTTGATTTAATTATTCTAATAATATCTGGACATGAATACAAATTATGTAGTTCTAAATTATGTAACCTTCTCCACTCACCTGTCTCCTCATCCCTTTTAGGTCTAAAGATTTTCCTAAGGATCTTATTTTCAAATACTCTCAATTTATGTTCCTCTTTCAATGTAATGGACCAAGTTTCACACCCATATAATACTACAGGCAAAATTACTGTTTTGTATATTTTAACTTTTAGTTTCTTAGATATTAAACGAAAAGACAAAAGTTTATGAAGAGAGAAGTAACATGCATTTCCTGAATTATGCCTACTTTTTATTTCCTCTTTAATATAATTTTCATTTGTTAATATTAGTCCTAAGTATTTGAATTTGGAAACTCGTATCATGTACTAGGTTTTATTATAACAAATACAAAAAGACATTAACAATATAGAGGCATTAATTATATTATTTAATTATTAAATATTAATAATTAAATGTTAATAGTTTCGTCAGAAACATACGCCTATAGAAAAATATGCCTGTATAATATGGGCTAGTGCTGTATATTCCAAAACGTTCTTACGTTAATTATACTGTATTATTAAACTTATAAAAAATCGTCAAAGAGATACTACATATAAAATTAGTATAATACATTCTACTAGAAGAGAAATCAAAAAGCAAATTTTATTGTACAAAATTATCAATGCATCAACGGAAAAGCAAGAAATTTTAAATTCAATGTAAACAAAATTAGGTGACGCACTTACGCAAAAATAGGTTTGCTTTTGCACTTCTTTCGATTTTACAGTAAATTGTACATTAGTCACATCAATTGCTAAAGGTATTGTAATATATAAAATACTGTGTGAAACTGTGTGATCGATTTTCATTCTGTATGCATACGGGGGGGGGGGGGGCGCTGTTTTGCTTATCGTACCTCTTGTTCACGAATCCTGAAACCGCCAGTGAATAGATGGCTCTTCTTTATGTAACAAGAGATGCAGTATTAGAACGTATGATTAAAGGTCGTATGTTTCGCCCTTTTCGGTAGGGCAAATGCAAGTTTTCTTGCAATCACAGGCGTGCGAACGGGGGTTACCAGGGGTGCCCGGCCAGCTGCTAATGTGTCCTCCAAAAAAAATGTAGAAAGTACCCATAATAATGAAAATAATATCTGTGTTACAAAAATGAGGATAAGTAAGGAATTTGTTTTTCACATTGCACGGGTTTTAGAATTACGTGTACTAAAATTTTAGCAAATGTAGTGGTTGATACATCACATAATGAAAGTCCACGTAAACAAGGGGAAGAGGAAAATTCTGTCTTTGTAAAAACTGCGACTCTGACGATTCATTATAACTGTAGGCCTATTGAAAAAACTGTTCTTCAGTTAATTGTTTCATCAAAAATAGCTCAGCATATAGACACCTTATTTGTATATATATGTTAGATTATAATAATAGGATACCAATTTGCATTTGTTTCTTAGATATAAAAAAATGAATAAATATTGACTAAATACTTCCTGTAATCGTTTTTTTTTAAACATTTTGAACATTTGTGTTTCATATTAAACTGTTCATTAGATAACATTTTTGTAATCTGTAATTTTTAAGGCGGTATATTGTTTGAAATAAAATATTTCAAACAATATTCGGGATAGAATTACAGATATTATCAACTGATCCCGCACACATAGTCAACTTACCCATGTACGAGGTGAATTGACAATACTGAAGCTTTTCGAAAGGATATGCAACAACAACACGTTTTCCGAGACTGGTGAAATAAAAATTCATAGTGGTCGAGGAAACTATAGGTATTACTCATAGCATTTCATCAATAGTTGATTAATTTTTGAGAAAAGCAAATATATAAACATAGGAACATGGTCAACTCACCCCGGTCTACACTACACAACGAGATGATTCCTGTAGCAATCGAAATCGCACCCACAAGAAAAACAAATACAAACCGATTTATGAAGGAGCTTTGTGAAATTTATAAAGTGATAATGTTGTGGTTTAATAACGGAAATAGTAATTATGAGAAGCTTTTGTCTACTAAGACCAAGAGATTTTTTTCGACCACTGAACTTTCAAATGAATAATAATAAGTGTGAAAATGGATATTCTTTTTCATTTTTCAGCCTGTGATTGTCGACGTTGTTGTAACAGGCCGTTTCAATAGCATAGCATTTAATTGATTGATTTGCTATGTTTTAATTCGTCTTTTGTGCCCCTTTTGACTAATTTGCAAACATGATTGATGACCATGGCCAGGCCAGGATTCGAACCAGGGACCCCTGGCGCCGTAGCACGATGTTCTAACCACCCCGCAACGTGGGCCGGCAGCATAGTATTTCAATGATAGTAAATTTACCAAAGGTTTATAACACAATTAAGCCTTGTTTCCATGATATGCTGACCAAGGCAGAAATTTATTTTATTATAAAACATAAACTAAACGTAACGTTTCAACCTTCCAGCAAGGTCTTCTTCAGACTCTGCACCAAGTACAAATGTAACAAGGTACAAAACAGGACGATATATATACACACAAACATTACTCCACTCCAGACTATTAGAAAGTTGTTCTGGAACATTCTAACAGGTGGCATTCCCTTGTCAACTGTACTTTCACCTACAAGGCTAAACATATTTTCATCCATTTAGTGTGGTTGGACTCTTTAGTCTGGAGGGGAGTAATGTTTATGTTTATATATCGTCCTGTTTTGTACCGTGTTACATTTGTACTTAGTGCAGAGTCTGAAGAAGACCTTGTTATAAGGTTGAAACGTTACGTTTAGTTTATTTTTTATAATAAAATAAATTTCTGCCTTGGTCAGCATATTGAGTTTTTCAAAGGTTTATATTGAACTACAGAGGTCACTGTATTATTGCATGTTACAATTGATTTTCAATTGTTTACATTCATTATTTAAATGATATGAATATCGCCACAATGATAGAAAAACCTGTAGTAAAGTAATAACGAATACTCGGTGACTATATTGTTAAAATTTCATCTTCTCAGTGGCGTGGCGTGACTTTTCAAAAGTGTTACCGCCCCCCCCCCAAAAAAAACATGCCTTTGATCTGGATTTTTGTTCTCTCTCTTTTTTTTTCAATCCGCTCAATGATTTATTTAGCCACAATCACTCCTAGAAAGAACTACCACTCATGAGAGAGTTACCGCGAAAATCCAGTGAATAGTAGTCGAGCCTTGTCAACCATCTCTGTTTCTTTGCAAAGAGGTGGAAAGGGGAAGAACCACCACACATTCCGGTCAGTTTGACGTTTCTGCGTTGAGCAAATGACAGAATTCCCCTCCTCCAGCGGTGGTGGGAGGAAGTCCAGATGTACGTACTACTGTTGCCAACTTAGTTTTTTGGAGCAAGGTTTGTCCAAATCAGGAATCCCATTAAGTACGTATTTATCTTTTCGTCTATTACTAAACGGTCTCAGTTGTAGTTAAATCCAACTTTGGCTTTGCACTCTAGCTCTTGTTGCTTCAGAGAAATAGTATCCCCGTTTTAGGCGGGATTTTGCTCTTTTCTGGAAACCCAATGTGACAACACTTGCTGCTCCGGTAAGACGCAGCGGCAACAGGGCCCTTAAACAGGCATATGAATAACCCCCAGCACACTTGCCTCCAAGTCTTTCCCCGCTGTTCCCTTGCATTGGCGGGCGCCCTTTCCTCTTGTTGCCTCTTGAGGGTAGTGGAATGGCCTCTCTCTTCGCTTTTGTCGGCTGCACTCAACTGCAACGCTGTCGGTTAACTTATTTAACAATGTTGTTATTTTATTGAGAAAAAACTTTTACATTTCTTTACATTTTGCTGTTACCTGCGATAACACCGGTTACATACACGCCACGCCTCTGTACCAAATAGTTTCTGTGAAAAAGTAACATGAAGTTTTGACAATTAGGCTAACACGTGTTTAGCTAGGCAATTGAAATTCCCCTTTCGTAATCCCTAAATGAATTCGTGTATGCTTGCAATAGATCTAAGTTGGCCGACTGTAATGTCAGTGATCTGGATTCGAACCCTGCTCTGCTAATGGAAGTTTCCTTTAATTTTCCTGAAATCTACAATTTTTTTAAAAAAATCTGTACGTACCCTTTCTATTTAGTTAAATAGCGACTTTGAGGACGAACCATCTTATAGTTGATTATCTTGAAATATTTTACATTCTCTATTAAAAAAATAAATGAATTAAAGTAGTTCTCATAATTTTTATTTATATATATTTTTTTTACAAAAGTAACTTCTGTCCAACAATATAATACACAACATTACACATGAACATGTATATTATCCAACAAATGTTCTTGTCTCTAGTAAAAATCAGAGATGGGTACCTGGGGGAAACCCTGGGGGGTAAAGGCGGTCAGGGGCGTGATGCTGATCACATCACCCCCACTCACGACCGGATCAAGAAAGTGTGGGGCGTTACCCCCACACCCCCTATACGCCTTCATGGCGTGGTGCTATGCACAGGGGAACACTTTACTTTTACTTTTTACTTTTTTCTCTATTTCACGACTCATATGGTGGTTAACAAGCATTTAAGCACTCAGCCAAACCTTTTTTTTTCAATTTGTTACTGTGGTACTTAAAGAGTGGATTCGATAAAAAAAATAAATGAATTAAAGTAGTTCTCATAATTTTTATTTATATATATTTTTTTTACAAAAGTAACTTCTGTCCAACAATATAATACACAACATTACACATGAACATGTATATTATCCAACAAATGTTCTTGTCTCTAGTAAAAATCAGAGATTTCATTTCTTCCCGTAATATGACCATGTGTGGTCCGACCACGCGCTTAGATCCATCCTGGGGATGTTCTGGCAAGACACAAGGCGGTTTCTGTAATGCAAATTTTAGTATATAATTTTCAGTATAGGTAATATCCACAAGGACTCATGTAAAGCCAACCGTCCGTCTGTACACCAGGGTCTTCCTGACCCTGTACCGTTAATATCTTTCTGCGCGCATGCGCAACATACGATGCAGGTCATTGTTGCTTATGTGTAAACTCGAGTCAGATGTGTTTACAGGCGGAAGTGCTGCATTCTTCAGCTTAAAATGGAAGCAGTGTGATTCATTCAACTATCTGTCGCATCTCACATGGGGTCTGTCAGACACTGGTGCACAGAGTAAGTTAGAATGTTTTGTTCACTGAAATCTCTTTAATTATTAATGAATAAAAGGTAATTTGTACCTTATGTTCAGCATTAACATTGTTATTTTCATTTATGACAATCCAAAGATGGCAGGGTCTGTCTGACCCTACAAACCAAGTAACAAAAATATATGTGAAATTACATTTTTGTTGTTTAATTATTTATTAATAAAAAGTAATTTGTACCTTATGGTAAATATAATATCGTTGTTATTTGAACAGTATTCCTGCACATTTTTCATATTTTATATTCAATTATGACAATTCCAGGACTGAATATAAAAGGTATGTCTCACCCATGTGTACAAATCATGTAAATGCAACAAAAATGTATGTGTACAGACGGAGAGCTAAGAGGTGAATCTTATCACAAAGTAAACAAAACACTATCTATCTTAAATATATATATATATATATATACAAATTCAAGACTAGTGGTGTAATGGTTGACTTTAGTCTGTTGGAAACCAAATGTCAGTGTAAGATACCTAGGTATTGAGTAGAATTGATTGATTGATTTAGTTTATTTTACTTCGCGTTTTGTGCCTCTTGGCTAATTTGCGAAGATGGGGATGAGTGATGAAATGATGAAATTGATGAATGGACATTCACAAACAACCAAGCCCAACCGGGATTCGAACCCGGGACCCTTGGCGTCGCAGCGCGATGTGCTAACCATTCGGCCACAGGGTCGGGCAGGTATTGAGTAGAAGTGTGTAGGGAGAGATACTGGACTGAAATAATGGTCAACAGAAATGGATATTTGAAGGGTTTTGCAAGAACAGATTAGCAGGGGTAGGATTTCCATGACTTACCATGTTTTTTTTTTTTTTTTTGGTAAGCATGATGTGTTCCATAAATATATATAGAAATTCATATTATGAAGAAACTTATTAAATTAAGTTGCTTTTTAAGGGCATATTTGGCCATTTCTAAGAGATAAAGCATATTTTGATAGATTTTCGGTCATATTCAGCATATTTTCGCTTTTTCAAGAAACACACAGCTATTTTCGAAGTTGACTCGTTCTTACTAACATGTTCACTCAAGTTCTTGAATTTTTTACAATTATACGTCCCACTTAACTTCATGAAAAGTGGTGAAAGCCACCTTTTTAATGGAAATAAAGTAATTATTTATGTATTTACAGAAAGTATTCATTGTACATTGCAACTCAGGGCTCATGGAGTGTATTGAAAATATTATGTGAAAATAGAAAAACATGTGTTAAATATTGATGTTTGAAACAGTTCAGTTGTAAGGGCATATTTTTTCAATTATAGTGCTTCTTTTTAAATGTAGATCATTTTTTATTTTGCATATTTTGATGTTGTTTAGGCTATAAATATCCTAGCTGCAATGATTAGTGAAAATATGAACATGCAGCATTTAATGGAGTTTTTTGTTGTTAAATCGAGATAGTTGAAATGGTTTGGAAATATGAAGAGGATGGCAAAAACGCACTGCCAAAGGAAACACTAGATTGGACTCTTGCAAAAAAGAGGAGGACCACAAATTACATGGATAAAAGGGATTCAAAAAACGATTAAAAAAACCACACTTACAGATAGAGACTAGAATGACATTAAAGGCAACAGATGTGTAAATAGGCACAGGAAGATGGATCAAACATTGTACCACGAACTAAATAATAATAATAACAAATAATATTGTAGTGGCTTTTAAATCAACACACGTATCATTCAATGAGCTATGGAACTAATATTATGGGAAGTGGTACAAAAAAACAAGCCCTTTCCCCATTCAATTAAAAGAACATTACAGTATATAACAAAAATACTTACAGATCAGTTATTTTAAGGAAACTTTTCGGTTGAATCAACTTCACGTGATCTCCATTGTCACAGAATAATCTTGACAGACTTGTCTTTCGTATTTCCTCCAATTGTTCTGAAAAAGATGATAGGAAATTTCAAGATGGCCTGCATATTTAAGTAATATTTAAGATAAGTGAAAATATCTGTATTTTACAGAAGAGATAAAAGGGAAACAAAGGAGAAAGATGAATTACAAATGGAAAGGAACGGGAATAAGAGAGGTAACGTATATTTTTAGATAAGTGGAGATAAATGGTACGAGATAAAAGAGCAGGGTACATTTACAACGTGAAAGACATGAGATGAAGGAGAAAAGAAATACAATATCGAAGAAACAATGTACTACCAGGAAGTAGAAGCAGTAGAGTGTAAAGGAAGTGAGAGAGGAAAAGAAAGGAGAGGAGGAAAACATATGAGACGCCAGAAATGTTTGTAGGGGTGGTCAGGTCATTGATAAAACTTGTATAGGATGAATATTAACTATTATAAACTAATAAACAAATGTTAATTTCAATTGCATTGTTGTCATTACATTCTTAAGAAGACTGTGCTACTCGATCAGCAGATAAGTGAATGTTCAGTAAAACTGTTCTTCTTACATTTTTGACATTTCATGGACTTAGTGTACTGAAATGCATAGTTATTCAAGAAAAAACTTAAAAATTTAAGGGAAAATTATACTCATAAATTTAATTTTGTGACACCTCTCATAAAACTATTTTTTTGCAATTTTGGGAACTGTGGATCCATTTCTTTTTTGGATTAAATGGCATAATATGAAAACAAAATCTGGTTCCGACATTTTACACTGATTTTTTTTCGTTCTATTGAAGTATTTACTTCGATTATTCTGTACGACTGAAATTGAAAGCAATTTATGTTATTAACAACAAAAATAGTAAGCTTCCTGCGTTTTTGTAACTTGAAATGAATTATGACAATTACAGAAAAGGGGTCTACGAACCGGAATGATTTGAAACATAAGGAAGATGTCTGGAGACAAAAGTGAAGACATTGATGGAAAACAAATATTAAAATAACAAGCTACAATGATTATAAAGACAAAAACAAGGGAGTCGTGACTTCTTTGGATAGCCACATGAACACTACTCTTTCACACTAGAAATTGGGTTCTTTAAAATGGACTTGCTTCCAAGGAAGAAAATTTAATGTTTTAAAAGTTATATACATTTTTTTTTCATCTCCGATTATTTTTGTTGCCACATTTTCTTCTTTTGTTTGAATGGGAAGAAGCCTGCACCTTCTTTTATAAAGGCAGACCAGTAAAAATGTATATCTTAAAGGTGCTAATACCAGCTTGTAACATTCTGTATATCAAAACCTTAGCTAAGGTAGTTTCCCTTTATGCACAGACTTACTCGGCAGTAGTTTTACCGTTTATATTCGGATAAGAACCATTAAATTGTGCCTCATCGGGGAATCGACGCTCGGACCTCCTGCTACAAAGTGATTAAAGAATTTACTTCATCATCTGAATACACAATGGCGGCCTTTAGAAACTCTCTAACTGCATTTAGAACAAGACATGTCCTAATTTACAAGTTTCTTTCGCTATGGAAACGGGCTGTGATATCTGGGGTCCAGGTTCGAACACTGGTTAAAGCATGTCTTTGACCCATTATGCATTTTTACCAGTTCAATTATCATCTCCATCATTGCGATTAACTAAAGGGGAATAAAAGAAGCAGCAAATTTACGGAAACAGAAAGAAAGGAAGTAAATTCCTCTACCTGGTTCATTATCAGATGATCAATTAAAGCACGTTCTAACTTAAGTATGGACTACTCTTAATAAATCAAAGTTTGCAACACTTACCATGAGTGAAAGAATGTGATTCGCTGCCAACTTCGTAGAAATACCTGTCACCTCTTTTTAACCTCACGAACTGTTCACCTATGATACACTGAAACGTTGGTCCTAGCAAGGAGTCGTGCACGTGGTACTCCAGCGTGCCCCCAACAAAGAAATCCACATCATCTGGGTGATTATACAATTTTTCTAACAGTCGAACAAGCTGAAAATATAGAAATACAATGTATCAGCCGCCGTGTCAAGTTTATCCTAATTCCACAAGCAAAGAAATGTTGAAAAACATTAACAACCATCTTTAGACAAGTTTTAGTTTTTAAAAAAGGACACTGAATGCAGATAATGATGGCATCGTATACAACATACTGCAGAAAATCGATATCTTACGATCATGTCCTAGTTTGCAAAAGTCTTGCCTTGATTTATATATAAATTAAACAATAACTAACTCTCTAGCATCTTAAACCCGATGGTGTATGGCTTCACCAACACAAGCCTTCCATCTGTCCCTATCTTGGGCAAGATCAATCCAAACTTTTCCATCCTTACCGATTTCCTTTAGGTCCATCTCAACATTATACCTCCATCTTGGTCTTCCTACAGGTCTCTTACCATCAGGTTACCCAACAAGAATCCTGTAAACTTTCCTTCCATTTCCCATTCGTGCCACATGGTCTGCCCATCTAAGTCTTCTTGATTTAATTGTTCCAATAATATCTGGGTATGAATACAAATTATGAAGTTCTAAATTATATAACCTTCTCCACTCATCTGTCTCCTCCTCCCTTTTAGGTCCAAATATATTTCTAAGGTTTTATTTTCAAATACTCTTAATTTATGTTCCTCTTTTAATGAAACAAAAATACAGCAAATAACTTACAACAGAAAAAAAATCGTACAAACAGCTAAAAACTTGCTGCTATCTCACTTAGTTCTCAAACACAGCGGTAGATGACACTACTGAACAAACAAGGACAGAGACACCCGAGGCAAAACTTAGAACTACTTGCGCAACCCACATTAATGTTCAAAAGTGTAGCCAGGCCCCTTGTCCATTCACCTCCAAATAAATGAGTAAATTTGAAATCTCATATTGCACCAAAAATTTGCCGTATTAGATAAAATTTTCACAGTTACCTTTGAAGGAATGGCATCTTCGAAATGCTTGAAATTTGTCGCTGTTTTAAGCCCGCACAATTGCCTTATGGCGTTGTAGCTAGGGACACCAAGGTCTCTGCCTCGCTGTATGTCAATTGCCTCCAGATCGCTTCCACTAGGCAATAGGCCTCTGAACAAGAAATCTGTTATCTGAAAGATCGAAATCGTTAATTACTACAACAATGTAAAATGAATGATGGAACAGTATATTAATTACTTCATTTTAGTGCACAGCAACTATTCATGTGGACTAATGAAACTAAGTACATTGAAAAGTAACAAATTATCGTAACTAATGATAGTATTTACAGGTTTATATTCATTTTTTTTCCTGTTTTTGAAAGATTCTAATAGCTAATCAAATCAGTAATATGCTACAAACATATGGGGAGCGTCTAGAAATGTCTTATGGAAATATATGATCATAACGTTTTTAGCACCATCTTGTTGCTGTAACATAAGATTGAGCAACAAGTGTGTTGTCTCCGTACGAGAGCTATGAGGTTTCTGTTCCCGAGGCGAGAATAAAATTTGGCGCCCTCCTTGGAAAGAAATCGTCCTTTTTACTCTTCCACTTGGAACAATGTTCTCATTATTCTAATTTGCAGTTCTATTTATTTAATATTTACAAATAAAACAGCAACCCTTGTTCCATACACAACTCTTTTGTATCTTTTCTTCTTTCACGAAGCACTCAATTCCATATGCTATCTAGCGTCATCCGTATGAACTATTTCGCGCTAGAGCGAAATCCTCTTTCTGCAGAACCCTAGTGCACAGAAATTCAATTCATTTAAATTCGAAAGTTGTTTTCTTATATGTAAATGCTGTGCTACAGTGTTGTATACCTATAGCATATATGAGTATGTGTTTAATATTGAATACTGTAAACTTCTGACTCTAGCCACAGCGCAGAGAGATTACATGAATGCACTGGAGCTCAAGAAAATAACGATTGTTCCCCATCCTGTCAATTAACAGGTAAATTTGAACGGTATAATATCATAAATGTGTAATTTCTAGTAGTGCTTTGCAATTAAGGTGAATCTATTTCAAAGCCTGGATCCAGGGGAAGGGGGGACATTTCAGTGGTTCTTCTTTGAGCTCGCGTTTGAGTCCGATCCGTTCAAATGTGCAAACATGGATTTGAACCTAAACTTTACTTTTGTTCAAATTGCACTTACTAGGTCCTTAAAGAGCATAAAATTTAACTTGATTTCAGTTTTATGGACAGCACATAGTCATAAGATCATCTACAACCAGTGGCGGATATTAGGGGGCGTGGGGGGTGATTGCCCCCCCCCCCTTTGCCACTTTTGCCCCCGGACTATGCTAACCATATCTACCAAGAGAAAGTAAACTGTCATTGCTCGTTGCCCCCCTCCCCGTTTTCGAACCCAATCGCCGCCACTGTCTACAACCTACCTCTTTTGAGAAGAACTTATCATTCTCTTGACTGCTCTGCGTTGCCAATCCTCTCAGTAGTCCGTCATAGCCATATCCTAGAACTGTTGGCCTGTTTAGAAAGTCACTCAATCGTACAGCGTTCACGTGGTTTCTCAGTTTATCAAACAACCTGCAAAAGTTCAAAATTAGATTAAAAACATACAATAAAACATAACATTTGAAGAACAGGATTGCCAGGATTACAGGACTTCCTGCATTCTATCAGATGTTTCAGTTGAAACGTCACAATTCCAAGCTGCCCTAGAAGCTCTCGACATGAAAACAGTCCAATCAAGGTCACACCACCCACATACAGTGTTGCCAATGAGTAATAATTTCAACCGACGAAAGAGGCAAGGGGAAGCTCTGACCTTGACTGGACTGTTTTCGTGGCGAGAGCTGTAATTTGAATGAAACTCAGAGGATCTAAGATGTAAACTTTTACTAATAGATGGCACAACATGTACTTGAGGCTTCTTGATCTGTTTGTGCAATTTTCTTCCAATAAGTGTATAATCGTGGGAAGAAAGTTATGTTAAATAATTTATAGGTTGAATAATTCTTGCACAATTTAGAATTTAGAACAAGATCGTATCCTTACGTAATGACTTGAGATCTACCATGGCGTATAGAAAACACATAGGCCTACATTTAGTAATAAAAACATAGCTACATATAGAAAACATATAGTCAGTCAGTCAAAAGACAGATATTTTAATATACTGTTCGAGTTATAAGAACGAAGCTATTGTACACGAATAACAAATCATATTGGTTGTTCGAATAGCAGCTGTTTGTGGACAATATAACACCAGAACTAACCCTAACAAAAGTGACCTTTTCTCATAAATCACGTGGTTTTGTTTACATTACTTCGGTCTTGCAGTGGATGGAGATTGAGATGGCGGACATTTCATTTAAATGACACCTAAATATTAGTATTTTATATAAAAACAGAGGCTTATTTTTGGAAAATGGGTGGCATTTTCGTTAAAATTATAATTGCAAAGAAAATCCTTCATACCTGTCCCGTGTCATGGACTTTGTTTTGTGTATAATAAATAATGTTCATTTTGTAGTAAATTTTTGCTATATTCTTAACGTTTAGATACCAGAAACTGTATCTTTTTCCAAGATATACATTGATTCTACATTTAAACAATATGTACATGTCTAACAATGTAGCTTTCTCTAATTGTTAACAAACAAACTTCGTTGAAATTCTTGTTACACTATCATATTTGTGGGGAGATACCTACTTGAAAAGAATTAGCGGACTGTGGCCTAGATAACCAAGAAACCGCCAATGGGCCGATTTTCGCGGTATTTTTTTACTTGCTGTATCATCATAAATTCACGTAAAATAACATCATTATTTCGCGCTTTACTGTGAGCATGATATGCGTTTAATATGTAATTATATCCACTTATAATATCTTCCTCCTAACAACCAACGTTTTTCTGTTTTTCTCGAATATGAAAAGGCTAGGTCAATGTTTTTCTTGAAGAAGCACATTTAAAAACATTAAGAATATGAAGGGACATTGCTTTTGTACAAATAGAGGTCCTCATAATTACAAGTATTTTTTTTTGTTTAAAAAAAGTAGGTTGTGTTTGTTTTAAAGTTTTTACGATTGTTGTTCCAGTAAAACAACTTGAATTGATCTCTATTTGGTAAAACACACACAGAAATTGAAATGCATCAAATTAAAGTTAAATAAACACAGTTAAATGTGTAATTTGGGTATATTTTTAAAATAATCGCGCCTGACCTGCTCAATTTATGCATTTTAATGCATCGCACGAGACATCAGCTGATAAATATACTTCTTGATGCATTTCTATGTGTATTTTTTATTAACCAAAAGTGAATCATTATAAGTTTATACACTTTAATGTGTTACTGTGCCAATACACACATTTTTGTTTCTACGCGTACGGCGTACCATTCGTTTGAGATGTCAGGAAAGTAAACCTTTGTACACAAGAGGTTAATGTAGATATCTGTGAGCAGTTTGTTGTAATATAAGCACAAAGGATGTAAGTTTCGAGTGAGTGGAGGTTTACAGTCTTTAGCTGCGTGGCGGCAGGAGCATGCATGTAATACTCGAGAATTTTGCATACCATACGACATACTGTGTGCGCTGTTGTGACGTGACCACCACCTTTGTTACCATGCACATTAGCGCCGCCATGTGGCTGAGATCTGTAAACCAGTGGCGCGTGCTGAATCCAGTGATCTGGGCTATCTCAGTATGTCACGTGGTCCTAGGCTTTGGAGGAAGGGAGAAGAATAGGCTCGCGTAAACTCCGTGTGTAATTTGTTAGACACACCCATTCAATCGTTTTCTTCAAGAAGTCACTTTGCCATGCAAGGGGCAACCAGGTTGCCAACTCGTAAGAAATCAGGTTGCCAACTCGTAAAGAATCAGGTTGCCAACTCGTAAAGAATCAGGTTGCCAACTCGTAAGAAATCAGGTTGCCAACTCGTAAAAAAATCAGGTTGCCAACTCGTAAAAAAATCAGGTTGCCAACTCGAAAAAATCAGGTTGCCAACTCGAAAAAAAAACAGGTTGCCAACTCGAAATAAAAAAAAAGGTTGCCAACTCCAGAATCACCACCATCCTCTCATTGAAATGAATATAATCATATTTACAATTTCTGATCATGTTTTTTCAGTATTTTTTCTCTAGGCTTCGCAGATAGCTTAACTAGCCTAGAATATACGCTCCTGCTGTAAACCTCCACTCATTCACTGCTTATATTACAACAAACTGCTCACAGATACGTACATTAATCTCTTGTGTATAAAGGTTCACTTTTCTGACATCTCAAACGGATCACCCGGTATATGAAAACCGTAAAAAAAATAAAGTTTTGAGGTTTCCTAGTACATTTTAATTTAAAACCGAAAAAAGCACTAGTAATTATTTCATTTGTGCACATATTTAGAGTCTACATGAAATGCGTGAAACGAATAAGCCATTATTGACAAGCAGAAATCATTACCCCATAAATCCTTGAATCATCGAATGAATGTTTCGGCCCGCTCCTGCTGAGAATTCAAGCAAGTTGGATGGATTCACGTGTTCATCGTAGTCATAACTGTGGCCGGTGTGTTGAGGGAATAGGCTATGCTTCTCCATGTAGTCGTCACCTGAAAGAAACAGTGAAATTTGTGGAGAACGGCGATACCTAAGTATCCATGGCAACGGAGGCAAATTTCCATGCCTGCCATGGATTATTATTTACGCTCTCAAATACATGTATGGGCAGGGTTGTCAAAAGTCCAAAAACCCATAAATTCTAATGGGTTCTATTGGGACCGGAACCTTTTTTCTAGCACAATTTAAATTCGGTCCAAGTTGCGTATTGTTTAATTGAAAAAAGGTTCCTGGACCGAATTTAAATGGATCCGAAAAAAAGTTCCTGGACCGAATTGAAATACTTTACAGATAAAAAGGTCCTTTACGGTCCAGAACGAATTTACGCTTACTGATTTTCTCTCCTGGGCCGGAATTGAATTTATTTAAAATTCCTAGACCCATAACAACCCTGTGTATGGTGATTACGTAACTGACCATTGCATAGTTTACAGTGCCTATCCAGCTTATTATCAAGAAATACTTAAGTATTTTAATGTTACTTGTGACTTACCCTCACCATACTGCACTGACGTACGCTACAGCCCCTTCAGAAATTTTGAAAAAATCTGTACAGAACTCGAAATAAACGAAAGGTGTAAATGCACCTCTCCTTAAAATTAGGCTACCCCCATTACCATTTTTGTCTTAGAGTACATTTTTAATAGAGCGAAAAGATTCAAATACACCCCCCCCCCAAAAAAAAATATGCTTACACCAGTCCCCTACTGGGAAATTACTCCGTCTTCCTGCCTTGAGCCTTTCCGAGAAGTGGAAATAACGCAAGACGTAATTAACCTTAACTTTAAGTTTATCCCTCGTATATAAGTTTACCTACAATTTACACGTTCATATAATTTTCTTTAGTTCAGCCAGCTGACGCCTGAAGAGACGATACAACAGCTTTTATACCACATCAAAAACACAAGTACAATAACAATTAACATTTTCCAGTTACCACGAAATACAGAACACTAAAGTTTATTTATATTTGTTTCAACTCTGTTTCACCCGCGTACCGCCAAAAACGCAAGAACCACTTCAGATCGCTACGTTGTCGAGAACTTCATTCTCAGGAATATACAGGCTGATCCATTCACTTGCCCTGCTTTTTTAGAAGTGTGACGTCATCGGTAGGAGGTTTGGTCCACATTAAAATTCTCTGAATGTTAGTGGTAATGGTTCCTTCAGGCAATATTAATATTATCCATTGTCCACCAACGGCTGTTTATCTAAATCTAACGGTAAATTTCTCGTATCGGACAAACGGATTTCTTCAAATTTACAGGAGAAATTACTTACCGAATGCAGTTTCTTTAGACTTGTGGAAGTTCGGGGAAGTGTTTTCTCGCATCGTTCATTGAATTTTGCCGGTAAATCATCTATTTTTCGATATAAATGTGTGACCGATGCACGAAAGCTCTTGCATCCATTTACTTCCAGGTGGATGTAGCCTGTGTGTGATGACGTAATCCCAGTCAATCCCGGTCAGTGTTTCCAAACACGTGTTTTTGTAACTGAAGAAGGTACGTTTCCGCAAATGGTTTGTGGGGCTATGTGTCATTGGTTCGTGGGGCTATGTGTCAATGGTTCGTGGGGCTATGCGTCAATGGTTCGTGGGGCTATGCGTCAATGGTGTGTGGGGCTACGCATATTTTTTAAACCAATTTTTAACTATTGTAACCTATAGTGACCCTACCTAAACTAACCTTACCGAAAATGGTTCGTGGGGCTATGTATGAATGGTTCGTGGGGCTATACGTCAATGTGGTTTCTGGGGTTACGTAGGTATTTTTGGGTGCAGTGGGGTGGAAACACTGCATGCTGAGTACGGTAGTGAAACTGTGACCGCCATTTTGCGTGTTACCGAAGGAAAAAAGAAACGAAGAAAACTTACTCGATATGTCGCAAATAGAGCTTATTTCCGTGAAATAAGCGAAATGCCACCTTCAGCAATGTTTCTCAATGCAGTATACGTAAGTACGAATATACAAATTAAATGAACTAGCAAATTTCAGCCGTTTGTCCGATACGAGAAATTTACCAAATCTAACAAACACTGGGAAATACCTAGACCATAAATCATACAGTCCACTATCCGTTAATAACCAGGAGTTTTTGTTCAAATTCCGGCAACATTCAGACAAGAATAGGAATGGATACAATGAAACTGGATGGATATCTACCAACCAGAACTAAGAGAGCCATCTACAGCCAAGCAGACAAGTAACAAGATAAAGAGACTGATTCAAAGGCACAGTATGCATATTATTGCTCCCTGAGCAGTGGCGACGATTAGGGGGAGGGCAGTTGCCCCTCCACTTTTTTGCCACTTTCACCCCTTACTATGGTAAACCTTATGTACCAAGGGAAAGTGAACTGTCCTTGCCCCCCCCCCACCAGTTTTGGAATACAATCGCCGCCACTGTCCCTGAGTATCAGAAAAGATAAGCAAAATTCCAACTTCAGCAGTAAGAAGGAATTAAGAAGTGACGCGTATGTCAATTGTGGGAAAAGAATTATTACTCTCCTTCACTTCAAATCCAAGAAATGTAATATAAGCGTAGTTGAGCGCTCTCGTCTAAAATAAGTACTTCTCATATATGAAGAAATAAGAATGTAGAAATGCTCATTAATGTCGTCGCAGAGCAAGCTGTCCTTTTCCCCACAATTGACGCATGCGCAGCATGCACCGCATGCATTCAGGAGACGCCGCTGCTATTGCCGTAGTTTGCAACTTCAATGTGGAGACCGTGGGAGAGAGACAAGGTGTCGTAAAGTAGATGTGTGGAAACACTGTGCGTTGAATGTGATTGTTGCAGCTGGTGGGCGCGCTCCGTGGACTCCAAAACCAGACGGTCGTTAACGAAGCTAGCGCGTCGACTATATCTTACATGTATTATAGTGTTCACAAGAAACTTGTAGCTAGGTTAGATGGTCCATAAGTTTGAACTTGATAATAAAAATGTCGGTATTACTAGTTCCGTAGCGACTTCTTTTGTGTATTAGTTTTGGATTTTCTTAGAATGTAAATATAAGGGTTTCTAGATTACTTGTAAATGTTATCGTAAAATTTAATGATCTAGGTTAGAACCAATGTTCTAAGGTACTTATAGTTGAGTTTGTGTTTTAAGTCCACTTTATGCACAGTAAGGCTAATCGGAACTGGATCTACAGTTTAAAGTGGGATCCGAACCACTTGTGCCTCCACCGTGTATCAAACCCGGGACCCCTTGATTATAAGGCGACGACGCTACCACTGCGGCATTGGGGAAGCCCTCTAAGGTACTTAGAAACGAAGGCGATAATTTAGCTTACACAGGTAACATACGTAAATTTTTATACCAAATGAACCTACTTCCCAAAATCACAAATACGCCACTGAGTGGGCCCCCATCCCCAAAGCAAAAAGCTTAATTTGCACAGTATCTATAATAGCAGACACATAGGAATGGCCAAAAACCCTGTAAGTGATCCCAGTGTAGAATTTCAGCAATATGATCCTAGAACAAAAGTAAAGAGTGAAACTGAACGCTCCAGAAACATGCTTGCGAGAGAAAATAATATATTCTTTATGTAATTTTCAAGTTTTGTTATAGTTATTGTTAATATTAATAAGGAAATGGATTTCATTTTAATTAAATATGAGTAAAATCCACAAAATAGATGTTCCACTTATTGCAATTTCAACAGACTATAGCCAAGTAGTTTCATATTTCGACACTAGATGGTGTGCACATTCAAATGTTTCTAACCTATAATATCGATAAAATTAGGACAAGCAGGATCATTAACCTTAGTGGCAGATGGAAGGAGAAATTCGTTTCTATTGAGTATTTTTTTAGATAAAAATACATATGAAAAACTGAAACTAATTGATTTCTTAAGGATGTACTTCTCGTATTGTTATTGCCGTAAAATGTCAAAAATAAATTGATGCTGTTCAGAAAGGAGTGTAGTCATTTAACATGAACAAGAACTCTTTTATTGGTCAAGTATTTGTAAGATAGAAGGGAGATTTATTTTTAACTTCATATCATCGCATCAATGTCAAAAACCACAAATGTACAAATTTGATTTCTTTTCACACATTTTGTGCAGTTTTCTTTTCTTCTTGCAGCTTTCTGTTGATAGAATCTTATGCTAACTCATATGACCTATGAGGAGCACTTAATTTATCAAGGACAAAATTTGGCAACAGTCTGATATAATGAAAACACATTTCACTCGTTTATTTCCGAATTATTTACATTTGTACTTACCTTATATGCATAGTGGAACATTTTTCAACTTGGGATTATGTTTTTTTCACTGAAAAAAGTGTAATTTTTCACATTACAAATATTTATTGGTCGTTGCTAATTCGCTTTCGTTACAAACAATATGGCGGGCAAATCTTGACTCACGTTGTCTATCGTCAGCTGATATGCAGTGTTTCCAAACTTATGAACCGAAAAATGCCGCACAAACTATTCACAGATTGTTTATAGGCTGAAGGTTAGGTTATGTAAACGTAAAATTAAATTGAAAAAAAAAAAGACTCACACGTCATCTTGTAAAACTACCGCTTGAACACTGACAGGGGGTTACATAATCAAACGCACGGAACATTTGATTCACGTAGTCGACGGTAATGGTGGCACGAGCGATCGGGCAACGGAGATACATTAATGTCGAAAATTACATTATTTACCGGCCGAATAAGTTGCACAAATGAAAAACACACTATTCCCAGCTTCCAAAAGTTCACAGGAACTCAATTTCGTGAGTAGTTTCCCGTCTTTTCTCCTGTAAATTTGAAGAAATGTGTTTTCACTATATCAGACTGTTACCCAAAATTTATCCAAATGTAAACACTTCTTTCTCAGAGCATTGAATATGCTGTTATTTCAAAGATTTAGCACGTTCGTGATCTTGGCACTGGTTCGATTATCAAATGAATCAAATTAAGAAAACATTATCAAGAAAGTGCTGCAGTTCACATACCTAGAATGATGGGCAACCACTCTTTGTACGTTATGTGCTGGATTTCTGCAATCAGTATTCTTCTGGTTTCCTGGTAGAGTTTCTCGTCGCTCCATTGAGGGTTGAATTTGAAAAGTTCCCCAGCGACCCTGTTGTGTTCCCTCAGGAGTATAACGTGGAGAACTGTAAGACCTGGGTTTTGGTTGATTCTGATGTCGCCTGGAAGAAATTATGCTATTGAAGAAAACTTGACTGGCCAATATATGAATGAACAAACCTTGGTGAAATTATTATGCTCTATTTGTTCTATCAAGACACCATACGTGACAGGGGGGTGATTTGGAAAAGAGAATTGTTTAAAGCAATGTGCTTGACTACAATTATTATTTATGACAGCCATTGACTTGATGTAGAAAGAGGATCACACAAAAGGGGTGATATTTACGGACGATATGGAAGAGGTGGGCAAAATAACTATTGAATGGTCGGAAGAGCCAAATGACAAAATCATGTATCACACCCAGTGCAAAGAAAAGCAACATTTCAGTTGTGAAAAGAAACGGCAGAAGAGCATTGATTGATTTGTTGTTTTTAAGTCCACTTTATGCACACCTACAGTTTAAATGTGCACCGGAACCACTTGTGCCTCCACCGGGTATCGAACCCGGGACCCCTTGATTACAAGGCGACGACATTAGCACTGCGCCATCGGGAAGGCCCCAAGACAGAAGAACAGAAAGAACAAAACTTACAGAGGAACAGCCCGCGATGTCGCCGCCTTGTAATCAAGGGGTCCCGGGTTCGATACCCGGTGGAGGCTCGGATCCCACTTTAAACTGTAGGTTCAGTCCCGATTAGCCTTACTGTACATAAAGTGGACTTAAAACACAAACTCAATTACAGAGGAACAAAATTAGTGGACCTCGTGCATAAAAATTCTTAAGGAGAAAATGTCCATATCAAAATATTTTGTTCTGCACCGGGATATACTGAAGTTACTGTGACGTCACGTTTAGAGAAAGAGAGGTCAAGGCCAAGAGAAGTAAAATAAATTACATACAGAATAAGTGAGAGAAGAGAAGAGAGAAACAACTGAAGAAAGAAAAAGATGTGATAGAGAGAAGATAGGGAGAGAGAGAGAGAGAGAGAGAGAGAGAAAACAGTGCTAAGAAGGGTTAAAAATATAAGCGGGAAAATGTAAGACAAGCAAAAAGGAGGGACGTAAAAAATGAGAAATGAAACAATGAAGAAAGATCGGAGAAAAAATTGAACATTTAGAAAGACAAATAGAATAGGAAAATGAGAAAAATACGAAAGGAGGGAAGTAGAAAATGAGAAATAAAACAATGAAGAAGAAACAAGAAGGAGAAGGAAATAGAATAGGAAAAAGAGAAAAATAGGAAAGGGACGTAGAAAATGAGAAATAAAACAATGAAGAAGAAACAAAAAAGAAAGAAAGAAAGAAATAGAAGAGGAAAAAGTAAAAAATACGAAAAGTGGGACGTAGAAAATGAGAAATAAAACAATGTAGAAGAGGGACGTAGAAAATGAGAAATAAAACAATGAAGAAGAAACAAGAAAGAAAGACCGCGGAAAAAATTGAACATTTAGAAAGAGAAGTAGAAGAGGAAAGAGGAATATACGAAAAGAGGGAAGTAGAAAATGAGAAATAAAACAATGAAGAAGAAACAATGAAGAAAGATCGGAGAAAATATTGACCATTTAGAAATAGAAATAGAAGTGGAAAAAGAGAAAAATACGAAAGGACAAGTAAGTAAATAATGTTATTTATTACTGTTGGGGGTGACTCTTCCTGTGGATGGCCCTGGCCTGGTTTGAATACTTGAGAAACGTGATAGACAAGAGACGCGAAAGAGAATCAAAAATAATCGTAACAGTGCAACTATACACACTTCTGTATGGAAGTAAAGGGTGGTAAGGGAACAAAGAGATTGCACTGAAGCGTGGAAGCTTTGACAAACCTCCCTCCTGAAATTAGCCTCCGGCACGCCCCTGGACCAGTACGTACCTGCCCTGAAGCAGAGGTCATTGGAGCTCTGTATGGCACATGTGTCGTTCGGAGTTTCTGAAAATGGCGGGAACTGGCGGTTCTTCTTGAGAAAAGATACAAGGAGACGTCCTTTGTTGAACTCCCTCAGTCCATTAGCTTGGGTTTCATTGTTGCCGTATATTGTTGACGCGTCGATATAGTGTGTTGCGCCATTCATCTGAAAGAGAAAGAATATAGTAATTATTATCGGCGTTAATTCCTCCATGCAAGCGTCAAGACGTCCTTATTTGATTGTAATTGTGTATATCGTTTAGTTGTTCAAGAACATGTATACTTCCGGACAGGCACGAATCTATAAATATATTTCGGAGGCGGTTCGAACCAATGTCTCAGAAAACTATAGTTCCTGATTAATATTTTATATATTTCAGGTAAGTTCAAAGGAAATAAATAAGCATCGATTTGATTTTGATTCGATTTGTAGCGGTGACGTTACCACTACGCCACCAGGGAGGCCCTAAAATAATAATAATCGATTATACAACAAATGCTGAACAAGTACATTTTCATTATTTAATTTATGTACTTGCTAATTCATTCAGGTGGGTCCGAACCCCCTGGACCCTCTCTCTAAATAAGATCGTGCTTCCGGACATTCTTAAAGAAACTAGTACCTCATTTTTCCTTAATCTTTATAAGGTGTATGGCTACATGTCCACTTGGGTGTCATTACAAGGATTGGCAACATTGACGGGGCATGTGGTAGCCACACAACTTGTAGGGCGTTTTAAATTTGTCCAGACCTATACAGCAAGATTATACAGCACCAGTGTCTCCATATATACAGGATGGGCCAGAAGAAAATAAGCATTGAAAATTTGCTGTAGTTTTTGTAATATTTAAGCAATCTGAATGAAACTTTCTGTGCATATGCATTATGGAATAGGATTACATTTGTGCATACGAATTTCACAATACGAAGATGTTCTGTTATATTTTCAGTAAGATGACCAACCACCTGACAGTCCAGAAGCGAGCGCAGATTGCGGCACGCTATGAGGTGTGGAATTCAGTTATTGCTGTGCAACCGAGCCTGTGGTCACATTACAGTTCTTGTCTCCGGCCGGATAGTTGCATTTCTACCCTTTACTGTACGCCACCATATCTGCACAGCAATCACCGAAGTCCACACCTCGTAGCGTGCAGCAATCTGCGTTCGCTTCTGGACGGTGAAGTAGTTGAAAATATAACAAAACATCATCGTATTGCGCAATTCGTATGCACAAATATAATCCTATTCTATAATGCATATGCACAGAAAGTTTCATTCAGATTGCTTAAATATTACAAAAACTACAGCAAATTTCCATTGCCTACTGTCTTCTGGCCCACCCTGTATACTGTTCTCAGTTATTCTAGTCGCTTTTCTTGAAATTTTGGTTCAATCCCGAGGATGAGTATGAACGATAAGCTACATGATGGAATGTTGTAGCCTGGATTCGAACTCAGGGCCTCAAGCTTTGCAGCACACACGGATTATTATCAATAGACACTCAATATGACTCAGCATTCATATTTCTCGTCTATTTCATACATACAGTATGCCACCATATAACATGAACAAACTTTCACAGCAAGTTATCAAGAAAAAGGGAAACAATTTTGTCTCTAACGTATTGTTCGTCGAGACCTCATTTGGACGCCACGAACTCTGGAAAAAGGTTATTTAGTGCTGTATGTGTACGGAAGATTTCAGACCGAAGTGACAAGCGACACATGAAGCTTGGGAACGAGCCAATCAACAGCAACGTTTCACACCGTAGCGGCTTCGAAGGCTGTCGTTTCGGTGTGAAATCTCCCTACAACAACGCGACACAAATTCAGGGTTGCCAGGTATATACATTTCTCTCTCGGAAAACAACAAAGCGATTAGTATCCCCTGGACAGACTGTGCTCATTCAACCAAAGTAAGATCTTTGGAGATTTGACAAAATGCATAAAGACCTATTTTAATGCGAAGAGAAATACAGGTTATGCATGCATTATTTTTAATGGAAAGGGATAAGCACAGTGACTTCGTGCTGTTGACATGATAATGTTACCATAGCATTCTGATATGTTATCCGTGAGAAAAAAAAATGTCAGTATCATTTCACGAATTTGTGAGGCGTGGTTGCATACCTGAAAGAAAAAGACTAAGTTTCTTTGTGAATCGTAGCGTCGAAACGGGGTCTCAACGAACACATACATGTACAAACACAGACACACACACACGCGCGAAAAGAGAGAGAGTTACCTGCTCAGCTGGGCCTAATTTGCAGTCTCTATTTGTAACGCCCTGGGCTCGAACAAAATTCATGCAACGCCGACCAAACTTCGAGTAGAAGGGGTCGTCGGCTGGGATTAAGATAGGAAAGCATTCTGGGTGTAGATATTTCACTGGGTGCACAACTAAATCTTGAGCACAACATCTGATTGGACCTTGAGCTGAAATAGAAAACAAGATCTTGAATAGCCAAGCTGTATGGTCACTACTTACATATTGCCTACTAGATGTCACCATATGCATTACAATCTGAAATAATTTTCATATGAGAAAAGTAGACTACATTATAATTAAGATGTTGAAGTGAAGAAACTATGATTTTTACTATACATTGGAGATTTATTTGAAATGCCTTAAAATGTTACTGCCATCTAAATGTGAGTATAATTGGTTGCTTTCCATGTACACCACACATGTATTTTTGTTTCTATTTGTAATTTGCACACACTATTACATACATATGTTCTAGTTTTCTAATCAATACTTTCCAGTATGTTATTTTCTAATGTTAATATTTAAACCTTATAGTTGTTGAGTATATTTTTATTTTCTTGCAAATAGAAAATTCGGTTGTTGTAATGTCTTGGACACTGTTTCAAAAATGCAATTGTGAATGTGAGCGTTGAATACAGTCACGGTAGCTTCCGAGTTGTAATGATCTCATTGGAAGTCATTCAACCCAGAAGTGCCTGTGACTACAAAACCACACATTGAAATAATCTAGTAAAATGGCTCAAAAATCACCTAGAAATAATTATTGTTCTTAAAATCAAAGCTTGATTTTCTCATAAAGTACAAGAGTTGAATAATTCGATAAAATCCATGGTTTGGTGGTTCCAACTTCTGAAGCAAAAGGGGAAAAGAAATTATGTCCTAATGTAGTTTTCTTTACTTCAAAGTTACGTAAAATACGCAGCAAGGTTTTTCTGTATGTCATTCACCACCTTTCAGAGTGGATCTTGCATGATACAATAGTTGGTCAGCATCTGAAAAAACAGTTGTGTTTCACGTAAATTAGATTATAATTTTTTTTTTTTAAATATTGTGACTAATTTTTTACTAATTACAATAAAAGTTATCCTTATTTATGTTACTAAAGCTTATGTTTATTTTACATTTGAGTTGCACTGCCATCTAGTGTACACAGCATAAAATAAAAGCTTTAATGCTGCTTTATTCACACCTCAAAGCAGGCTTCACATAAAGTTTGGTGGAAGAAAAATATATCACAATTAATGATTTATTCCGTTGCCAAACATTTCAGTTAAAAATTATATTGTGCTCTTGCATTGACCATAGTTTCAACTAATGGCGAGCTTAACAAAAGACTATGTCAGAAAATTTAAATATGTAAGTTATGCCAGAAAATGCATTTAAACGGTGGGAAAGAAAAATTAACCTCATAAATGAAGCAAATGCAACAAAAATGACCAAAAAATACTGAAAATGACCTAAGAGCAAAATATGCCCAAAAAAATGCGAAATGAAAACGGTTTTCTTATTCTAACTGAAGGGAAACGGACTGATATCAAGTATAGCTATGTTTTAAAGGCTTAAAAAGAAAGATGATTTGATTTGTTATCAACTTCCTAGCCTGAAATCAGAAGTGGAAAAGAAATAAATGGTTTTATAGAAAATTTTGTATTTCTTCGTCTTTCTTCAGCATGCATATGCTACAAAATATAACGAACCTGAGTGTTTAAGGTTTTATATTTGTAGAATGTTAAAAGTTTTAAATGTTTGTTATTTCAAAATAATGTTCAGAATATCACAGACAACTACAGAGCATTCCCTGACATTCGCTACGAGACTCGGCGGCAAGCGGCCCTGCATCAGCGCTTGTCTATCACGGTGAACGGGTCCGCGACAGTCGGTAGATTAGGCTATTAAAATTACAGTTTTCATATTGTGTACTAACGTTGACTACAGAAGGTGTTGAAAATGGTGTCCCTCTACTGCAACACATTCCTGGCATCTCCCAAGGAAATTAGCATTTACACGTGCAAGTTCGTCTACTGTAATTCTCGTACAATACTCTCTTTTTACTCACGGATGCTGTGCGGATTGTCTTTGTATACTTTATTTGTTCGATTTCCAATTTTTCTTCGAGGTTTAATGAAGTGGTCCTATGTGGAACGGGAACGCCAGGAAATTTCGTTGCAAAACGTCGTCGCACTTCCTCTTTCCGAAGTAACACTCGACAAGATAAATCCTTTGTTGTAATGTAAACTTTTGTGGTGTCATATTAAGCCACAATCTTCAACACACGGACACGACACAACACAACTTCCGAGGGAGGATTATACTGGCGTCAGTCTGCAACGTCAACAGACAGGGAAAGAGAGCGAAGGCAGGGAGAGCGAAAAAAAAACAGACTGTAGCGTGCAACTGTCGCGGACCCCGTTCACCGGAAAAGACAAGCGCTGATGCCGGACCGCTTGCTGCCGAGTCTCGTAGCGAATGTCAGGGAATGCTCTGTATATTTAGACTGGTAAAGTTGTTGACGGAACTTGTACATATGTTTTGAAATGCGTCATCATCTGTAAATGTTGACGTCACTTTTCCATCTCAGCAGAGGAAGTGAATGAACCCGCCTGAATGTTTTTATCTGACGACGAACTGAGTTGGAAAACAGGCGAAGGGGTAGAATCAACAACGGTAATGGTGAGAATCCAAGATTAGTTTTCGGTTTTCGCGTTTTCCTTCTTGCCGATAAGTTGAAAGTGAGGAAAACTAATGATGTAATTAAACCCACGCGATATGCGAATGAAATGCACAACGTTAGTTTTGAATGTTCTAGTGATTTATTTGTTAGTGTTATGAAATGTTATGAGAATTGATATTTTCATCATTTCTGGCTTGAAGTGGTTAGCCTGAAGAAACGGCTTATCTAGGTGTATGCGGCTTGTAAACTTATACAGGGTGTCATTTTAATGGCGCCTACGGACCACAGATTCGTATAGAGGACATCAAAACAAACATATTTTCTCCGTAACATTTTTCTCGTTGTTGGGTAAATTCGACGCTACAGCCGTTCAAAAATGACCGTTTTTCCGCCTGGATGCTGGCAACCCAACAGAACATTTGATCGTATTTGTGACGTAATTTCCTGCGGCGAAACAGCGCACGGCAGTGTTGCAAGTAACACGCAAATTTTGTGAAAAATGACAAAACTACCAACCACATCATTAGCTGTAAAACAAAGCGAGAAACGCGTCCAGAAGACCGAACATCATAGCCTACCAGCCAGAAGATCAGCATCCATCTCAGGGGAAGGGGAAAGTGAACCAACGATGTGAGAAATGGTAAAAAACGTATTCAAAATGAAGTGTCAATATCGGATTTTGTCTCAGTCTACATGTCAAATATCAACAACAATAAATGTTATTGGACTTGCAACTTACATGTGGCTGTTTACGCCTAGCTACAAGTCAATTATATTTGTAAATCCCGTTGCAAGGTTGATATCTACAGGTTTGTGTCCAGATGCCGTGTGGTACTTTTGTGCTGATAACGGAAGTATCCGAGGTTCACGTTGTTACATTACAGCTAAAACACGTACAACAATCTAATTATGAATCAGTAGCGAATATACTGCCCTGTTCAGAGTTGCAAACTATTACATGTGTATCCGGTGCATAGATAAACACAGTCGTCGGAGAACTTTTATTACTACTACTTATATCCCTGTTTTTTCAACCATTTTTGTCACTTGCCTCATAATGCCCTGAATTTACATTATACAGTATTATCTGTTGCTTACCTTTGGAATTTTCAGTTCTTTCATTTCTATTTTGCCATCTGTTCAGTGTGTCACAGACAACTAGTATCAGAAGGACGAAGTGGATAAACTAAACTGTAGATGCCAACTTGGTAACTAGATTTGCAAATATTTGACATGCAAGCTGATACAAAATTCGATATGACCACTTCCACTTGAATTCTATTTTATTTCTACCATTTTTCGTATCGTTTGTTTACTTCCTGTTAGGTTACAGAACGTGTTTTCTCGTTTTGTTTTACGGTACATAATGTGGCTGATTGTAGCTATGTCACTTTTCACAGAATATGTGTGTTCCTGGCAACCCTGGAACGCATCGCTTCAGGACGGGATATGACGTCACAAATGCAATCAAATGCTGTGTGTGGTTGCCAGCATTCAGGCGGCAAAGCGGGCTCTTTTGAACGACTGTAGCGCCGAAACGATGCACCAACGAGAAAAATGTTACTGAGAAAAGTTGTTTGTTTTGATGTCGTCTATACGTTTTCTTGGTCCGTGAGCGCCATTAAAATGACACCCTGTATAATATAAAAATGTATATGTATGTGTGAACATACGTACCACAGTGTCTAATTTCAGATATTGGTGTTGTGTTACTTGTTAGCCAGCAAGCCCTGATGAGTTACAAAGAGTCTCATATTCCTGACGCAAGGAGCTGCGAACTAACTTTGTAACGACTAGTGTCCAACTGAAGGACGTTACAAGAAGTTTATACAGGAGCTAACATTAATAAAAATTAAACTGTACGTACACTACAGGTACGGAGAGAGTAAAAATATCCATATACTTACGATTCTGCTGACTCATAGTGAGAGAGATATCATGGACCACGATCTGGCCCCACTGCATCACAGCCAACGTCCAATAAGGATCGGGAACGTCTATGGCAGGAAAGAGTGTGGTCCGGAGTTGCCTGGCGTTAGGCAGTTGTTTCCCAGACACAGAGAGTGGAGGATTGTATACACCTGTAGAATAAAAGAAAACAATATTTGTCCAAATAAAATGTGTGTATTTCTCTCACAGAGGACAGCACGGAGTTGCATCTCTTGTGTCATTATCAAGTTTATCATTTGGCGGTGATTAGGGGGGGCAGTTGCCCCACCCCCCTTTTCGTTACTTTTGCCCTTGCACTATGCTAATGTTGCTCAATGTTGAAACTGGTACTCGTAGGAATATCATAAATATTACACCAATTTACAATAAGAATGTGGATTTTTCACACGTCGAAATTGCGATGGAAAATACAGAATTTGTGTCAATGACTTCCCAAGAGAATTTATTTCAGTTTATTCTCTTCTTGCTCTCTTCCATTGTATCCTTCTCTCCTCCTCTATTTCCTATTTTCTTTATCCTTTCTTCACCCGTTTCTTTCTTGCTCTGTTTATCTACCTCTTTCTCACTTTCGTTCTCTTTGTTTCTCTTTTAATCTCTTTCTTTCATCGTTTTATATTTTTCTTTGTTTCTCTCTCTATTCTACTTTCATTTATTCCACCTTTTACGCGTGGGAGTTACCATTTGGGTGCCAGTGGCTACACCTCTGAATTCAATTGAAAACAACACGAAAAGCTCACGCAATAACAACTCATTGTTTTTGTTTCTTTTTTACGCCATTTTCTGCCACTTTTCACTAATCTCGACAATGATAACTGATTATAAGTAGACCCCGGATTTTTATGTAATACCAAAGTACAAAATATGTAGATAAATATTTTAAAATAATTGATAAAATATGTACCTAAATACAGTATTGACCATATTATTGGACTCATTAGTTGAAAAAATGAAACACAGATTAACTCACTTTATGTATGGAAATTTGACAGATTTAATGTTTTGTGATACACATTGCATTATTATACACACTGCAAGTATTATCATTACTTCGTATGGCCTCACCTTTGGGTCTCTTTGAACCCATTTTAATCCTAGTTTCTGTACAATTCCCTTTCAATCTTTTTTCTAAACTTCAAACCATGTGGTTTGTGATATTACGCGTTGCTCCGAAGATACAAATAAAACAAACCCTTACAACACCAGAATTAATATTATTTTCTTTTTTATAACCAAAAAAATGGCATAAATAACACGGTAAACAATGTACGTATTGCTCCAGGCCTTTTTCCGAATATACAAAGACTCGTGCTGCCATCTATTTTTGGGACACAGTAACAGAAAGGATTGTGGGAAACAAGATATATCGAAGCAGACAAACAGTGTAATCTCATAAAAAGTTATAACAATCGTTAAATATATTTAGTTAGAATACTCTCAAAACAGGGATATGTGCTTCTCCTTTACAATGAGTCCAATAATTTGGCCAATAATGTATGTATTATCAAAAGGACATGTAGCTAAACATGTAGTATGAAAGAATATGTAATATTAATAATAATAGAGTATACAAGCAATTTCAAGAATTCTGCTAGATATTTATTTTATTTTTATTCAACATAATTTTAAGGACAAAAGTTGTTGAAATTAAAAGTTACATCAAATTTATAAACTGAAAAAAGCACAGCAGCGTGCAAATATTTAAGAAACCAATTGGCCGGTTCAAATCCGGGAACTTTTCTAACGGTGAAAGCGGCCCCGGCGCCCACCCAGCGTCGAATAACATGGGTACCTGGGGGAAACCCTGGGGGGTAAAGGCGGTCAGGGGCGTGATGCTGATCACATCACCCCCACACCCCCTATACGCCTTCATGGCGTGGTGCTATGCACAGGGGAACACTTTACCTTTACCTTTTTTTATGTTGTGAACTAATAATTACTTTCCACAACGAAAATTATTGTAGAATATGTAAATCTAGGGGCAGATTTAAGAAGAATTAATGGATACAGGACGTACTTACGTTTTGTTACAGAGCGAAGCACTAGGAATGTTTCCATGTTTTCAGCTGTCATACACTGACGTGTTCTTGTAAGTTGAAAAGGATCTTTCAAAAGTCACAGGTGCGAATTTCAGAAGGTAGATAAACTCAGAGGAGGGAAACTCCAGCATCTTTCGATAAATACCCGTTCCAGTTTATTTGGGAGATGGGGGGGGGGTCCTCAGCCTGTGTTTCGACTTGGCAGTCAATTTTAGGTGACTATAAGCACTATGCACCTCACTGATTAGAGAATATGACATCACATGAGCTACAAATTCTCTTCATCATGTTTCAGAGAGGGAAAAGGATGAAGATTGCAAGAAGGTACCAAAATATGTTGTTTTATGTAAAGTAAATTAGCAAATATGTAAAATATGTAATATCCTGGCAAATATGTAAAAATATGTAACATAAAACTTATGCAGCCATGTCAGTTATATAATTCGTTGACATTTTCCTGTTCAAGGTATGTGGAAGGAATAGAATATGTAATACAAATCTGTTCTCTACTTGTAAGATTAGTGAAGAGACAAACTTACATGAACGAGACAAAACAAATCTCAACATAAGATTATACTGGCCGTGGGTTCTGGTGGCAGAACTTCGTTAACCTGCGCAATACATTGCAGGGTGTATACTACGTGGAACAGAGGTTTAAATTTCAGTGCCTTCAGGGAATGTTACCCCAGTACACCCTAACGACGATTATTCTGTATTTTAAACCTGGATGAATAAATTGGACGTAACCGCACCAAGGTCTTCAATGGGTAACCTGGGCTTAATTTGGTTTGAGTTCATTTCAAAGTCTATTTCATGCACTTAGAGGCTAATCGGGACTAGACCAACAGTTCAAAGTAGCTATCTGATCAAATGTGTGATCGATTGATTGGGTTGCTTTATTTTGCTAATTGCGAAGATGGTGATGAGTTATGATATGATGAAATTGATGAATGAACACTCACAAACATTCCAGGCCGGGATTCGAACCCGGGACCCCTTGATTACAAGGATCGACGTTACCACTATGCCATCAGGAAGTCTTGGTGGTGCCACACAACCCATGGCAGGCATCAACAAGAAGCCTTGCTGAAATTGTCAATGACTCGTCCCAAAGAGTGCGAACGATTCTCACGCATGAGAAAATTTCACAACGCAATTATAAATTTTGCTGCGTTCATAACAAGTGCAGATGTAGAACGGAAATTAACAGTAAGTATTGTGAGAACAATTAGACGGAACAAAAAGCGAAAGTTGTCGGGAGGCGCAGAAACATAACGTGCTTGTTTCCTTAGTAACGTGACGTCACAACCTACGCAATGTGCGTTGAAATGTAACAACGAGTGGCGAAGAAGAAAGCCTGGTAGAGTAAGATTATTTTCATTATATCTCTGGCTGTTCTGAATTTGAAGCTTGGAAGCGAGCCTCAACAACAGAATCATCCAATCAGCATGCGAACCGCTGACGTCATCTCAAGTTAACACCTATCGCTAACCCCCCTTCCCACGCTGTGAACTGCTTGTAGGCTCGCCGGCTAAACCCTTGCGGTCAGTTCGAGATCTTATGAAACTAATCTACCTGTAGATAGTTGGTTCTTTCGTTCAGTGGCGTTCGCAGGGGAGGCTTGGTAGGGTTATGCCCTCTTTTCAATAAAGAACTTCACATATTGAAGCAATGACAAAATAACATGGATTACTGAATAAGAAGTCATACTTCCCACACCAGCAGGGGCGTATTTAGACCTACACTGACTGCTACCTAGCGCGGTAGGTATTATTAGACGTATGGGTTTTTAAAATCTCTTGCTCTAAGTTGGGGTTTATGAGTAAATGAAAAGTCAGCCGGCCACCATGGCGGAGTGGTTCAGGGGCCCCGGGTTTATAATCCCGGCCTGGGCAAGGACATGTGAGTGTCCATTCATGAATTTCATCATATCATCACTCCTCATCGTCGCGATTAGCCAAAAGGGCAGAATTAAAGAATGCAGTTGTGTGGTTTTCAGTTTAAATTCATGAAAAAAGAGTAACATTCGACGGAAATGGGCGAAAGAGAAGGTAATAAAATAAGGATGAGAAGGAGTGCAAAATTGGATGAGCTGGTTTGTTCTTTTGATTCCAATATACTAGATATACCACTGGGTCATAACGAGGGAGAAAATGTGGTGAGTAATACAGAAAATAGATGTGCATTTGTGATTTATCCGAACTTGGAGTTTAAAGGGAAGGGTGAAATAGTCAAATTCAACCTTGCACAAGTACAGTTGTTGATATGTATGTTGACAACATGTGGAAGCTTAAATGCAAAGAATCACTTACGCCCTATCCTGTTTCCAACTTTCAACAAAGCATGAATTTTTCTTTTTTATCTGGTACAACTATTTATTTCCCTCAATACTTATTCTATATCTTTTGAAGTTTTCATTCAAGGTATTTTTCATTGCCCTCCATAAATAATTGGACAGGATGATCAGCTTGACTCGTCCTTATTAATAATGCATTAACATTGGGAATTACAAGAGAAAATTCGTTTAAACAATTGAAGCCTGCGTTTAAGACTATGACTAGGATAGTTGTGAACTAGAAATGCCTAAAATATGCACTCAAAACGTCCAAAGTATGCAAATAAATATGCACGTTAGAGAAAACACCTTACTTTTTTTAATGCATGTAATAAAAATACACGCAGTTCTGAATTCTTCCACACACTCTTGTTTACTTTACACTGCTGTATTATCAATGAAAAAATTAACATTAGTTATAGATCATGATTGCGCTTGATTACGATATGATAACTCTAATTTTCAACCTTGAAACTTCTGCTTTCTGCCAGAATAATTTGTAAAAATGTCATATGCGGGAAATGGATTTCTTCAAATTTACAGGAGAAAGTACTTACGGAATTGAGTTTCTGTGTAATTTCGGAAGGTCGTGGAAGTGTTTTCTCGCATTTTTCAATGTATTTGGCCGCTAATTCATGTATTTTTCTATAATAATGCACGAAAGCTGTTGCTTGCATTTCCATCCATGTACTTGAACCGGATGTTGCGAGCATCTGATGACGTAATCCCCGGCAAGTGTTTCCAAACGCACAGTTTTTTTCACTATATTGCCCAACCTAAAGCAACCTAACCTTACCGTGATGGTGCGTGGGGCTATCGTGAATGGTTTTTTGGGGCTATTCGTGGATGGTTATACGATCCAGAATGGTTTTTGGGGCTATACGTGAATGGTTGTTGGGCCTATGCGGGAATGGTTTTTGGGGCAATTCGTGGATGGTCATACTATCCCGAATGGTTTTTGGGGCTATGCGTGAATGGTTTTTGGGGCTATGCGGGAATGGTTTTCGGGACAATGCTGGAATTTTTCTGTTAAGAAGGTTGAAACACTGCTTTGCCGTTTGAAACACAACGCTAGTCAAGATTTGCCCGCCATTTTGCGTGTTCAGGAAGCGAGAAAAGAACGAACAATAACTACTCGATATAGACAATAGATACTAATTTCGTTAAAAAAAAAGCGAAATCTCTTGTTAAACAATGTTTCGCAATGCAGAATAGGTAAGTACGAATGTAAAAGAGTAGAGAATGAACGAGTTAGAACGATTTCCGGCATATGATAGTTTTACCGAATAATTTTATATTCAGAAAGAAATACTCATTCTACTGAACACGATACAATTGGACAATATTTCAAGATTTGCATTGCTGTTGTTTGTCTCTCAAGAAGAGGGTTTACGCGAGGACGGCGAAAAAAATTCCCACCTGCTTGTTTTGTAAAAGTAAGGGGGGGGGGGGCCGCAGTGACTGAAGAAAGTATCAAGTTCTTTTAGATGACAATTCGTAAAATACAATTTTAGAAGTTGTTGTTGGCTCTAATATATGCAAGAAGTTTATATATATGATTCATATATGCATTTGCATATGCATTTATTAACTGTTCAAGTATGCAAAATGCATAATCATCCAGCTCGTAGTTATGACAAACATATCGTAAGAATGAAATAGAAATGGAGACAATGCAGAAAACCTGCTGCAAAGAGTATGGAATATGAGAGAATTTGAGACAAAGAGTAATTGAAAGATAGATATAACAAGACAGGGAGAAGGATTAGACATTGAAAGACAGAAAAGAGACCAAGAGAGAGAGAGAGAGAGGAAAAAGTGAATGAGAAAGGTAGTAACAAGAAGTGCAAAGGATAAAAAGAGAGATTAGAAGAGAGAGATATATAGAAAGGAATGAAAAATAAAGAACAGAGAAAAATGGAGAGTTGCAAACGAGAATGGAAAGAGAATGATAATTGAAAGAGACATATCAAGCAAGGCAGGTAGAGGAATAAAAAGAAAGATAGAAGAAAGGAGAGGAGAAATGTAAACGAGTTGAAAAAGGGTTTTACAAGAAAAAGTGAAAGTTGGAGAAAGAGAAACAAGACAGGGGAAAGTATCGAAATAAAACAATCAATTTTTTGAAAAGGTTGATAAAGAAAACATTTTATAAACTATGCTACTGCAAAATCATTAGAGAAAGCTAACTTACCATCACTATATCTTGCTGGCAGAAGTCTCTCAAACGGTGTGCCCAAAACGCCCCACAAAGGATTCTTCAGATTGTTACAGGAACCGTCAAAAGTCCTGTACTTGTTGTATCCTGTGCAAAGGGGCCTCGGCATACAAGTGCTAATATTCTCCACACTGTACTTCAGGTTCCTTAAGTACGCTTGCGCTACTTGTGGGTGCTGGAAGGACCTGTGTGAGAGAAATACAATGATAATTTTATTGTTTTTTATAGTCATGCCCGGATTTTGATGACCTCAAAATGTTTGAAAAATGACCTTTAAAAATATTACAACAAAAAACCTGTAAAATGACATAAAATCTTTGAAAAATGACCCAAAAACTCAATCTGCTTATTGAAAATAGTTATTCCAAGACAAACAATTTAACAATTGCTTCTTCACCTTGGTGTGTTGTACGGACTGTGAATGAGAAACTCGACAATGTTGCATTTCGCGATTTTCAGACAGGCTTTGTTGCGCTGGTAGTTAAACACAGAGTAAGTACCGCAAGATAACATTCGCACAAAACAGAAATTGTCGAACTTCTTACGTTTCAGCATGCAATGACGCAAAATTTTAAAAAATGACCTAAAAATGACGCAAAATTTTAAAAAATGACCTAAAAATGACGCAAAATTTTAAAAAATGACCTAAAAATGACGCAAAATTTTAAAAAATGACCTAAAAATGACGCAAAATTTTAAAAAATGACCTAAAAATGACGCAAAATTTTAAAAAGTGACCTAAAAATTACGCAAAATTTTAAAAAATGACCTAAAATGACGCAAACGTTTTCAAAAAATTACCTTAAAATAAGAAATTTTAAAAAATTACCCAAAAAATTACATTTCTTCAATCTGAGGAGTGTGTTCAGGATTTCTGTACTAGTTAGCAATGTCTACGATGCACCAGTTTAAAGGTGAAATGTCAACAAAAAACGGAGGGATCCCCGAAGTAATCCCTCCCCCACCCACATACATTCGAGGGTATGTGCTTATTATTGTAGATGGATGAGGGATGCGCCAGCACTTACCACTGCTTCCTCATTGACAGCCCCCACTTTCCACGGTTCAAAGGACATCGCTGCGTGCAGTGTTGCCACGTTTCACATATATATCTTTACTCCGTTGAATAAAATCTGTTTCGCAATGTGAATTGACAATAATGATGCGTTTTAAAAACGTACGTATGCAAAGATCTTCAAAACAAGACCAATATTGCATTTGCAGGACTACACAATACTAAGAAAAAGTTCTCTCTGCAAAATCGATTATAACTTCGTAGCGGAAGTTGATGACCTAAAAAATGTAGGTATATGACCTATAGAATGTCCTAAAAAATGGGGAAAAATGACGTAAAATATGCAAAAAATGACCATTAAATTTGTTAGTTTCAGGTTAAAAATTGAAATGAAAAGGAAATTAAACAAAATGCAATCTTTTTTTAAAAAAAAAGAGGCACCAAATGATACCACATGCACATTCAATCAAAATATGCAACGAGGATTTCCAATGGAAACAACCGAATCTTTTTTAAACAATTTAATGAAAAAGTCGTATACACTGAATGAATTCGTGTAAAATGCATTAATTCCCGCATCTGTGCTTGTAAACTGCAATCTTGCGAGATCTATATAGGCCTATGTTCACCTTGGTGAAAAGACTCAAGAATATTACCAAAATGAAAGAAGTGATAAAATATGACGAAACATTACACCGAATATAGCGAAAAATAACGAGAAAATGCCGAAAATCGGGGAAAATGATCTAAAACCAGAAAATTGGCAAAAAAATGTAAAAAATGAACTTTCAAATTATCTTTTTTGGGTTTTAGACGAATTGTAATATTGTGTATATTTAATGGGCATCGTGTCCGAGATGTCAGAAAAAAGATGACATTTCATCAACTTCCACTCCCTAATTAAAACAGTTTGCAAAATCTGAAAATTGAGAATTGTGTTTAAAACCTTTTTGCCTACACCATACTAAAATTTTATCACAATCTAACAACACGTTTTTACGTATTTATAGAATTTCATAGAGCGATCGCTTGGAAAACTAAAAAAACGGCACTTCTTTTGTTCTCACGACGGCAGAAAATACAAGGCGTACTCGAAAAAAATTGGTTAGAATAGATTAACGCAGAATTGAATAAACTAAATATTGATGTAGCCCGTTTTTAAGTAGGTCTCCTGGTTAATTTTAAATTGGAGTGTCCAAACTCGAGTATCTATAGTTTTTTTTATCCGACAGTAGTCTTGCGCTTTGGCCTGGGAACGTATCAAAACTTAAAAAAAAGTTTAACACTCTTTTTCCCTTAGAGATTGAATTTCGGAAGATATCCCTACACTTGCAGGCTTCTATGAGTTTGGGCTATGAGTTGAGTCAGCGAGAACAAGATATTTTTATAATACATCAACATCCTACTTCGTTCAAAACATATCTATGATAATTGCATAGAAAGATGTAATTAAGTTATTATTCTATGAAACCTTATTTATGTAAATTTCATACCTATAGGCAGCAAACAATTTGAAGTAACAATCTCGTAACACTCTCACTAATTTAATAACTCAGTCACAGAGCCTGAACTAACCAAAAACAATAATAATAACATTTCTAACAACATTTACAACAATTATACCCACTGATGATACCAATCTACAGCACTCTTAGCACTTCAGATTGAAACGACACATATTAACAACAACTTTCCCATCTTCCCATTATTCACTATGTGCACTAATAACAGAGTTATCCTATGGGCCGAACTTGTGAATCACCCTGTATATAGGTATAAACAAATACCATGCAAAAAATTTTCATTTGGGATAAAATAGTATTTTGGAGGGGAGGGGCGTTGGCCCACTATGTTTCCCTCTCGTCTCGATTTTTACAAGGTGGTCTAGTTAGCATTCCCAAATTTACAAGAAAAATCCCAGAAGGGGGGGGGTTATACCCTCTTAAACCCCCCTAAGTTGCGCCTACATACTCCCAGATATGCAATGTGACTTACTTGGTATTCAAGATCCTCACCACCTCTTGCGCCATGTTGATGAGTATTCTTGGATCTGAGGCATTGTTGGCTTGTGGTGCGAAGGTGTGGAAGTTGAAATAGGAGCCGAATTGGCTGGCTCCCGGTTGGGGAGGAACCAGGTTGATTCCCAGAGCCACCAGCTCGTCGTTCTTCTGCTGCGCCTGCTGTGCCAATCCGAAGGCATTCTTCACAGCTCCAACGAGATCGGAGTACGACAGCGCTACATCGGCAAAAATTGGTTGAAGGATATCTGTAGCAAAACAGTTCGAAGATTTAAAAGAATGCGATTTTGCAGAAGATCATTAACCAAAAGTACATTTAAGGAAGATTTCTAGAGATGGTAACTGCTCTATAGCCACCCTGTAATTGTCGCAGCGCACATTATTCATTATCCATAGTCACTGGTGTACGCAGAGGGGGCTGATGCGGCTGGAGCCCCCTCCAAAATTTTGAGAATAATCAACATTTTCAAAGAAAAGCAGTTAAGAACGTGGTAATATCCAGAGTGATAAAATGCACCCCCGATTGTCATTTTTTATAGATAAAAGTTTTAAATATACGAAATATCTTATTGCGTATACCGTCCCCCTAGAAAGGAACTATGTTTTAGCCATCTTTAAAATTCCAGCCCCTCCCGAAAAGATACTGTGTACGCCAGTAACCATAGTTTTTGAAGATACGTGCATGCTTGCATAGGGACGACTACGCCCTTCATACATACAGAGTAAGTCAAAAATAATGAAACAACATTACTCAGCTATTATGACGTAACCATTTACGACAGAAAATCAATAAATGCATCAATACAAAGAAAAAATATGATTTGTAATAAAGCACAACAAATTTATAAAAATAAACATTAATATAGTTGTCTGACAATGATAAAAATAATAAAATGTTGTTAAATCAGAGATTATTTACTTTTCCTCGCAAAATTTGTCTATTTCTAAACTATAGAGGTCACTATTTACTAATTAATTGTTAATATGTTCAAACCTAAAAGTAAATTTATGTGTACTGGATCTTTTATCATTCCATTTTTTTGTATTTTTTCATACTTGCTGAAATTCTTTTCTGTGAGCTTGTTTAATGTAACAGTGTTCCATATTATAACAGCTCATGATTGATACTTACAATAAGGTTATACATTATAATGAATAATAGCCTTCAACAGTAAAGCACTGCAATTATTAAATGCTAATAATTTCATATAAGCAGCGTATTAGAAGCACAGGAACGTAACTCCAGAAATGCAATTTTCAGTTTTGTTTAAATAAGATCCTTTGGAGTCAGGACATATCTCCACTTCTGATCCTTAGCGGTAAGGTTGAGTCATGTATCTTCAATTATCTTCTTTTTAAGAGTCAAGCCTATTCCTAAAAATACATAAATTGGAGTTAAGTCCCTCTGCTTATCACACAATGATGTTACTGTTAAGTTGGGATAGGTACGGAACAACGTAATGGAGTCAAGGTTATTGCGTTCATCTTCCTAGATATATCCTCATCTTGAAATATTTTATGAATTTAAAATATTTTATTAAAATTAGGATTACTTTTATACGTATGCCATACTCTGAAGTTTTGTATGTGGGACATTCCATTGTCACAGGTGAGGCAAGCGGACTATATTTTCTAAGAGTAAGTATTCTACTGATAGTTAATCAAAAGTTTCTTTACAGTTTCTGTGCAATGGAATATGAAATTATTTAGGATGGGGGAGAAATGTAACAGAAATTAATTGTTTCTTGGTGTCACGGATGGGGCACAATCAGTGATGTGCGTCTACGCGTAAACAACGATAGTCTACATTCTACACGTAGACTATTTTATACACGCAGATGACGTAATCTATGTAAACAACATGGCGAAAGGTGATAACTCAGCAAAGGGCGGCATGGAAGTAAAACAAAATTACACTGCGTATCAGTTGCTGATGTGTGTGGAGAACTTTTCATGCTCTTCCTTCCAAGTTCAAACAATTTCTCACTTAGGAAGAAACCTAATATAGGAAAAATTCTAGTGTTTTATGGGAAAAAGACCACTCTTGCCTCACGACTGCCATCTGTTGTTGTTTTTTGCATACTATTTATCTTCTTCCATGGTTGAAAATAGAAGATAAGAGAAATTTTGTTGTAAATATGATTCTTTTCATTTCGTTAGGAACCAATATAGTTGAAAATGTAACTTTCCTTTCATGAAACCCTTGCAAATGCACTTTAGATTGTGTACGTAGTTTATGTAAACTACAACCCAATGTAATCTACGCGTAGACTACGTGTAGACAACGCACGTAGACGTAAACTTATAGTTTACGGCACATCACTGGGCACAATACAAAACACAAGAAAATCAAAAAGCTAAAATAAACGAGCAATATGCATAATACCTACTACTTTCTAACTTCATAATGTATAATACATCACAAGATAAGATGAAGTAACAGCATTGCATTTAATTTTAAAAATTGAGATTCAGAGGTACTTTGATGTGAAATGCCCCATATTAAACAAAGTCCTTTGTGACTTGTTACAGATCACAATACTGAAATCTGAAATTGAATTCTGGTTTCAGTGAAACATCTGAAAAGACTAAAAGAAAATACAGGAAAGATGACCAATACGGGGGATTGCAACTAATTTGTAATCATAGTCAACAGGAAAATACATGAAAACAATTGAATTTGAATTATTTACCTGTTTGTGGCGAGTACTTCGAGCAGTACAGCTGTGCCTGTTCTGACCTGGAATACAGGTTTGCCTGGCAACTGCTCATCAGCTGCAGCAACCGAATGAGGTTGTCGTCATAAGCTACAGCAGTCACTGAGGCCAGTGTCGCCAGAACAAGGCATGGAATCGACAGCATTATCTCCTTCTTTCTTGTTTCTGCAAAGACAAGACGAAGTGGCATTAATAACAAAGCAGACAGCGGAGAGAAAATTGATCTTAATGATTTGTATACTAAATGGTTTATAATTTCTCAGTTATAGCAGCCACGAATTCCGTAAGGAAACCGATAGTAGAGGGGTTGTACAGTGGAATCCATGAGTATTGCCGTGCAAATTGTCCATGGCTATTTTCATTAATTTTTCTCTTACATCCTAATGTGTTTTTAAGTGATGGATTTTTATGTATGCTGGTGCAGAAGTTGTCAACAGCTTGTTTTGAATTTTCTTTCAATTCTTGAAGCTCTTATTGGATCAAATAAAGGGGTCCGGTATCCCATTCTACACCCTCGATTTCGGAAGGTTTTTTTCTTATGAAGATTATATGATGCTAATTATGAAGAACAAACATTTGGAGCGTGGAAACAAGTACAGTAGAGCGTCGATTATCCGAAGTAACTGGGGGACATGGGTGTTCGGAAAACTGGTTTGTTCGGATAATCGAACTGTACATGTTTATTTGCCAAAAAGAAGTACTGTACAGTAAATTTATTCATAAAAACAGGCATCTCTTTAAGTATGTATTACAAAGTAACGTACAAAGGCAACTTTAGTAGGAATATATAGTATGTGGTACAGTTTATTAAACAAAAATATGTACATATTACATACGCATTTTGCATGAACAATACACACAGTACACAAAATTAACGTTTAAAAAAATCCTTTATTTTGGTCTGTCTAAGCAAGCCTACACGCTTACGAGCAGCTAAGTCACGTACTTTTTTCATTACAGATATCTGAAAGTGAGCGAGTACACAGTTCGGTTAAGCGGTCGTTCGGTTGACCGACGTTGGGATAATCGACGCTCTACTGTATTTACAAACGTACAGCCGTTTGAAGTTGAGATATTGTCGTTTGAAATTGTTCGAGTCCAAATTTCCCACCGATTCCGGGCTCTGCCCCTGGGGTAATTGACCTATCGCACCCTACCGCTACCGCGGCCCCGCCTTTCTCTATAGAGTCCCTTTGAAGGCATGTTAGAAATTGGCCGGAGTCACCTTGCCCGCAACACTATTTCTCACTGTTTTCCGCATTGACACATGAAGATACCAAAAATCAAGGCTAAAATTAAACCTAAGAAGGTAACTTACCTCTTTTTACCAAGGCCAGGCACTGAATTGCGTGTCGAAGTTAAATTTGTAAGTCCAAAAAATGAAGTAACTCCTACGTTGAAAGTCCTTGTTGTCCTTTTCCACAGAATACCACCCTCCACTCCCTTCCCATTATAAAACTAAGAAGTCGCAAATTATCCCATCCCACAAGTCATTTATAAAATACAACCCTCCCCTTTAAGGCCTGCAGTTGCCAAAAAGAAAGAAATAATTCCAATTTCTGAAGTCGCATAAATAAAATCCATGTCTGAAATGTCCAATCTGCCAATGTATCACACAAATAACATATCGCAATAGCAAATGTTCCCATTGCACAAGTCAATCATAAGAAGAAAGAGAAAAAAATTTCAAACGTGCGCCTGTGACATGAATCCATCATCCGCCATTATAGAAGCTCTGAAAAACATTTTTGACGTTACGCAAGGAATTTTAATTTTATAAAAAACGTAAGTTTTGTAGCACGCAGATCTAAAAAATTAACTTCCGCGCTATTTGCAAACACTGTTCGTTATGAGGAACTAAATATTTTCACGAAAATATTTGAAATGTGCCTGAAATCGAGGGTGTAGAAAGGGATACCGGAGCCAAGTAAAGTGAACGAACATGGTGATGGGACAATTTGCACGGTAATACTCATGGATCCCACTGTAGTTCCCATCAACAGAATCCCATGCCTTGAAACAACATAGGGTGTAGAATAAAAGAGAATGAAAATTGTGAGGGACAATTTGAATTGTTATCTTTGCCGTTGGGTGTACGACTGTATGGGTGCAAAGTGAATCTGAATCTCAGATACCCCAAAGGGTTAGCCATACCATGAATGAATCCCGCATAGAAAGCAGATACTTTGACCATTCAAATTGACCGTTTAAAGACCAAATGTTCATTGAATCAGAAAAGACACCAACTATCTCCTTGCTACCGGGGTGAAAGCAATCACTGGTGACACTACGAGACACGTCACCTTCAAACTTGACTGCTCCCTTTGCATAAAGTCTTTAGCCATGGTGTGCGATTTAGGTCTTCCGCTTGTTCTGGGTTTCTCGGTGACGTCTTACGCAACCCTTTGAGGTCGTCGCCGCTCCGAGACAAAACTACGAAGGGTAAACATTGCAGGTACTCATTCGCTCTAGAGTTCTGACCAATTTGGGATAATCGTCCATTCAAAGTTCACCAATATCTTCTTTCGTTTCCATGGACGTAGCTAGGTTGATTGCAAGTTTTGTGTGTGTGTGTGGGCGGGGGGTAACACTTTCGGAAGGCGCCCAAATGTCAACCTCTCTTCCATGTAGTACACCCTTGACTGCATTTTACAGACTAACGATGTTCTGGCGGCTGGAGTCTCAGTGAGCATAATCTCCGTTGTGCTCGTTGATTGAGTTGGCGTTTTAAGTCCGCTTGATACATAAGGCTAATCGGGACTGGACCTACAGTTTCATGTCAGATCCGAAACACTATGCGCCTCCACTGGGTATCAAACCCGGGACCCCTTGATTACAGGCGACGACGATACCACTACGCCTGTGTGGGGCAAGTGCTGTGTCGTTTATGTGGGTTTGTGATTGTCCATTCATTTCACCCAATCGGCAATAACGGAAACCTATTCTGAACACCAGAATAGGCTTCAACGGCACACACTAGCATCAACTAAATCCCAGCAAACCAGCCCGTCCCCTAATGACACTCCTATCATAATTCAATCCCCCAAAATCCCTATTTTCTTTAACTATAAAAACCTTCCTGTTCTGGACCCCAGAACAGTAACTAAACTTAACAATAACATTTGTTAACCTATTAACTAATTGCTACTCAAGAATAAGCACAAGAAGAAATTGTCGAATCAACACTCTCCCCGCCAGTGTTGCCACAATCTGAGGGCATAGTTTCCCTTTCCAAGGAGCAAAATTTCCCTTTTTGCACTCAGTTTTCCCTTCACTAAAAACCTTTATAAATAATAGTAATAAATAGTACATAATCTGCACTAATCTGTACTATTTTTGAGTTTGGTGTCTTAAAATTGCCATGGAGTTTTGGTATTTTTCATCCCATTTCGTTTAAAATTTGTTCGAATTTCCCTTCATAAAGGGAAATTTCCCTTTATGTGGCAACACTGCTCCCCGCTTGAATGTAGATGAAACAAAATTCCACAACAACCTTCACCTGTCTTTCCCAAGAACTCCGCATTCATCTGGCCCGGAAACAGCCCAACATGGTACCAATGCTAGAAATGCACCTTTCTTACCTATACACTATCCCAGCTAACTGTGGAGCATGGCCGCGTATAGGGTCAGAGTAGCGGGGCAAATCGAGTGGCCAGCGCGAAGCTGTACACGCTGCTCAAAGACTGGTAACTGCAGTCATTTTCCTCTCCTTCACGCAACGCCGTTTTCTCTCGGATCTTTATTGGTGGAGCAGTCTCGCGTCACTACTTGCGCAGAGACTTGTTTCGTTCCCTTGCTCTACAGTTAGCTGGGACAGAGTATAGTGAGTGTGCGAGCGGGAATTTGGAATGTTTTTTTTTTATATCCACAGAGCCTTTACAAGGTATTTACAACACCATTAAGCCTTGTTTCCATGATATGAAAAATTCAGTGTCAGAGTGCGTACATAGGAGAAACGAAAAAGAGGCTGAAAGACAGGTTGAAACAACATAGGGATGATGTACGACTTAAGAGAGAGAGAGAGAAATGCGATATTTAAACACACGAGAGAAACAGGACATGACATAGAGTGGGATGAGGCTAAGCAGATAGGAAGGAAGAAGAGAATACTGGTGAGAAAATGAAAGGAGGACAAGGAATAGAGAAGAAAGGTGAAGAAGACACAATGAACTGGAATGGGGGACTGAAGATAAACAAAGAATGGAAGAAGGTGTTAGAAGGAGGAGAGAAGAAGGAAGGAAAAAGAGCGTGAGATAAATAGTCCAACCACATTCAGGTGAAAGTGCAGTTGACAAGGGAAAGCCACCTGCCAGAATGTTCCAGAACAACTTCCTAATAGTCTGGAGGGAAGTAATGTTTGTGTATATCGTCCTGTTTTGTACCTTGTTACATTTGTACTTGGTGCAGAGTCTGAAGAAGACCTTGCTAGAAGGTTGAAACGTTACGTTTAGTTTATGTTTTATAATAAAATAAATTTCTGCCAAGGTATTTACATGCATTCGTGAAGTTTGGGTGCAGATTTGACTACTCATGCCTTTGATCTTGTCAATCATATGCTTCCCAGGAGTGTAGGGGTTTGTCCAGCATTTCTTGGAAAATCTATATGCAGAACTTCTTGTGCTGGCATTGCGAATCTTAGAAAAGAGACAAATGTTACTCTTGGGCGCTCTTTTAGCGACTCGAAAACAAAGGTATAGGTGGAAAATTTTCAACCGATACTTACCGATAGCGCTGATATCGGCTCAGCCCTATGTACATCAAACGGAAACATTCCGTTAGTAGCCTAAATCTCTGAGTACTGGAATTGACACATTTGGAAACGGAAGTCTCATACGCCAGCAGTATATATGCTTACATAACAATTGTGCGACTAGGAGAAGAGGAAAGCTAAGTAAATCTTGCACAAGCACACGAGATACGCATCGCTTCACACCTTACGCATAAAATATTATGCTCGGCAAGGTTTCCACCGCGTGTACGCAGGAAATTATAAATGCCATGTGAGATACATTAGTTGTTAATCTACACGCTGTATGCACGCACGTGTCAAGGCACAATTTCCTTCCGCAACTCTTTTTTTAATAATTGATTACACATTGTCTTCCCTACCGACTCACAATTACGAAGTACAAGTGCCAGAGTTATTATTGGATACGCATTGTCGGCTTTGTCACTAATACGAGTTAGCGAATTGGGGGTTGGAGAACACGGCCTTTTTCGTTGGGTTAGAGAACATGTAACAACCTAATCTAACCAATGGAAGGTGTTGATGCTTCAAGAATAACCAAAACAAATATATCCACATGTTCACTAACCCTACGCCAGCACACGTGTAGATTATTATCACAGGTATTATCACCCCCAATATTAATGATACTCCCCCCTTTCAGCCTCAGATCATGTCATAGTCCCCAGAAAGTATTTAATTACAACAGCCTGTCCACTATCTTATTACTGAGAGTAACTTTTTTAGCTTTACTGACCATCTTTCTTCTCCTGACCACCCACCTATATTCTTCCCTTTTCCATCTAACGGATTATATGGTGCAACTAGCACATAAACTTGTAGCAAAACTGACTTTCAACCAACTATACTATCCCCCACACACACACACCACATCTCACATATTGCAGCAACGTGCTAAGGTGTAAATTTTTTCATATATATATTTACTCGTTCAACTAATATACCCTATCACTTATTAATTCTAATTCTTTATAATACATTTTTGAAAGTGGTACCGGACTTTATGTACAACCTGTATTTAAGAAAAATACATACATGTTGGATTTTATGTTATTTTAAGGGAAAAATCTCCCCCCCCCAAATTTTTATGCGCTGTTCATGCCGTTACCCCCCCCCCCTGCCTTGTGGGAAACCTTGGTTATTGTAGTGTTCTAAATATAGTGTTCATTTATTGGTGCAACAACACCGATTTCGGGGAAGTAAAACGCCTCTTCACTACTATTGTAACTAGACTGATGTGTGTGTGTTGGGGACGGATGGGTATATATTGTTCTTAAACTAATGACATTTGTTCTGTTAGTGATGCATGATGTAAGATTGTATGTGAAACAAAGTAAAACGAGCAAGAGTTTAATATTTTGTATTGTAGTTTAACCAATTGATAGTAATGCAAAGAAAATGGTACCATTCAGCAGTGACGTGCATCTACGCGTAAACAACGATAGTCTACATTCTACACGTAGACTATTTTATACACGTAGATTACGTAATATATGTAAACAACATGGCGAAAGGTTATAACTTAGCAAAGGGCGGCGTGGAATTAAAAGAAAATTATACTGCGTATCAGCTGCTGATATGTGAAGCTAACTCTTCATGCTTTTTCTTCCAAATTTGAACAATTTTTCACCTAGGAATTAACCTAATATAGGAAAAATTCTAGTGTTTTATAGGGAAAAGACCACTCTTGGCTCACGACTGCCATCTGTTATTGTTTTTTGCATACTATTTATCTTTATCCACAGTTGACAATAGAAGAGATGAGAAATTTTGTTGTAAATAGGGTTCTTGTGATTTCGTTAGGAACCAATATAGTTGAAAATGTAATTTTCCTATCATGAAACCCTTGAAAATTAATTTTAATGCACTTTAGATTGTTTACGTAGTCTATGTAAACTACGAACCAATGTAATCTACGCGTAGATTACGTGTAGACAACGCATGTAGACGTAAACTTATAGTCTACGGCACATCACTGCCATTCAGTGACGGCGATACTGGTTTGAATAGAAAGTGAAAAGTGTGTTTTATTCACGTAATTAAAATTTGAAGAATTTAATTATAAAATAAAATATAAATTTGGGCTTTGTATTATTTTGATATTGTTTATTTCTAGTATAGGTCCATTGTTTTGTTGCGCATTATTTCCAATTCAAAATATAATAAATTAATGAAAATAAACGATATAAACTTGGCAGTTTAATGAATGTATACTCCAAATATGCATTTTCATGTCAGATTTATGAATACGCTAGATGGCAGCACCTTGTTTCTCTCATTAAAAATATTATTTCTCCACCATTTCCCATTCTCTCGCTCAACTTTTGTTGGCAGAAATTGCAAGAAAACTGGAAAACCTCAAATTATGCCACAGTCCAGTTACCACGCTTATACATATGCACAAAGTAAGGATAATAACTGCGAATAGATTTATATATGTGTAATAAGGGCCAAAATGTGTGGGTAACAGCAGGAAGTGTACGTGTATGGATATAACATTTTGTCCAGAATAGTGAAAGTGAAGCACATTACTCACGTTAAAAGTAATTCCGTGGTTTTGTGTTTAAAACGAGAGTAAAATTACAGAAAGGGTGATCGTTAGGAAACAGAAAAATGTACTCTTGAGCAATACTGTACAGTTTCTTTTTTCACTCAATAATAACGCGTGATATTTTGTGGTGATCTTGATGGATTCTTGTGGTTGATGTAAACCAATCTCATGAGGGTAACAATACACATTTGAAAAGAACATGCTGGGCAATTTTTGTTCACCTTCCTTCTCGGAATTGTGAGATAGCTGTAGTTGTTCATTGTCGCTGTTATTCTCACCCAAAATAATCTACTTGGAAAATTTTCAGAATTGGTTATACTAAAGTTGATATCAAACCCACACAAAGTGATACAAGATTGATTGGTTTAGATGATTGATCGCGAAGGTGAGGATGAGTGATGGAATGATGAAATTGATGAAGGAAAACTCACAAAGAACACACTTGCGTAGACCGTGATTCGAATCCGGAATCCCTGGCGACGTAGCGCGTTGTGCTAACCTAACCACTACGTCACGGAGGCCAGTTAAATAGACAAGGAGAAAGGGAAAGCAGAGATAGACGTGATAGAGAAAGAGGGAGAAATGGAAAGAAGTGAGCGAGAGAGAGAAAGTAATAACATAGAGGAAAAAGAGGGATTGGAATAGAGAAAACAGGAAAAGAAAAGGAGAGGGGGGAGATAAATAGGTGAAAAGACAAACAAAGACTTTGAGAAGAAATAAAGAAACAAATAAAAACAAAAAATCTTGAAAAGTAGCGAAGCGTAACTACCTGAGATCGACAAGTAGGGGTTTACGAGGAATTTCTTACCTTTGCTCAGCATTTTGTTCTTTAACATCAAAGTGAAGTTTATTTAAATAATAATTTGTTTATAGCTCTAGTAGAGACAAAATTCACAAGAAATGCATGAATAAAGTCCAGGTCAAAACATGGTTTTTACGGTTGTGTGCTCTTTCCATGTGTAAACGTTCATTTATTGAATTCATTAGGATGGAAGAAGAATTTTAAATACGCCGTTTCTGTATGTCACACACGTTCAATTTATGTGATTGCCATCTACGGAGTTGATAGAAACTACAAGAGAATTATGTCGGCTATTAACACCAGGACTTGAGAAAAAAAACGGATCTCCAACCTTGAAGAAATGCACACGAACGGGTGTGTAGACGTTGAAATGGCATCTGGGAAAGAGGTCTCATAAATGTTTCCCATGATGCAACCGCAACGACCAAGGTTTATGGTCAAAGTTCAGGGAAAGCATTACCTTCAAAGGTTTAGATAGTACCATGTATCTTGTACAACGTAATGAGGCTGTTTCAATGTTATGAACATTTCATTCAACACTGACTACTTTCACAAAAATGAGAATTTGGCTCCACTTCGGTTATTTTACACTTGTCTATTTATTTGGTTAATTGTGATGATAAGAATTATTGATAATTGCATTGTATAGTACTGTTTTAGTTTATTTTACTTCGCTTTTGGTGTCTCTGTTTGGCGAATTACGAATATGGGGATGAGTGAAGATATGATGAAATTGATGAATGGACACTCACAAACACCAATACAGATCTACGTGGCGGAGTGGTTAGCAGAACGTGCTACGACGCCAGGAGTCCCGGTGTCGAACCCCGGCCTGGGCATGGATGTTTCTGAGAGTCCGGTCATCAATTTCATCATATCATCACTCATCCCCATCTTCGTAATTAGCCAAAAGCGAAGTAAAATAAACAAAATCAATCCACGAAGGATTCGAACCTGGAACATCTTGCTTCTTGGAGCGTTACGATGAGCAATCCGCCACTAATGTATCATACACAAATTAAAAGTCAAATTTCTTGTTCTAAATGCAGCCTTAACCTGTGTCGTTAGAGTTATTTTCACAATATAGCCATTTAAACAAATAATCTCTTGCAAGGAATGCAAGGAACCGTGGTGATATAGCCGGTAAGGCGTCTGACTGCCACGAGGAAGACCCTGGTTCGATTCCTATGGTGGCTGATCTAAGGTCGGAATTTTTCCGGCCTTGTTCCCGCATAAAGCGACTCTAGGCCTCACCAAGCCTCAAAGGATAAAGGCAGTCGCTGCGTGGTGCTGATCACATCACCTCCAAAGTAGCCGAGACCGAGAATATGTGGAACCCTACCCCCACATCTAAATGTGCCTTCATGTCATGGTGCTATATGCACGGGGAACTTTACCTTGCTTATCTCATCTAATGTTTTAATATAAGATATTACCGTACAAAAAACTATATCTTCACTCACCAAATGTCCAGCTGACTTCAGCAATACCTTTCTTCTAACTTCAAATGTTTTTAGTAACAATTAGTTATGTATTACAAGTACACAAAGAGTCCTCGCAGCAACTCAGTAGATCCAGTCACAATAGTATGCACAAGAAAGTTATGAACATGCTCACACAGTCGCTTCAACTGAAATAGTCCCACTGACTCACTCCATACACAAACTATAAGCTTGCCCTTGCACACAAATCCATAATATGAACACGACAACTCGTGGCACAACGTTGAACTTAACTGACCATGTATGGTATTAAGAATCTGATTTTAAAGTTTCCCCCAGTGTGACTTGCTTTCTCTTTCGAACACGTCTTACTCTTTCACACCATTAACGATTCAAACCAATTATCAACTAATTTGTTATAAGATGTACCACGATTCAATTCGATCTATTCATCTCTAATTATTCCATTGTGCACAATCCTCTTCAATGCGAATGTAATGTTTTGTTCAGGTTCATTCAGCCAAATCCGTGAGACGCTATCTTAATCATAGTGTTAGGTGTTTGTGATAAAAATGTACATATCGCCGTGGCGTTGCTGCTTGGGTTGCGATAGTGTTTTGTTTTTCTTTTACAGAATTCCAAGTTTCGTTCGTGTGCATGAAGCAAATAAGCCTTTGTATACACGCACACATTCTCTTTCGTGTATTCTGTGCATATCTCTTGTATTCTGTGTATAACATATGAGCTACGGATCAGTGCACATATTCTCTTGGTTTTAATGTGTTTGAAAGAAGTTGGGCAATGAACTTTTCCTTACGTTGAATGTTAATAATGACGAAATCATGGAAGATATGTTGTTGGATAAGGGCTCTGGCATTCCTAAAGGCGAAGGTCCGTCGGCCCCCGTGGAGGAGTGGTTAGCACATCGCGCTACTACGCCAGGGGTCCCGGGTTCGAATACTGGCCTAATCAACTAAAGGCGAAGGTCCATTCTTTTTCATTTCCTCGTCTGTGCTCCTTAATTCATACACTTCGATAAGTGACCAGGGTCATGAATTTCCGAGATACAAACTTTTGCAAAAACATTATTGATCTGATATGTAGCAAAGAAGTGTACTAAAGTGTAAACAAGTTCTCCGTAATATGCATTATGCTACAAAATGAATATAAACGGAAGTAATGAGGAAAACAAGATGGAGACTTTTTGATTTGATTTGCTTTATTTTACTTCGCTTCTTGTGCCACTTTTGGCTATTTTAGAAGATGAGGATGAGTGATGATATGATGAAATTGATGAATGGACATACACAAACATCCATGCCCAGGCCGGGATTTGGACCCGGGACCCCTGAAGATTGAGTAAGGGTACAAGAAATAGGCAGGTATGAGGTTTCTTAGTAGTATTATAGGAGACATGACGAGATATCAGGAAAATTATAGGATGGAAAATAGAAAGCAGAATAGAGCACGAAGGAAGTGTTGTCGGTGTATGAAAAGGATGGAGGAGGACAGGCTACCAGAGAACACATGTGAAATGAAGACGGGGAGTTAATGTAGTAAAATACTATGTGTGGAAATTAGAGCATGAAGGAAGAGGAAACGATTTGGAAGAAGAAGTTTGGAGTGTAAATTGAAGAAAACGAGTGAAACGAACTAACTAACTAACTAACTCTCTAGCCTTCTTAAACCCGAAGGTTCATGGCTGCAGCAACACAGGCCTTCCATCTGTCCCTATCTTGAGCAAGATCTATATACTCTTTTCCATCCCTACCGATTTCCTTTAGGTCCATCTCAACGTTGTCCCTCCATCTTCGTCTTGGCCTTCCTACAGGTCTCTTACCATCAGGTTTCCCAACAAGAACCTTGTAAACTCCTCTTTCCTCTCCCATTCGTGCCACATGGCCTGCCCACCTAAGTCTTCTTGATTTAATTATTCTAATAATATCTGGACATGAATACAAATTATGTAGTTCTAAATTATGTAACCTTCTCCACTCACCTGTCTCCTCATCCCTTTTAGGTCCAAAGATTTTCCTAAGGATCTTATTTTCAAATACTCTCAATTTATGTTCCTCTTTTAATGTAAGGGACCAAGTTTCACACCCATATAATACTACAGGCAAAATTACTGTTTTGTATATTTTAACTTTTAGTTTCTTAGATATTAAACGAGAAGACAAAAGTTTATGAAGAGAGAAGTAACATGCATTTCCTGAATTAAGCCTACTTTTTATTTCCTCTTTAATATAATTTTCATTTGTTAATATTACTCCTAAGTATTTGAATTTGGAAACTGGTTCAAACGAGTTGTTATCAATAATTAGATTTTGATTATTACCTAACACTTGGTTTCGGCCTGTAAGCATATATTTAGTTTTCTCTTTGTTAACTTCCAAACCTATCTCTTTAGCAGTTTTGAAAAATATTTTAGCATTATTCTTAATCGTATTTATATCATCCCCCAGTAAGTCTACATCATCTGCATATGCTAACAGCTGAGTCACACCATTTAATTTTAGTCCTTCTTTAGTTTCTTTTACCTTCCTTACAGCATATTCTAAGGCAAAATTAAAGAGCAATGGAGATAATGCATCTCCTTGTTTTAACCCATCATGAATTATAAATTTGTCAGACATATTATTACCCACACGAATTTTACTTTCTGTTTCACTGGTGCATATTTTTATCATACTAACAAGCTTCTTAGGTATTCCAAACTCTACTAATATATTATATAATTTATCTCTTTTGACCGAATCATATGCTTTTTTGAAATCAATGAATAGCTGATGGACATTTTGATTATATTCCCACTTTTTTTCAAGTGTCTGTCTGATGTGAAAAATTTGATCTGTAGTTGATCTGTTACGTTTAAATCCACATTGATAATCACCTATAATTTCATTAGCATATGGGGTTAGTCTCGTTAAAAGAATGTTAGACAATATTTTGTATGTTGTTGAGAGTAGAGAAATTCCACGGTAATTATTGCAGTTCATTTTATCACCTTTTTTAAACACAGGAACAATTATGGATTCTTTCCACTGTTGAGGGATTTCTTCTTTATTCCATATTAAACAAATTAATTTATGAATTTGACATATTAATGAATTTCCACCATATTTAATTAACTCGGCTGGTATTAAATCAATGCCAGGTGCTTTGTTATTCTTAAGCCTTTTAATAGCATCTTTAACTTCAGTCAAGTTAGGTTCTGGAACTAAAGGTTCTGCTGTGTGTACTTCATTTACTTCTGATTTATCTCCTACATGGACATTTAAAAGGTCATTAAAGTAGTTCTTCCATCTATTTAGAATATCGCTTGGGTCAGCTAGAAAATCACCGTCTTTATCTTTTATCAAGTTTACTTTAGGTTGCCACCCCTTTCTAAATTCATTTACACCTTTATATAAATCTCTGATATTTTTATTTTTGCTGTTTGTTTCAATTTCGTTAATTTTGCTTTTCAAGTAATCTCTTTTTTTACTTCTAAACGTGCGGTTAACTTCTCGCTTTATTCTATTATAATTGCTTAGATTTGTATCATCCGAGTTATTTAACCACCTAAGTCTAGCCTGATTTCTTATTTCTATTAGATTATGACATTCATTATCAAACCATGGCTTACTTTTTCTTGGTTTATGGTATCCTATACTTTCTTTAGCTGCTGATTCTATTGCATTACGTATGTGCTCCCAATTCTTATTTACGTCTGTTTCATTTATATTTTCATCATCATTTAAATCCTGCAAAACATCAAATCTATTTGACAGTTTAATTTGGTAATCTTTCTTAATTCTTTCATCAGCAAACTTTCCTGTATCAAATTTTATAACTTTTAGATTTTGTTGCTTATGATTTATCACTGAGAGTCTTTCTCTTAATTTAGCAATTACTAAATAATGGTCACTGGCACAGTCAGCACCTCTATGTGTACGAACGTCAATTATACTAGTATGTCTTCTCTTATCAATAAGAATATGATCTATCTGATTATGAGTTTTACCATCTGGAGAAGACCAGGTATATTTATGGATATCTTTATGTTTAAAAGTGGTACTTTTCACAATTAAATTCTTTGAGGTTGCAAAAGTAATCAATCTTATACCATTATCATTACTTAATTCATGAAGACTTTCTTTACCAATCGTGGGTTTAAATGTCTCTTCTTTGCCAATCTGTGCATTACAGTCACCTAACAGAATTTTCATATCATACTGAGAAAATTTATCAAAGACCTGTTCTAACTCTGTATAAAAATCATCTTTAGTATTATCATCTTTATCTTCCGTTGGTGCATGTATGTTTATTAAAATAATTTTACACCACCTACCCTGTAAAACTGCATATGATATCCTATCATTAATAAATTCTACTGTTTTAAGAGCCGAGATAATTCTATTATTTATGAAAAAGCCTGTTCCAAAATTATGATTTTCAGTACCACCATAGAAAAAAGTATAATTTTTAGTTTTACAATTCCCTTCTCCTGGCCACCTAACTTCCTGGACAGCTACTACATCTAATTTATACTTGACTATCTCATTAACTGTACACTGAAATGCCCCAGGCCGGTAAAGGCTCAGAACATTCCAGGTGCCTAATTTAATATCCTTATTCCTAACGTAGACCTTATCCTTAGTCCAGGGACCTCCCAAAGTAGTCCCCACCCGGAGATCCGAACGGGGGACTATTTTACCTCCGGAATATTTTACCTTGGGAACATCCATGGCCTTATATTTCTGTTTCTTGACATGTCTTTTTACAGTGTAGAGTTGTCAGCTCTACGCCTAACCCCCGATATGAATGGAGGAACTACTACACAAGACAAACACAAACATATTAGACAGCACAATTACTACACAAGACGAAGACAAACACATTAGACAGCATAACTACTACACAAGACACACACAAACACATCACAACTACTACACAAGACACACACAAACACATCACAACTATAACACAATATAAATATTTATTATTTACATATAATAAATAAATAAAAAAAATAATAAAAAAATATAAATATATATATATATATATATACATATACATATATATATATATATATATTATATATACATATATATATATATATATATATATATATATATATATATATATATATATATATATATATATATAAAGTACTGATACCAATTCTTCCCACTTTCTTTGAAAAAGATAAACACATATTTCAAATTGAAAAACATTTGGTGTAAAATGTACTAAATAAGCACATATTTGGAGCAATCATATCATTTCAGTGAAAATATTGGAACATTTCGCAGCGCGCTTGTAAGCTAGCCATGACGTTCCAGGGTGCCACTGCGCACACTTTGGGAAGCACTGGTCTGTCCTATACAGTGAGAAAAAAGGAGGTTTTTCTTTCCCGACTGAACTTTCATCAAGGCTTTGCCCCCCCCCCCCCCCTAATCAGAGGGTCTGTGCATGCCTGACTTCAACATAGTACTATAGTCATTCCTGCACATTACATTTATCAATGCAAGAAGGTATATCCATTACTCTTATCTCGATCTATTAAACTGGTCCTAATGACTTATTTGAATTTAGTACTGTTCAGGCCTAAAAATGTGACTGCTGGAATCACACATATTTACATTGGAGCTGAATAAATATCACTTTCAACCAATATTCGCACCAATTCCTAGTAATACCGTTGCCCCCCTCGTCTTCTTTTCCTTCCAAAATATTAATGATATTTCCAAAAAAAGAATCCTCTCGTTGGTGTATAGCAACATCAATTGTCTCATCTAACAATAACAATGTACGTGGCTCTGGAAGCTCCTCGTCTTCATCCTTTGGATCATGTTCTGTTTCCCTGCTGATAGCATCCGCCATATTTTGTGTAGTTTTACAGTGAAACGAAGAAGGAATAATGGAAAGAAGGAGACAGGGTGCAAATGTTGAAAGGAGAAGACGGAAGATGAAAGATGTGGAGAGAAGGGATGGAAAGAAGCGAGAAGGAGTGCAAAGGAAAAAGGTAGAAAAGAGGAAAGAGAACAAGAAACTGAAAAGAAGAAGAAAGTAACTTAAATAGAGGAAAGCAGGGGAGAAACGTGGAATGAGAATAACAATGGAGAGACAGGAAGCATACAAACAATCAACGCCTGTCCAAAATCCCCACGGAAAATTTTACATCGATTTTTTTGGAACTTTAAACAGCAGAACATTTCTTACATCAACCTAACCCTTATAGTCATCGTGACAAATGGTTTTTATGCTGCTGTGAAAGCTCTTTAAAATCTTGCATTGTAATGTTATTTCTAATGAAACCGTAAGAAATTTTACGCTACTTTTAGAAATTGGCTTAGTGAAACTATTCATTTCAGATCACTTCAGTGTCGTTTTTCACGGGAATTTACCCCAAAATTTCGTTATATGTTAAGAGAAATGTGTAATTTTGCATTGAAATTGTTCAAGACAATTTATGATTATGGCTGAATTCACATCGAAGCGACAAGCGACACTTCTGTGTTGAGAATTTCACCAGTCGAACGCAGGATTGTGACTGTTAACCAGTGATGTGCGTCTACGCGTAAACAACGATAGTCTACATTCTACACGTAGACAATTTTATACACGTAAATTACGTAATCTATGTAAACAACATGGCGAAAGGTGATAACTTAGCAAAGGGCGCCGAGGAATTAAAAGAAAATTATACTGCGTATCAGTTGCTGATGTGTAAGAATAACTTTTCATATTCTTTCTTCCACATTTGAACAATTTCCCACCTAGGAGAAACCTAATGTATGAAATATTCTAGTGTTTTATGGGAAAAAACCACTCTTGGCTCACGACTGCCATCTGTTGTTTTTTGCATACTATTTATCTTCTTCCATAGTTGATGATAGAAGAGAAGAGAAATTTTGTTGTAAATAGGATTGTTTTCAGTTCGTTAGGAACCAATATAGTTGAAAATGTCACTTTCCTTTCATGAAAGCCTTGAAAATTAATTTTAATGCAATTTAGATTGTCTACGTAGTCTATGTAAACTACAATCCAATGTAATCTACGCGCAGATTACGTGTAGACAACGCATGTAGACGTAAACTTATATTCTACTGCACATCACTGCTGCTAACGTGGCTGCTAATTGGTTCGTTCCCAAGCGGCAGGTGTCGCTTCGATCTGTAATCTCCCTATGATATAATTTTTTGTATTTTTAAATGCTTCTTATTATGAAACGACGCCTTTAAACTTAGGAATGGAAATATCCGATTAACGTGCAAGGGGTACTTTCTGTTATACATCGGATGGATAGATAATGTTATACACTTTAAATTGTTAACAGTCAGTCAGTACAATAGAAATAGACGTCGATACAATTTGGTCAAAACTTGTTACATTCAAAGTTCTGTTAAGGATTCATTATGTAGTACTGATAATATCGCTGCTTCGTTTTAGGCTTAACCCTCCGTCATCCAGAGAACCTAAAAATGTCCCGTGCGCGGCACTCGGTGCAGCCCTATAGAAACCAAAATTATTTACATGAAACATCGATGCAAATCGATGTCGAATTACACTAGCACTTACTGGAAATCAGGTGAAATATATAAGAACGACAACACGTTCATTTATGACATTTTTATTTGTTATTAAAGGAAATAAATTAAAAATGAGAGAAAGTGTATCATGGCGTTACAAGCTTATACTCTTATAACACCATTAAGCCTTGTTTCCATGATATGAAAAACTCAATATGCTCACCAAGATATGACCAAGGATGATGTACGACTTAAGAGAGAGAGAGAAAAATGCGATATTTAAACACAATAGAGAAACAGGACATGACATAGAGTAAGATGAGGCTAAACAGATAGGAAGGGAGAAGAGAATACTAGTGAGAAAATGGAAGGAGGCCAAGGAAATAGAGAAGAAAGGTGAAGAAGACACAATGAACTGGAATGAGTGACCGAAGATAAACAAACAATGGAAGAGGTTGTTAGAAGGAGTGGAAAGGACAAGAGAGAAAGAGAAGAGAAGAAGGAAGAAGGATGAAGGAAAAAGAGCGTGAGATAAAGAGTACAACCACATTCTCTTTCAGGTGAAAGTACAGTTGGCAAGAGAAAGCCACCTGCTAGAATGTTCCAGAACAACTTTCTAATAGTCTGGAGGGGAGTTATTTTTGTGTGTATATATATCGTCCCTTTTGTACCTTGTTACATTTATACTTGGTGCAGAGTCTGAAGAAGACCTTGCTAGAAGGTTGAAACGTTACGTTTAGTTTATGTTTTATAATAAAATAAATGTCTGCCTTGTTCAGGATATTGAGTTTTTGATTATTCATGTACCAAACTGAAGTATTGATCATAGTCTCCTGTGTTGAATCAATTTCATCTTATCATAAATGCTCATCTACTTGATCAAGAGTAGCAAGAGTGACGTTAAATTAGAAAAATTATAAACTGAAATAAAAATAGTACCGTACGATCGATACATCACCACAACAATGCCACAAGCACGAATATGCTAAATCTTACTTTTGAGATAGAAGCACTTTTATATTCAAGGTCTCAGTAAGAAAAGGTTTTACATTAGGATATGCGTATATTGTCATCGGCTGTTTATTAGGTTATGTAATTTAGCATGGGCTTAACTTGGGACCTAATTTTGAGGGGGCAGAATGAAATTGGACCTAATTTTGAGGGGACAGAATCAAACTGGACCTAACTTTGAGGGACAGAATCAAACTGGGCCTAATTTTGAAAGGACAGAATCAAACTCGACCTAATTTTGATGGGGCAGAATGAAATTGGACCTAATTTTGAGGAGACAGAATCAAACTTGACCTAACTTTGAAGGGACAGAATCAAACTGGACCTTACTTTGAGGGGACAGAATCAAACTGGACCCAATTTTGAGGAGACAGAATCAAACTGGGTCTAATTTTGAGAGGACAGAATCAAACTGGACCTAATTTTGATGGGACAGAATTATACTGGGCTTACTTTTGAGGGGACAGAATCAAACTGGGCCTAATTTTGAGGAGACAGAAGCAAACTGGCCTAATTTTCAGGGAGCAGAATCAAACTGGCCCTAATTTTGAGGAGACAGAATTATACTGGCCTAATTTTGAGGGTACAGAATCAAACTGGGCCTAATTTTGAGGGTACAGAATCAAACTGGTCCTAATTTTGAAGGGACAGAATTATACTGGACTTACTTTTGAGGGGACAGAATCTAACTGGGCCTAATTTTGAGGGGACAGAATCAAAATTTTCCTAATTTTGAGGGGACAGAATTATACTGGTCTTACTTTTGAGGGGACAGAATCAAACTGGCCCTAATTTTGAGGGGACAGAAATATATTGGACTTACTTTTGAGGGGACAGAATCAAACTGGCCTAATTTTGGGGGAACGGAATTATACTCTACTTCCTTTTGAGGGGACAGAATCAAACTGGGCCTAATTTTGTGGAGACAGAATGAAACTGGCCCTAATTTTGAGGGAGCAGAATTATACTGGACTTAACTTTGAGTGGACAGAATCAAACTGGGCCTAGTTTTGAGGAGACAGAATCAAACTGGGCCTAGTTTTGAAGAGACAGAATCAAACTGGCCCTAATTTTGTGGGACAGAATTATACTGGACTTCCTTTTGAGGGGACAGAATCAAACTGGCCTAATTTTCAGGAGACAGAATCAAACTGGGCCTAATTTTGAGGGAGCAGAATTATACTGGACTTACCTTTGAGGGGACAGAATCAAACTGGCAGTAATTTTGAGGAGACAGAATCAAACTGGCCCTAATTTTGAGGGGGGCAGAATCAAACTGGAATTAATTTTGAGAGGGGTAGAATCCGGGGCCTAATTTTGAGGGGGCAGAATCAAACCTGGAGCTAAACTTTTGGGGGAAGAGTCTCGAGAAGTTTTCCATCCCATAAAACAGCGTCAAGGATATTTTTGTAAATAACTGTGACATTTGCGAAATCACAAATTACTTTATTACTTTGCTCCTCAGGTCCCCTAACTTGTAAATTTTAAAAAACCTGAAAATTGGGGGGGGGGGGGCATGTGCCCCCACCAAGTTACGTCTATGTAATTTAGCATAATAATCTATCAACAAAAATTAGTCAGAAACTTCACCTCTATCAAAAATGTTTTACTCTTATCTTTTCGTACATACTTACGAGGCGTGGACGTCTGACTAAGGGTTGGATTATGGATACTGATATTTAAAGAGAGAGAGAGAGAAGATGAATAAGGCGAGAGAGAGAGAAGGAAAAGAGATGAATCCCTCCTACCTACCTCTCCCCCCCCCCCCGAGGACGAAAGGGAAAAGATAAAGAGCCCTTTCCTATCTTCTCCTCTCTTTTTTTCTTTTACTTCCATCTCTCTCTCTCTCCTCTTTCTTTCTTTGCAACGTTTTTAGTTTCTTTTAATATTTCTTTGCAGATTTGAGACGAGACGAGGACACGAGACTTAGAACGAGAAAATTCACGAAAGACGAGTCTGAGTCAAGTTTCCTATAGTCTCGAAAGCATCCATTCTTTTAAGGCTGAATCCACTATAATCATTATATATATTGGTTGAGTGTGTATTTTAAGTCCACTTTGTGCGTAAGGCTAATCTGAACTGGACCTACAGTTTAAAGTGATCCACCGAGTATCGAACCCAAGGACCCCTTGGTTACAAGGCGCCGACACTACCGCCTTCACTATAATAAATTAAATGTTGATTAATAATGATACAAGAACACAAAAATTTGCAATTAAATGCAAAAAATAAACATTACACATTCATGCCAGCATAAATTAGAACGAGGTCAGGTAAAAGCAGGTTCGAAAGGAAACAATTTCGATTCGCCACGTTTCAGCGCAGACTGAAGCGCCACTCTTGGAAGAAAGTCGTCGAACATCACGTAATGCAATTCAAAAAGAAGAAAAAGAATGGGGAAAAAATACTGTGGAAAGAACAGTGATTGGTCTAGATTTGACTGAGATCTTGAAATTGTGTGAAGAAAAGTGTGATTGGACAATAAACGCTTTCCGCTAGTATGTACTGACCGAAGTCAAATTAGTATTGAGCAGTTACGGTGCCAGAGGAGGGGCGGATGCCCCCTTTTACGTCAAAGTGAAATCTCGACTAATACTAATTTATTCCAAATATGCATTTTTGTATGGTATTTATGGGTATATTAAATGTGACTTCCCGACCTTAGAAGATATTCCCGCGTCTCACTGCCCCTGACGTCACGTTGCTAGTAACGCCGAGGTCAGGACGGAAGGGATACGGCCCACCTTCTGGTCTACCAAAATGAATGTTAAGCTCTTAAATTTAAATATCTTTCTTGCATTACATTGCAGAATTCAAAATGTAAATAAGGACTCCGTGTATAAATCGATTAGCTTTTACTGCCAAAAAAGCACGTCTCGCCGGAAATTGGCGTGATTCTAGCCGCTATACGGATCGAGTTCTAGCGGCACAATAAAAAAATTATTTAAAATTTCGTGTGCATTCCGTAAGTTATGCATTTTATTGATTTGTGTTTATTTTGCATCGCTTTTCTGCCAGTTTTGGGTAATCGCGAAAATGAGGATGACTGATATGATGAATTGATGAAGGAACGCTTAGCAATAACACCCATGGCCAGGTCGGTATTTGAACCTGTGACCGCTCCACCACGGATATCGGTGGAAGTTATTCATTTACAGTCAGATTTTTGTGCGAAATATTATTACAAGAAAAATCAGTCTGTATAGAATTCGCGTTTTAAAGTATGTTTCATGGATATCTTTTATTTAGAAAAAATATAACACTGTTGATCAATAGATTAAAGATTGCCACCTCTAAGGTCGAGAGTGTTGACTTTCGATCGACTCAGGTTTGTGTCCCAGACTGGATATTGAGTGTATCTCAGTGATGTGCCGTAGACTATAAGTTTACGTCTACATGCGTTGTCTACACGTAATCTACGCGTAGATTACATTGGGTTGTAGTTTACATAGATTACGTAGATAATCTAAAGTGCATTAAAATTAATTTTCATGGGTTTCATGAAAAGAAAGTGACATTTTCAACTATATCGGTCCCTAACGAAATGAATAGAATCTTACTTACAACAAAATTTATCTTCTCTTCTATCATCAACTATGAAAGATAAATAGTATGCAAAAAACAACAACAGATGGCAGTCGTGAGGCAAGAGTGGTCTTTTCCCCATAAAACACTAGAATATTTCAGATATTAAGTTTCTTCTTAGGTGAGAAATTGTTCGAATTTGGAAGAAAGGGTATGGAAAGTTCTCTTCACACATTAGCAACTGATATGCAGTATAATTTTATTTTAATTCCACGGCGCCATTTGCTAAGATATCAGCTTTCGCCATGTTGTTTAAATAAATTACGTAATCTACGTGTATAAAATAGTCTACTTGTAGAATGTAGACTATCGTTGTTTACGCGTAGACGCACATCACTGGTGTATCTTTATGAGATTCTATACCCTGCTGGTTCTAGTTCGCAGAATTAACATTAATCGGCTTCGGTTTTCCAGCTCTAAATTAAATACTCGTAATAAAATAGGCCGTCGCAGATACAAACTGAACAAATGACAAACGAAGGTAATATCACGTTTTGGTCCCCAGAATAGCGAGATCAACCACAATTCATTATGTAAAAAACTAACAATATTTGTATCATCTATATATACTGTATTGTTTACTATGTATATATTATATTATGTATTGTAAATTTGAACCAAATAAACAAGAATTGTAAAGTCGGGGGAAACCTAAAAAATTCACGCAACTGACGTCCTGGTATATTCTAAGGAACCAGGTCTATAAGCGCATACCCTCGAAAGTATGCGGGTGGAGGCGGGCTTACTTCGGGTCCCCCCGCCCCCGTTTTAATTATATTTGTGAGTTATAGTTAATCTATTCATCATTCATTATCATTGATTAGCTCAGGTAGCAGAACACAAAGCAAAATACATGTATATACCCGGTGGAGTCACACAGTGATGCGGATTAGAGATAGCTACAAATTATCCGATATCCGTTTTGGTTTTAACGGATAATTCGAATATCCGGATACAGTAAACAAATTACGAATAAAATAATATGTGGATAGCTTGTAAAACGGATAAACTATAAAAGTATTCGAAAAATACACATATTCAAATATCCGGATATTTCGGATAATCCGAATATCCGGATAATTAGAATATCATAATATCCGATATCCGGATAGAAAATTATCCGATAATTTTCTAACCGAAAAAATATCCGAAAATATTTTTCCGTCAGAAAAATATCCGAAAATCCGGGGAAAAAATATCCGTATTTGGCCATCCGTAATTCGGATCCCGCTTGACGTCAGCAAAATAAGGTACTAAAATTCCGCAAAATAAATAACATTGCAAATTGAAAACTAAATTACAGAGGCAGAGAATGATTTTGTTTTCTAATTTTGTTCTACCAATTTAGAATAATGATTAAATGGAACAGATGGGAGAACATGACTCGAATTCAGAACCTTCGTATCTCGGAGCTTCAAAGGCTAATATTATTGCTTACCGCATTCCATTTTCAAATGAACCATTTACTTTATTGTATGCATTATGAAATGTGCACTAGCAGTACCTATATTTTAATCTAAACGCTTGAAAAAGCAAAAGGAAACTTGTATCGGGGAATGGAGTTTTTCATTTCGCTTACGATTATCATCCGGGAAGATGGTTATTTCCTACACTTAGCAATTTTTTTTTCAGGAAAAGAAACCCGCGAGATATTAAAGATCTAATCATGTGGGTTGGGTCTGCGGCCTGTATTGAACGGCTCGCATTCCTTTCTCGAAATTTTATGGTTGGTTTTCTGATTTTCCGGGATCGTAGAGAGTGTTCAAGGGTTTTTAGAGTGGAGAGTTGTTCAACCGCGACGAAGCAACAATGAGAGATATTTGTACCACTTTTCTTTTTCTTCCGCTTGATGTCGCGACCATTAAATCGTCAAATATAGCCTGTGGGGTGTTGAATTGAAAGAAGCTATGATAGGTTCTACAGCATCATTTTCTGAAATTTGATACCAATGATGGAGAGAAAAGAAGCGAAGGAAGGTAAAATATACAAAAAGGAGAGGAAAACGAAGTCAGGTATACAGAGAAGGAAGGGGAAGAGAAGAAAATTGAGGGAAAATGGTAGATCGAGAGGAAGAAAAGAACGAGAGAGAGAGACACAAATATAGAAAAAGATGAGAAAGTAAAAGTTAGTTTGTAGTCTACTGTTGCTCAACCTAAACGGGACTGAACCTACAGTTTAAAGTGCAATCCGAACACTGTGCAATTTTCCTTCACCAAGAATTTAGCCCAAGGGCCTTCGATTGCAACAGCAATACTACTATTGGAAAGCCCAGAGGTAAACAAGGATCTAGAAATAATGAGAAAGAATGGGAGAACAAAGAGTGGGAGGGAGGCAATTGCAGAAAGAGGGACAGAAAGAGAGAATTGGGATTGAGAGAAAGCGGGATAGAATGAGAGGACGGACGGAAGATAGAAAGAGAGAGTTGCAGAGAGAAGAGGAAAAAACTACAGAAAATATAGAGAGAAAGAAGGAAGAGGAAAATAAACTACAGAAATGAGAGAGAGATGCACAGAGACAGAGCAGAGGGAAAGAAACAACAGAAAAGAGAGACAAGGAAAGCAACAAAAAAACAGACGTTCAGAGAGAAAAGGAGAATAGAAAGAGATCGGGACAGAATGAGAGGACAGACGGAAGATAGAAAGAGATGTACAGAAAAAGAAGGAAGAAAGAAAGAAACAACACAGAGAGGAGCAGAGAGGAATAAAGGGATGCAGAGAGAAAGGAGAAAGAGGAAAAAACTACATAAAAAAGAGAGAGTGAGATACACAGAGAAAAGAAGAGGGAAAGAAACAGAAAGAGAAAGAGAGACAGTGAGAGAAGGAAAAAGAAAAGAGCAGGACAGAAGAGATGCGAGAAAGAAACAGAATAAGGAAAAGGAACCATGCAGGAAGGACTTTCCCCCTTTTTCATATTCACACCAATCTCTCTTGAAGTTCATCCAATCTTGATTTCTCTCTCGTTTTGGTTGATCTCCTCTTAAATAGTAGTAGCCTCTAAAATTTACGCTACTTGACTCAACAGCTCATATTTTTTAATATCTTCTACATATGCACATTTTTGCATATCTTCCTTACATCTGATACATCGAATTCTTAGCCAAATAAGCCACAAGACAAGTGGTCTTGCCAAGTTCATTTATTTATTTCATTATAATTATTATTAATATCTACAATCATTATTTCACCACATCAGTGCTTTCCCTTTTTCCTTTTTACAATGGTAACCGTTTTCTTGAATGCTGCCATCTCTAGTCCACTTTCTAAACTGCTTTATGCATCATCAAATATAAGCTTCGTTCTTTTTGCATGCTGCCATTTATGATCCTCTACCTCAGAAAACAACAATGCAATTTGTGTACGTGACAGTTTGTATACGTGACAGTCTAAAGTTCCAATCATGGGTAAAGCAGGGATATGTTATTTGTGTTTGTCCCATTATCTGTTTCATTACTTTACTATTCATCCCCATCGTCGCAGTTACCCTAGTGAAGCAAAAACTCGATGTAAACCGAAATACACCGATTGTCGTTAACGTGTACTAGTTGCTATTCAAAGATTTGTTACGTTCTAAGTCCACTTGATTCGCAGACAGGCTAATCGGGACTGGAGCTAAAGTTTAAAGCGGGATCCGAAACACTATCCCACACAGCACACAAATGTCCAAAATATATCCACTGGATATCTATTGGATATTTGTGTCGGAAGTTCTGGATATCCAATAGATATCCAGGAATGTCCAATTGACATCCACTGGATATGTGCTGGATATCCATTTGTCCGCATACGTGATATCCAAAAGATATCCAGAAAGGATATGTTTTGGACATTTTCGGATCACTTTTGGAATCAAGTGACACGTAATCTGGACTAGACTTTTTTGAACGTACTTTGGATATTGTATGAACCTCATCTGGATATTATTTCGATATGAAAGGATGCATGCAACAGTCAATCACCATGTTTGTTGTTAATTTTCTTGCTCCCACTTAAAATAGGACACTAGTCAAGTTGGATAGTTCAATGAACTAAACGATCTGTAATTACGCACTGTTAATGAGCAAGCTGGAAAGTTTATATGCACTAAACAAACTCTGAGTACGTGTGTCAGTTTTCCTCCACCGTATAAAACCTTTTCGAGCAAGGCCTCATCTCCAGGAAGCTATCAACTCGCGGCAAGCCAAGGCACCTAGCGAAATGTTGAGTGATATGAGTCAAGGCAAAATGGATAATAAACCTTTTTCTACTCCCACAAAAGTAGATAATAATTAGGCTGGAGCGTTCAATTAACTAACCGATCTCTAACTACGCACTGGTAATAATCAGGCTGGAAAGTTCATACGAACTAACCGATCACTGATCAGTGAAGTTTTGTCTGTTTTTCTCCACCATGGCATGGCATGGCATGGCATAAATCTGACGTTTTGAAGTTGAGTGTCGAGCTGTTTTGGCCCTTGACTCTATGAAAATTGTATAAATGAAGTGTGTGTGGGATTAATGAAAAGTGCCTGTGGCTATACGTGGATCTTGTGTGTGCAACTGTCGTAACACAAGGAATGCTTCATATGGAAATTATGTTTCATGGCCGTGGCATTGCATATATGTGTCTGAAGGGATTCGCTGTTCCCATATGTTCTATTTCCGGATTTGTATGTCTCGGCAGGGTTTGCCAGAATTTTTGGTGAGCGTCTCGAAGCTGCTGGATCACTGGAGTTAATTCCAGATCCTCCAAAACTTGGGTGCTGCGTGTATACATGTCGTGGCCTGAGATGATCCGAGCTGCTTTGCTTTGCACCCGTTCCAATCGTTTAAGATGTGAATAGGCGGCATGCTGCCAGGCTGGGCCCGCGTAAATCAATGTTGGAATGATGTACATCTGGAGTAGATGTAGCCTCGTCTGTAGTGTGAGTTCCGGACATGCGAACATAACGAAAAGTGCAAATACTTTTCGTAGTCCTCTGTTGGCCACATCTTGGATGTGAGAGGCAAACGTGAGTCCTCGATCTAGGGTGACCCCTAGATATTTGACTTTGTCTTCATGTGGCACTGCTTGTCCGTAGTATGAAAGTTGTCTGAGTTCATACTTTCTTCTTTTTGTGTGGATGACACATACACTTTTCCCGGTGTTCACCTTCAGACGCCATTTGCGAGCCCACGCTTGGAACTCATCGAGTTCTTGTTGAAGGTAGCGGTAGCATAAGGCTATTCGACGACTGGCTGCAAAGAATGCGGTGTCGTCAGCGTATGTGGCTTGGAAACATCTCTCTGAAGTTGGGACATCTGCTGTATATAGCGTGTACAATAGTGGAGAGAGTACTGCTCCTTGAGGTACACCTGCTAATATGAGCCGGGTTTGGGACTTTGCACCTGAGAAGGAGACAAAGAAACTGCGTTTGCTCAGGTAAGATTGGAGGAGTCGGACATAGCAATCCGGAAAACCTTGCCGTAATAGTTTATATATGAGACCAGAGTGCCAGACTCAGTCAAAAGCCTTGCTTATATCTAGGTAAACCCCTATTGCGAACTGTTTTCTATTGAATGCCGTTGTGAAGTAGTCTACCACACGGACCAGCTGAGAGGTGGTACTGTGATAAGCTCTAAAACCAAATTGGTGGTGTGGTAGGAGCGAGGAGGTTTCTACGTGTGTCATGAGTCTTGAGAGAAATACTCTTTCGAAGAGTTTCCCAAGGTGTGAAAGGAGACTTATTGGCCTATAATTCTCCGGTTTGAGAGTACTCTTTCCAGGTTTGGGCAATGTTATTACCTTTGCCTTCTTCCATGCAGTGGGAAAGTAGCCTAGTTGTAGGATGGCATTGAATATGTATGTAATGTATACACGTAATTTGCGAGTGGGATGTCGCAGCAGTTCGGGTCGTATACCATCTGGCCCGGAAGCCTTGTTTTTAGGCAGTCTTCGGATTTGGCGTTCTACCTCTCGAGGTGACGTCAGCTTTGGCATGTGCTCCATTTCTCTGGTGGTAAAGGTGTGTATCGCCCTTTTTACATGTGCGATTGTATGCTCATCTGATGGATCTGCATTTGGAGTGAATTGTTCTTCGAGAGCATTTGCAAAGACTTCAACCTGATCTTGTGGTTCATGTAACATTCCGGTTGATCCTTCTATGACTCTGGTGTGTGATGAGTCCTTGGGACGAAGAAATGCCCTGGTATATTTCCATATACGCTGATCATTCACTGAAAGGCCGCTAAGTGTGTCATTCCAGTGATGTGCAGTTTCTTTTTGAATGAGGGTTTTCACCTTGGAGCAGAGAGAGTTCCAAAGAGTTTTATATGTGGGACTCCTAGTGTGTTGCCACCTTCGTCTCGCCCACCGTTTTAACTGAATGTACATTTGGAGACGAAGACTGCCTGTCATTTGTGACGATCGGTGTAGTTGTGTTACTTCTGTGCTTTCTGCCTCAGCTTTGAGCAGAGAGTGGGTGAGATGTGATACTGACTGATCGATTTGCTGGGGTGTCTGAGGCCTATCATGAAGATCGAGAAGTGAGTTCACATTCCCTCTGAATTTGTCCCAATTTGTCTCGCTTCTTAGAAGGGGTGGTACTCCTTGAGTAAGAGTACGGTGGGAGACTTGGAACATGACAGGATCGTGGTCTGAATCCAAAGCAGAGATTACGTACGGGTCTGTGAGGAGTGGCACCCCTTTACTCATGACTACGTCTAGCACGTCAGGTCTGCCACCCATCTTCGGATAGTGAGTGGGTTCCCGGGGTGCTTGTATAGTGAAGGTGGATCAAAGTATGTAGTCATGCAGTAGGTCACCTGCATTATTGGGATACCGTGAATGCCAAGATGTATGCTTGGCATTGAGATCTCCGGCAAGAACCACTTTATTGCCTAGTTTACTTATGTTGTCATAATCATCTGGTACAAGTCCCGCAACAGGAGATCTGTATCCAGCCATGAGAATGAGTGAATCTCCGGGAGTTAGAATGCGCTCAGCTAGCGCTTCTAGACCGTACAAAGGCGGTACATGTACTTGCTGAGATGGAAAGTCCCTTTTTACTACTAATAATAATCCGCCTCTCGGCCTTCCAATTCTATCCAGTCGGTATATGAGATAGTTGGGCAATTTCCAGCCTTTGACTGTGTGGGAGAAGTGTGTTTCACTGATCAGTGCTACGTCTACTTTGTCTTGTTGAAGAAAGTGGATGAGGGTATGTCTCTGCCCTCTTAACCCATCGGCGTTCCACGCCATGATGGTAAGTGAGTGGTGAATTTTCGACAGACTAGAAACAGCCATCGTCAATCATTTCGGCAATGGTATCGATATATGCGGCTGCTTTTGTGGCTGTGTCCGTAGCAGAGGTAAGACGAGCAATACCTCTTTTAACATGTGGTATTATTTTGCTTAGATTCGTTCCTTTGAAGAATTCAAAAATGAGTTTAATATCTGAAGCTTATGTGTCATCCCAAGTCGATTCTGATATATTTGTTGTGGAGGGGGGCTCCTTGGTGATGGTTTTGGTTGGGGTGTGTCTGGACGGAGAGGCTGCGCCTGCGTATGTTGTCGAGGTTTGTTGTGAAGAAGTGGTTTCTGCAGAAGTTGCAGGTGTTTGTTGAGAAGTGATGATTGGGGGAGATTTTTGGGTCTTCTTGTTGGTGGAAGTTTGAGCGTCCGTGTATGCTTTGAACACTGGACATCCTCTGAAATTTGCGGGGTGATCACCTTGGCAGTTGGCACATTTGGCTGGGGTAGTGGTGTCTGTTTTGAGACAAGCCCTTGTCAAGTGTCCCTGTCCGCATTTGAGGCAGCGGGGCAGTGCTTTACATTGGGTTTGACCATGTCCCATTCGCTGACAGCGATAACACTGCAGTGTGGTGGGTGGTTTGTATACCTGTACTTTAATTCTGTAGTCAAGAAGATATTCTTCTTTGTATATTTTTGTGAGTAGTGGAGTTTCTTGAAAGCGACACCACAAAGAGTGGCATCAACACTCGTTTATTTGAGTCCTTCTTTCTGCGAGACATTTGGTGAACTGATATAGGTGTATAGTTCTTGTCTTTCAGGTTCTGCTCCAGGTCGCCCAGACAGGTATCGATGGGTAGTTTTCGTATTACCACCTTCACAGGCCGTTCACTGCGAACGATGCCGGTGGCATATTCTCGTTTGGTCTGGTCGCAAAATGCCATTATTTTATCATAATCTGCCCTGGTTGATACTTGGAAGGTGACCTTCTCTCTATTGTGCTGTATGTGAGGAGGTTGACTAAGCGTCTTGCTTATAGTAGAGGTGAAGGCGTAAGATTCCTTAATTCCGAAAACGGAAATAGGTGGAGGCCTTGGGACTTTCTTAGGTTGAGTTGTTGGAGGTGGTTGCGTTTTCACTTCTTGGGGGATCTCCATGTCACCTGAGGAATCTTGTGCCAGGGGTGCAAATGTATTTGAAGTTGGGACGTGAGTTGATAACGGCATGGTTTTTTGTAGTTTTGTTGGATGTCTCCCTTCATATAGTTGGGCGAGACTGTCCAAGTGACCTTTGGCGGCGATGCCGGCCAACAAGTGTAAATTCTGCTGAAGGTTGGTTGGAAGATTCCTCGAATGTGAGGGCTGCCTTATCTGTGGTGGGTGTAGGTTGCGATAATGCAACTCCTTGTTTTCCCAAGGAACCAGAAAATTCGCTGGTCGGTAATTGATACGCGTAGACTGCGTCATTTTGCCTGCTGAACTGGCTTTGAGGTGCTCCATCCCTCTAAAGGGCTAAAGGGAAGGTTCTTGTGTCTGGCTGACATTGCAGTAGTTCGTAGACGTTATAAAAGAGGTCTAGGAACCTGCGTTTCTATGTCACCACTCCGAGGGGTGGGACAAGAAGGAACATTCAATGCCCTCCTATCTCTTATAAAGACCAGTTCGTATGAGTGCCACTGCAGAGCAAAAGCGTTGCCTTGGAAGATTATTTTTGGCGGTGACCACGACTTCACCGCACTCGTAGAAAGGGTTGATTTGAACTATCAACCCAAAAAATGAAATGGTAGTCAGATATTCCTACAGCGCCGCTACGTGCCTCTGATTGACCCTGAATGCCCTGAGCGTGCAAAGCCTCCCGATGCGTGTGCTACACCGTTCACAGTAATGCACGCCGATAAAGCATAGCAGAGTTAGAATAATCTGTATCTCAAAAGTTTTTCTCCACCACACATAGCTCCTAATTATATAGTCATGAAACAGAAGGGTTGGTCATGGGAGATTCATTTTAGTCATTGCATTACATTTTCTTCTCATCCTTCTAGCTTAAGGTTCACACATCTTTCGAAGAGTATTAAAACACATTTTTTTATTATATTTATAATCAAATATACCATTATTTGTGTTACGAAAACTTAAGTTTATTTTATATATTTTGCGAGTGCCATCTAGCGACTGCAGGTAACATCATCATAATGTGTCCACATTCCACTTCATGACACTGTATTTCGGTTTTTATTTCATTTTGTCATTATTGTTTATGTCTAATGAGTACAGTATGTAACATTGTTATTCGTACACATAGAATTTCCGAGAGAAAAAAATGTCATATCTACTAGTAAATATAATCATTTTCATATATACCTGGAAATTAATGTTAATGAAGGTTTCACCAACAAATGTCAATAAAAATGTATGTTCAAAGTGCATATAAGAGCATATAATTTGTGTGAAAAGAGAAAAACACGCTGTTTCATGCAACATTGTTATTCGTACAGGCAAAAGTTTCAATCTTCCTCGCATACAGCGGCACCGCTATTCGGGCGATTTCGTGCAGTTTGCAACTTCGTAACAAGTTTGAACATGCAGGTGCGCTCCGCGTCAAGCGGAATGCTGGCGTAGGTATTGTTGTAGGCCTATCGTCTATCTATCAGCGTGTTCGAAATGGGCAAGGTGAAGGAACTTAGTTCCGATCTGAAAGATATTATAAATTTGGCCCTTAGAGGTTATTCGTTATGAAAAATTGGACAAACAGTCAATAAATCACTCTCCTCAGTTCAATACATAGTAAACAAATTTAGAGAGGATGGTTCAAAACAGAATGTGCCGAGAAAACCAAATGAGAGACGGTTGAATAAACGTGATGAACGCTTTATTTTAAAAAGAGTGCGAAAAAACCCCCGACTAAGTGTTCCTCAGTTACGACCGTTAGTAGAAAATGTTGCTGGCAAGATGATGTCCGATCAAACTGTCCGACGTGCCTTGTGGAAGCATGGATATCATGGCAGAATACCACGAAATAGGCCGTATGTAAATAAGGTGAATCGCAGGAATAGACTTTCATTCGCGAAAGAGCACATCCACAAGGACCAGGAATTTTGGGATAGTGTCATATGGTCAGACGACCCCAAGATTAATATATACGGGTCAGATGGGATAAATAGGGTCTGGAGAAAATCAAATAAAGACAATGATCACATTAACACAGTTCCAACAGTTAAACACGGTGGTGGGTCATTAATGATTTGGGGCTGTATGTCGTCCAAAGGGTTGGTACCATCCAGTTTATTGATGGTATCATGGATGCATATGTCTATTTGGACATATTGAAGAACAATGTAAAGCAGAGTGCCCAAAAACTGGACATGCCGCCTATCTACAGATTCCAACAAGACAATGACAGTAAGCATAAGGCGCGAGTTAACATAAATTGGCTAATACGGAATGTGCCCAAACTACTACAAACACCAGCTCAAAGTCCAGACTTAAATTCCATTCAACATTTATGGGCAATTTTGAAGAGGCGAGTCCATAAAGCAGGCGTCAAGTCCAAACAAGAGTTGAAAACTGTTGTGCAAGCCGAGTGGAATAAAATAAGCTCTGAAACATGTCGCAAACTGGTTCATTCTATGAAGAACAGGTGTCAAGCAGTAATTAAAACGCATCAAAGTATTGGAACTGTCAGTCAAAATGCTCTGAATATACTTTTTCCTTTTATGTTATTAAGTGTACGAATAGAATAGTTGTACAAAAAATGGCATGTTTCTCTTTCAGATTCACTTAATTTATTATTGTCATTGGTTAAAGAATTTGGGTAAGATTTTATGTTCCTAATGATATTAGTTATTGAATTGTAAAGAAACAATTTCAAGAGAGTGTATTTCCTTTCAGATATTAAAGCATTTTCTTTGAAAATCCGTGTGTACGAATAAGAATGTTACATACTGTATTTCTATTGTTATATCAAATGGGTGTGTCTATTGTTATATTTTTTAAAAATGTACCCAACCACGCTAAGTACCACATAATTACTTCAAGCTTACTATCGTAAGCTTTCCGCAAGCTTGTGTGCTATCTGGGTATATTCCTTGGAGATTTGTGATGCTATAAGCGAGCATTGGCCCGATTCTTGTATGCAGTGTATTGTAGCGTTTCTGATTCTAAGATTTTAAAAAGTTTCAATCGCTGATAGTAGCAAATGACAAGACGCTCACCAACAACAGTCACAAGCTTCTGATTCACTCAGGCCTCAGGCGTAAAACACACGAACTCAAAATGATGTGCATTGCTACTTTCTATGCTAAATATATATACGTATATAAGGAACGGTTTTCCCCGGTTGAGCTAAGTAGGATTTATTCGATTTGAGTCTCGATTGTATTGTAGCGTTTAGTAAGACTTAATCGAAATTTTCTGATTCTAAGAAGAAAAATATTAAATCACTAAATATAACAATAAAATAAGTTTAGAAACGCTAATGCTTCAATGCAATTTCAATTGCAAGATAAAGTATAAAAAACTATACACAACGGGAATACTATGACAATTTTCTAGGGGTGTGCGGGACAGAATTTTTCGGGTCGGAACGGGACATTTTTTAAATCCCGACATTAGGGACGGGAAGAATTCGCAATTTCCCGACAAAGCCGGGAAATTTTCGGGATGGGAAATGTTCAAAATTTCCCGAAGATCTGTAAATCTCGAATTCTACACGTCATTTTCACTTTAAGTGATTGTTTTCGCATTTCTGGTACAAAAACGAACAATTTTCGATAAGTTCCAGACATTTACAGTGCAGAAAACGAATTAACGACTTTTAAAAATTACCATTCGGTATTTCCCGACTGCTCGGGATCCCGAAAAGTCCGGAATTCATTTCCCAAAGTCGGGATTGGGACGGAAATTTTTTCCCCGATCCCGGTCCCGACTTTTCGGGATCCCGCACACACCTACCATTTTCTAATATTCGAAACATATCCTATTTATGTTCATTGTTGGATAACAAGTTCTGGATCATTTCTAGACATGTATTAGATATCCAGCATTGTATGTATTTTGGATATCAAGTTTTGGACAAGATCTGGATATGTTTTGGATATCCAGAATTGGATGTGTTTTGGATATCCCGTTTTGGACAAGATCTGGAGACGTATTGGATATTTGGAATTGGACAATGTTTCTTACAACCAGTTCTACACACGTTTAGGCTGTGTATTAGATATCAAGAATTTGTCGTTTTAGATGTCCAGTTCTGGATATCCTAAGACGTCCAATGGATATCCAGAAATGCATATCTAATGGACATTCAATGGATATGCATAATATCCATGGATCTGATCTGGACATTGTGGATAACCAATGGATGTCCCTGGGAGATTTGTGCTGTATGGGAAGTGCATCCATCGTTGCTGTTGCTTTTCCGGTTTAAGTTAGTCGTGATTTGTGCATACCTCCGTGGCGGAGTGGTTAGCACAGAGGTCACTAATTCAAATCCCGACCTGGGCATGGGTGTCCGTACGTGTCCCTTGCCAATTTCAGCATATCATCAATCATCCTCATCGTCGCGATTAGTTAAAAGTGCCAGGAAACAACTTAAAATAAGCCAATTCAATAGATCGTGACATTCGATGTTGGAAATGAATAATGATTAGGTCAAATTTGATGTAAGAACAAACGCAACCCAATTGGCAAGCATGCCATTACTCGAACCCAGAGCCTCTTAAGGCGAGGAGTAGAGTACGTAACGTGCTCAGCAACCACAGCCTCGTCAGTTCACAATCACATTGGTTGTCATCACAAAATTGAATCAATTTTGCACAATGGCAAGAGAACGTGACATTCTCAACAATAGAACAATTATTATCGAGTTCACAGCTACATTGTTAATGAGATAATGCCGATATACTCAGGAATTCAACAATCACAGCATGATAAACTCAACAATCGTGACAAATTAAAAAAAAGTACAAAAATTGCTAACAATGCATTACCTACCTCAATTCTTGTGAGCACCAAAGGCGTGAAAATTTCGTCTCCTAATTAATTTACTGGTTTAATGGCATCTGGGGATAACCACTAGCAACTATATCCACTGTTCAACCACCCGTACACATTTGGGGCGCTTAGTTGTATCTGGCTGCTTCGTGCTTGCGACCTCACGGTCGAGTGGGTAAATGAAGGTGAAAGTATTTCGTTGGTGAGCAGTGTTTTTTTTTTCCTCGGCTCATATCTCCCACTACCGTGCTACCGCTTTGCACTGGGTGTTTTTTTTCGCGCTTCTGTTTCTCCCCCACTCCATGTTCTTGCGGTAGGAAATCGAAATTCGTGCAGATAATACGTTTTTTCTGGTTCAAGCGTTCACGCCTGTGGATCGAAATGGTAGAGCTAGGATCTGCAATGCTGTTCCACTTGTTTGCCGATATTGTTTTGTTTGTGGGCGCTTTTTTTTCCGCCTTCGTCTTCTCCTTATTTATTCGCAGCACTGGCGTCAGCAGAAAATTTTGGCCAGGTTGGGAGGCAGAGGGGACGGGAATATTATCTCGGGGGGAGCCAGTGACAGATGGACTGGGCTGGCTTGTCAATCAGGGTTGTCACTGAATTTCTCTATCATGTTTCTACATATCTTTATTCATTTTCTATATTCTTCATATGTTCCCTATATCTCTTCTATCTTCCTTGCTCTCTCATTTTCATTTTCCGTTCCTCCCTCTTTCCTTTCTATATTCCCCTCTTTCTTTTTTTTATTCTACTTCTCTTCGTTCATTGCTTCCTTTGTCCTCTATATCTCCTTTATTTTCCGTTTCTCTTTATCTTCTCCTTTTCCTATCATTTTCTCTTTATTTCTGTCTCTGTCTCTCTCCTTATTGTTTCATGCATGCATCTGTTCCTTACACCTCTTTAATTTTTTGCCTATTCCTCTTTCTTCTTTTTTTTGCTTTCTCTCTCTTCCTTTATTCTACATTTTAAGTTCATTTTTCCTCTGTTCCCGTTACCTATTTCTTTCTTCAGTATCCTTTTCTGTATTTCCCTTAATTCTTTCTCATTCTCTACCACTCCACATATTGTTCTCATTGATTCTTCCTTTGTCTTTCACTCTGTAAGCCTCTTTCTGATGCATTCTTTACATGCCTCTTACGTATTTCTTACTCTTTAGCTACCCTTTTGCAGCTTGTTCTTCTCTCTTTTTATTTCATGTTCTCTCTCTCTCTCTCTCTCTCTCTCTCTCTCTCTCTCTCGTATGTTCCCTCATTCTCTCTCTATTTTCTCTCCCCTTGCCTTTCGTTCTCTCTCTTCCTGGTCACTTCTCTCTCTCTCTCTTTCTATGTATTTCTTCCTCTCTCACACTCACTGTGCCTTTCTCCTTCTTAGGCATCACGTTTAAATACATTCTGTTTCATTTTACACATACCAATGACAGTACACGTACACGAAAGGGATTTTTATCTATTTATTACTAATACAGTGCCAAAAAATCCCGCAACGAAAGGAAAATGGTGCTCAAAAGCAACACATCAATGTGGGAACACATGGTCATGACTAAGTTTCCTTCCTGAGTAGGTGTGGGAGGTAGGGGGGAGTTCGCGCGTGTGTGTGAACACCAGGCTCCGCTGCTACCATCCCTCCCAGTTACGAATTTCGTTCTTCCTTTAATTACCCTACATTCCGAGGACCTTAGCTTCCTCAGAAAGCAGTTAAAAGAGATCCAAGTCTCGGGCATTCACACACACACGCTCATTAAATAAGCAAGAAACCCCTCTTGTGTCACACGCATTATGTAACGCATGAATATACCTCGAGAAAGCAAGCGTCTTCTTATTTCCGTCCAACCGACGCTTTTAATGTTCTTTCTTTACTCTCTCGAGCCAGATAACTGTGTGATTTTGCAGTTAATTCCTTAAGATTTCTTACATACGACTGTCAAACCGGAAGGATATAGGGAGATCTCTTGCTTTGAGTTGCGACTTTCACTTGTTACGTTCCATAAATGACGACATAGAAGATTCTGATGCTGGTTATAGACGCATAAATAGGATCATATTGAGGAGTTGATTCTCTTAGAGCTATTGTGAGAATGGATAGATGCAAGTTTATATAGGCCTATCAAATGCTGAATTGTTCTGCAGGAGAAGTAAAGATGGAGCCACAGTACAATAAAGGAATATGATGTAGGAACAAGAATAGATTTATATCGCAAGATTAAGCTCGCATTCCTAAAATGGGAAAGAAATAACCAATTAAAAATTAACATCGGTGGAAATTAAGAGCTTGGTTAGTGATAAATAGTTTAGGTTAGGTTAGGAAGAAACATGTTATTTTCCTAGTTTCCTTCTATAACAGCCTCAAACCTGAGCAAATTATGAAATTCCAGTAATATATTGGTTATCATAAATTATTGTTCCTATTTGAAACACAATGGTCACGTTTAATGGAATGCTGAGGCACAAAACTGGTACGGATGGATAAATAAACTCAAAACGTTTTTATTGGTCTGTCTTGCAGGCACGTGGTATGAGCTCTGTCAATATATTTGTGTTCTGTGTGCATGACAGTACAGGGGAAAACTTTACTTTTATTATACAGTGTACAATCCTAATTGTAGAGCTATCTCATCCAGTAAGACAGAACGTGCGTGTTTGTTGTTGTAAAGATGAATGAATTGAATAAGATATGAAGCGCATGAAAACTAATAGTTCAAATGATAATATTTTTATAAAGTCGGTAAGGCATCTGACTGAAGACCCGGGTTCGGCTCCCGGGGTGGAGGCCCTGTTGGAGCAACTATTCTTGCAATTGTTATAGTTTAGATTACAAGCGTGTTCATAGACAATTGAGTTAGTACCTCTCCTAAATAACTGAGAACAAAGCAGTAACTTTGGTATTACGTGAAGGTCATGGGATATATTCGGCCTTTCGAGCAGCAGAGGCTTATAATTATTGTTTATTAACTACGAGACTAATTAAAACTGTCGCAAAGATCCACAAAGTAGATCAAGGCTGTGCAAGTACGAACATGTATCAAGTATTAACTTGATTGTTTAATAAGAATGCTCCTGAGAAACTTTTACGAATCATGTTGTCCTTAACGTGGACGGCAAGTCGAGATATGAATGCACCAAGGAACTTGATACAAGACATGTAGAGCGTTAAGCTTTTAAAAATGCATAAAGTAAGCATTATTACGATAGGAAAGATTCGCAAAGTGAATTACTCACACTCCAAAGACTCGAATCTAAAACCGCCTGGTTACATGGGGTGATTCAAGAAATGTTAACACTATATGGGAAATAGAAAATTTTCTTAAAGGAGAAAACTTTGCTGCAATGACACTTGTTGTACAGGCTACATGGGGCAGGTAAACACGTGAAGAGCATATGAAAACATTGTCATGTAAATTTGTTCAATATAATTCAATCAAGGAAGTGATTTGAATCAATCACCCTGTATGTCATGGCAGCATGAAACACATGCTTGGGAAGGATTCTGTGGGGTCTCAGTTGTTGTAGCATATGTGAATACCACGTTTATTGACCACATATATGTTAATATGTCAATGACAAGTTACCAAAGTTTCTTTCAGTTTACAAATTTATTTCTGATGATGACTAGGTAGTTTTGTATATTAGAAAGTTAAGAATGCAGTCATGGGCTAAATCGGCCATAATTTCGGTTTATATTCTTGTTGATTGTATTGTATGATAGAGAAGTATATGTATAAAACGTATGAATTTACGAATTTGATTCCAAATGGCATAAATTGTGTGTGTAACGCCATACAAAGGAAGATACGATAGTAGTGAAGTAAGAAACCCTGCCACCTTGTGTTTCAAGGGAGCATCGCATGGGATTCAAGTAGAAGTGTAATTCCCACTAATTTGGATCTCACCTCTAACTGTAGCGCCAGCCTCGATTAGCCTATATGTGCATAAAATGAACTGAGAGGAGGAAGAAACCGTTTCAAATCAGGATTTGATTTAAGAAATCTGCCTTTGGCGATAGCATTTGAGTGACAATCAAATAGCAATAGAAACATGAGAAAGAAAAATCTTATGAGAAATTAAGAGTGAGATGGATGGGTGAGGACTGGCTCTATCCCACGACTCTATCTACCCTATCATTCTACATGAGAAACTTTCAGCAAAAATCACACATAGAGATAGGAAAGTAGAGATAAAATGGGAGAAAGGAATAGGTACGCAGAGATAGAAGGAAGGAGATAAAAATAAATATAAAGAGAGTATGAAAGAGATAAAAATAAATACAGATGGAGAAATACAGGAAGAAAAGAGAAAGAGATACAAAGAAAGAAAGAAAGAAAGAAAACGCAGAGAGAAGGAAATTGAGAAGAAGCAAATATCAAGAAAGAGATCTTAAAAGAGACAGAAATAAATACATATAGTGGAAGACAAGAAGAAAGTAGGAAAGAGAGAAAAAAAGAGATACAAAGGAAGAAATCGATAGACAAGGAAGAAATGAACATAGAGAAAAAAGAAAAAAACAAGAAAGAGAGTTTAAAAGAAATAGAAATAAATATAGACAGAGGAAGACATGATGAAATATATAAGGAGAGAAAGAGAGACATGCAAAGAAAGAAATAAATAAATAGATAAACAGAAAAATGAGGAAAGAGAGGATAAAGAAACAAGGAAAGAAAGCATGAAGGAGAGAAGAAAGAAATAGATAAACGAGAAACAAGGAAAGAGAGGAAAAGATGTAGCAAGAAAAGGAGTTTAAAGAGAAAGAAATAATTACAGACAGAGAGAAACAGGAAGATTGATTGATTTGTTTTACTTCACTTCGCTTTTCTGCCATTTTTGGCTAACGCGAAGACGTGATGAGTAATGATACAATGAAATTCACCAAGGGACACTCACAAACACTCATGCCCAGGCCGGGATTCAAACCCGGGAACCCTGGCGTTGTAGCGCCCTGTGCTAACCACTCCGCCACGGGGATCGGTGACAGGAAGAAAAAGAGAGAAGGAAATAGACAGAGAAAGAAGTATAGAGCGGAAAAGGAAATAGGAAGAGGTGTGCTTGCAGTCGCTACACGTGCCGCGTTCAAGCGGCACAATATCGGAATGAAGGCACTGCGTAATACTTTTCTTACGGTATGACCTCACTTCTAGTATGCTACGCAATTGTGTTCTTTCAAGAAGTGGTGAAGACATTCGGTTACTAAGAGAATGTTTGGAGACTAATTTTGATTGATAAAATACCATTTCTGCATCATATTTCATCATGACTTCAACGATTAAGAAAATCCAAGAAATTATTGTGGAACATTTAATGTTAAAACCACTTAACAAATCACAAAAGACCCTCAGAAACAATGCTGGATAAACATTGAAATTATAATTTGGAAATACTCCATAAAAATGTACCAACGTGACACAATGTTCCAACAAGAGTGAAGAATTGTGAGTGTATGTTGTCATGCTTGAGCGACACGAGAAGACTGTGGAAAGTTTCTAAATCGCTTTTTCCCTCTATACAGACGATCTTCAACTGCGATGGTTGACCTCAACGTCGTTCTAGGTCATTTCTGTGGTTTTGTGGGCTGTTGCTCTTTCTTTTCCTTCCAATGGACGAAGTTGAGGGACGGGATGGTTTCATTCTTGCAAGAATCTAGCAGATTCCTGTAAAGAGATCACTGATATTATCATGTCTTCCCTCTCTTAGACCGCTCTGGGGCGCGTTCTAAACATCGGATTGCGCTGAAACTTGGTGTAGAGGTTATAGAGACCATAGGGAAGCGAATGCCGACGTAAAAAAAGTAGTTCAAATTTTCGCCACCAGATGGAAATATGGCGCTGAAATAGAAGTCGAACATGCAAAACTTTATTTTTAGTTTATGTCAGCACGGAAGCGTTCGATATGCGCACCGTCAACGTGAATGCCCCTTTGGAAGCGTAAGATAGCATGATGAATGGTTGCACGATTTTTTTCCAGGAATGTTGTTCAGTCTGCACCAGATTCCAGCGCACATTTCCACCTGGTGGTGAAAATTTGAACTATTTTTATCCCCGTCAGCATTCGCTTCCTCATGGTCTCTATAACCTCTATACCAAGTTTCAGCGCAATCTAATGCTTCGAACAGGCTACAGATGGCTCTGAGTAGGGGAAATTTAATAATGAACACCTGGTGCTTTGCATTCAGACATCCATGGTAGCACGTACTACTCTAATATCATGTATAATCTATGTTCTATCTTTTCGTGTTATTGTTATGATGTTGATGCATGATGAATTGATTAAATGGGTGACAGAACAAACAAACATTGCATTTTGTATTTGCTTTATTTACTTCACTTTGATGCCCCTTTTGCCTAATCGAGAAGATGAGGGTGAAAAGTGATCGACATGAAATTAATGAAAGGACAATCACAAACACCTTTAGACAGCCCGAAGAAAAGGGCCACAAAGGATTATATTGGCTGTGAGTCCCGACGCCAGAGACTCGCAAGTCTGCAAAACGCAGTCCGTGCTAGAGAGGTTTACATTTGGGTGTATTTTGAAAGGGTCACTCCTTACACCTCTATCTCCTAGCTCTGTAAACTAATTACGCAAGCAAATTGAAAAACGTCAAATTTAATTTATGCTATTCGAATGCATTAAATGAAGCAACCGTGCATGTAGTTGTTTGTCTTGGTTCGTAGTTCATTGAAATTTCTGATACGATGCATTTTAATGCATCAAAATAAAATGGAGTATTAAAATGAATCTTAAAAGTTCAAAATTTTGAGCAACCGCAGATACTTTGCCCTTACGAGTTTCGTTCGATCATTAATATATGTGACTATTTTACTGTTATTCTTATTAATTCCTATTACATTGTTGCTAAACATCTGTTTCAAGTACATTTGATTCTTAAATAGGTTAGCCGGGACTGGGCCTACAGTTTAAAATTAGATTCCAACCCAGGAACCCTTTATTACAAGGATGTAGCGTTGGGCAGACGTTGCTAAAGATCTGGAAAAGGTTGACTAAAACATCAAGTTGAAATTTACAAACATATAGCCTAATATGTTACACAACATAAAAATAATATTATTTGTTGAATTTTTTGAAAGATTGGAAACATTATTTTAAGATGTTAAGAATTCAAAGTAACTTAGCTTTATTTGGAAATGAATTGTAGCGATTCTAGTAATACAATATCAATAACATTTATAAATATCGTAGAGATGCTCTTTTTGCGTAATTTAATACAGTATTCGAAGTGAAAAATATAAGGTCTAAGGGTATATCAGAGTTCTTTGCTAAAGGAGTCCTGAAGCCTTTGTTAAAGTTTAAGTTTAACGTTTTGTTACGTATCTCGGATCAGTGACGTCATGAGTGGAGAATAATATATGTACTCCTGTAGCACAAAATAGTTACTTGTGCTGATGCAATATCTCCTGCGTAAAAGGGTCTGTTGATTGAAAATAGTTTGTCCTATAAATGCTTGCAAGTATTCATACAGCTGTGATAAAGAAAAACACATTGTTTAACGAGGGATAGGCTATGCATATAAACAGGTGAAACAAGGGATTAATGGGAATGAAGTTTTTGTGCATGAAGTTTTATTCGTTTGTGTAACAAAGATGTCGCTGTTCAATTATTTGCACTATATTTTCATCTTTCCTAGTATTTCTTAAGATTGCAGTAATTGTAGGACGAATAATTGCAGACACTTTTTTCACTATTATGATTATTATCTATTACGTCTAAGAATGTAATTTTTTTATCAACTGTTATTCCAAAACGCAATGAAACTTTAATGCTCATTTTTGGAAAAGAAATGTTATGAACTTTTTAAAATGACTATTTTTGGTATTCGAGAATACTTTTACGTGTCTGAGGCGTAGAGATTTCGAGAACTGGTATAGGTCGATTCTGTTAACATTTCAATGATTATTGTTAAATTTCAAGTCACGCATTTCTATAACGTGATTAATCATTGTTTCGTAGGAGGGAACGGTATGCCTTAACTTCCTGCATTTGCGTTGCATGACTGGGGGCAAATGCACGAGTTCATGTTGAACCATTAAGCATTTCTACCTATTGAAATTGTTAACTTTTGTTCACTCGCTTTTACCTTAAGTAAACTGGGTTATCGTGGATGATTGATGTGGATGATAGGACAAATAGTAGTCGAACCAGACATGTCGTCACACATCGCCACTCTAAACCAGAACCCACTATAAGATCAAATTCATACTTACGTCGAATGTTGAAGTACAATTTCATCATTCATTCTTTCTCATCTTCGTAAAGACTAAATGCGTTGGAGGAGTGGGCAGCGTAACGCTTTACGAACCCACAAGTTCTGGGTTCAAACCCTGATCAGGCATGGGCTTAATATTGTTTGTTCCTTCACCATTGCATCAGTCATCCTCATCGTAGCGACTAACCGAAAATGGCAGGAAAGGGACGTCAAAAAGATAAATGGAACTATATCGAAAAATTATTCTTCCTTACCTAACCATTCATTCATACAATGTTACAGATTCTAATCATACTCCCTCTCTCTCTCTCCCTCTCTTACTTCTCTCTCTCTCCTTCCCTTACTTCTCTCTTTCTCTCTCTCTCTGTATCTCTCCTTCTCTTACTTCTCTCTCTCTTCTTCCCTAACTTCTCTCTCCTTCTCTTACTTCTCTCTCTCTCTCCTTCTCTTACTTCTCTCTCTCTCCTTCTCTTACTTCTCTCTCTCTCCTTCCCTTACTTCTCTCTATTTCTCTCCTTCCCTTACTTCTCACTCTCTCCTTCTCTTACTTCTCTCTCTCTCTATCCTTCTCTTATTTCTCTCTTTCTCTCTCTCTCCTTCCCTTACTTCTCTCTCTCTCTTTCTCTTACTTCCCTCTTTCTCTCTCTCTCCTTCTCTTACTTCTCTCTCTCTCTCCTTCTCTTACTTCTCTCTCTCTATCCTTCTTTTATTTCTCTCTTTCTCTCTCTCTCTCCTTCCCTTACTTCTCTCTCTCCTTCTCTTACTTCTCTCTTTCTCTCTCTCTCCTTCCCTTACTTCTCTCTCTCTCCTTATCTTACTTCTCTCTCTCTCTCCTTCCCTTACTTCTCTCTCTCCTTCCCTTACTTCTATCTTTCTCCTTCTCTTACTTCTCTCTCTCTATCCTTCTCTTACTTCTCTCTCTCTCCTTCCCTTACTTCTCTCTATCTCTCTCCTTCACTTACTTCTCTCTTTCTCTCTCTCTCCTTCTCTTACTTCTCTCTCTCTCTATCCTTCTCTTAATTCTCTCTTTCCCTCTCTCTCTCCTTCCCTTACTTTTCTCTCTCTCCTTCTCTTACTTCTCTCTTTCTCTCTCTCTCTCTCCTTCTCTTACTTCTCTCTCTCCTTCCCTTACTTCTCTCTCTCCTTCTCTTACTTCTGTCTCTCTCCTTCCCTTACTTACAAGGGAGAGGCAATTTGCCTGTTCATAAAGCGAACATAGAGAAAAAGGACTGGTAGTTAGACATATATATGTACACAGAGATAAAGCGAGAAAGAAGATATACTCTACTTCTCTTACTTCTCTCTCTCTATCCTTCTCTTACTTCTCTCTTTCTCTCTCTCTCTTCTTCCCTTACTTATCTCTCTCTCCTTCTCTTACTTTTCTCTCTCTCTCTCTCTCTATCCTTCCCTTACTTATCTCTCTCTCCCCTTCTCTTAATTCTCTCTCTCTCTCTCTTTCTTAGTACGTCTTCCTCTTTATCTTCTCGCTTTCTTCTTGTCCTTTAATTGATGCTAACATGTTTTCTTCTCTTTGATATTAATCTACTTTTTGCTGTCTGCATTTCTCTCTTGTATCTTTCTTTTCTGTTTCGTTTATGTAAACTTTCTATTCATTACACCAGGTTAATCTCTCTGTCCCATTCCCTACTTTACATTTTCCTGCGCGTCTATCTTTATCTGTCTCTATCTTTTCTCAGTGCATCTTTCTCTCGCGCCTCTTGCATGTAAGCTTCTTCCTGATTCAAGTTGCTTTCATCTCTTCTCCTCATCCTCTGCATTTGTGCGTGCGTCCTTGCCTAATTTCTGTCTCCCTCTTTAATGCTGTCTTCGATATCCATCTCTTATTACATTTCTATCTCCCTTCTCTGTATATCTACTTCTATCTAGGTGTATATCTTCTTTCTCGCTTTATCTCTGTGTACATATATATGTCTAACTACCACTCCTTTTTCTCTATGTTCGCTTTATGAACAGGCAAATTGCCTCTCCCTTGTTTCTCTCTCTTTCTCTCTCTCTCTCTCTCTCTCTCTCTCTCTCTCTCTCTCTCTCTCTCTATCCCCATCCACGCTACTAAAAATATCTTAGACTAAACTCACCGAGGGCTGGGTTTCTGGAATGCTGCTGGCTGGATAAACTTCAAGTCATCGCTATTATCACAGAGGACCCTCGACAATGTCACCTTCTTGAGTTCACCAAGTTGATCTGTTAAACAATTGAAGAGGAACTCTTCATCATTATATCATAGATTGAAACTCCAGATTAATGTATATTTACAAACAATTCCCCAAAACTAAAAATGCTCGATTGATACCAATATGATTCTGGCTGTCCATGTAATTTACTACACTTATGAAATGAACATTCAGGTTTTACAAAATAACTCACAATGGGTTACAATTGTCCAAACATGTCATACGATTTACAACTACCAAATCAATTCAGCACTGAAAGGGGAGGTTATCTAAGTGTCCCCCTCCGATTTCCCTGAAACTTGGCAAGTGTATAGAGGGGCCCAAAGGAAGAAATACGTGTTTTTGTGTTTCAGCTAAAAAAAAATGTTTTAGGGGGCAAAACCCCCCTCAAATGTCAAGATTAGGAGAAATTGAAGTGGGAATCTGACCCCGAAACCACGTAAATATGACACAGGAAGAACACGCACATACGCGTATAATTGGAACACACACAGCACAGAACTGTAGGATTGTCGGTACCAAACGCAAGTGCTTTCGTGAGGGACGATGGCGGTTGAAGTTCCGTGCTAATAGTACTGGCAGACACACAAGTGGGACACTTGAGATATGAAGTGCATACCACTGGCAAACACAGCTCTGTGCTGTGTATGTTCCAATTACGTATATGTGCGTGTTCTTCCTATGCCATATTTACGTGGTTTCGGGGTCAGATCCCCACTTCAATTTCTCCTAATCTTGACATTTGAGGGGGGTTTGTCCCCTAAAACAGTTTTCTAGCCGAAACAAAAAAAAACACTTATTTCTGCCTTTGGGCCCCTCTATGCACCTACCAAGTTGGGCCCCTCTATGCACCTACCAAGTTTCATGGAAATCGAAGGGGGACACTTAGATAACCTCCCTTGTGAGTAAACACATCACAACTGACCAAAGATGGTTAGAATTGAACAGAACTTTCACAAACCTCGTGCGTGTTTTCCCGTTTCGCCTTGGCCTATTTCGCCAGCGCATAAAAACAGGTTGATCCCCAGTGGTCAATTTGAGGCGAAATTGGAAGTCCTCTTTCGCCTTAAATTAACCACTGAAGATCAACCTGTTTGTATGTGCTGATAAGTCGTAAGGCGAAACGGGAAAAGGCGAAACGGGAAAAGGCGAAACGGGCATAGATTCACAAAACTACACACACAAGTTACAAATTTTACTCAAACGAATCAAAAATGTACACAAATCATCCATTGTCGAGATAAGTCACAAGTGCCTAAGCAAATCAGTACACACAGAGAGCCAGCCTACTTCCGTGGCAGAGGGGTTAGCACAAAGCGCTAATTCCCGGTCTGGGCATGGATGATCTTTGTGATTGTTCCTTCACCCGTTTTATTATATCATCATTCAATCCTCATCGTCGCGATTAGCCAGAAGCGGATGAAAAGGGACGTAAATTAACCTAATTCAATCAATCAACTATACCCAGAGAAATTTTAGAAATTCCTGACCATTCTCATTATTGGCTGTACAATTCACAAGTAACCAGTGGAGGCGATTAGGGGGACGAGGGGGGGGCAGTTGCCCCCCACTTTTCGCCACTTTTGCCCCCGCACTATGCTAAACCTTATCTACTAAGGGAAATATACTGTATTTGCCCCCCCGGTTTTGGAACCGAAGTCCGCCACTGCAAGTAAGTTACAACTCAAACATGTTACCGTGGTCGCCTTGTAATCAAGGGGGTACCGAGTTCAATACATGGTGGACGCACATTAAACAGTAGCTCGCATCCCACTTTAAATTGTAGGTCCAGTCCCTATTGATCTGAGCATAAAGTGGATATAGAACAATGTTCACTCAATCATTAATCAAAGCAAATCACTACTTAAAAAGATGAAGCTCATAATTGAAGGTTAATTAGCGTTAATTGTTAAACATTTCCGGGGTGAGAATTGAATTTTAGACATTACAGGGGAGGCGATCACTATTTACATATATAATAACTGACGATTTATTCTACGTCCCTTCCGAGGTTAGAGGAAAAGGGAAGATCGTTATACGTGATATAATTTAAATGAAACCGAACCTTTGTGCTAACATTTATTTCACACGAAATGCAATCTTTCATAAAGAACCATCTCTTGCAAATATATGAACCTACGCCTCTTGATAATGTTTCTGAGACAGGTAACAATGAGCTGGAACAAAGTCCGGTGAGTACGAAGGCTGAGAAAGGATCGATGTGTTATACTGGATTAGGTATTCAGTCACCTAGAGAAACCTGTGCGCTCGCGCGTTATTATGATGGAGGATCCAAGTTGTTACACCATTACAGACCTCTTTCGTCGCACCACAACGCGAAGACGGTGAAGAATGGAAACTTACGCCTAGATTTGTCGAGTTCAACACTGAATTTAATGATAACCTAGTGGTTTTTCTGTGCTTTCGTCCCAATCTAACAGCACGACCCAATCATGTACATAATATCATCGTACGTCTCACCTGTGCTAGCTACGCACCACTGCGTAATCAACTGTGTTCTTCACGATAGAAAAGATGTCACCAGTCTAACGACCACTTCCTTTGTTTTACCTGTTACTGCGCACTACATTTCAATTCTGCCAAGCACAACAAGTTTATTTTTGAACTAATGTAATTTTTTATTGAATTATTTCTCGTTGCCTGAGGAACTGTCTGGTGGAGATCGTCTTCCGATGAACCAGGCATGTTTATTCCCAACTACGAGTCATCTCGCTGACCTCCAGATGATGCAAGGATCAAGTTCAGTGCCATTTAACCTCCAGTTGAAGAGCTGACCGCAAATGGAAAAACCCAAAATTGCTGTAACTTCAAGTTATTTGCCCAACCCGAACATTGACCGCACATTGAAAAAACCGGCCCTAAGTTCATCATCAAGAAACTTACAGGAAGGTGCATACAAAACGCGTTAAAGTCAGCTCGGCATATAAAGAAATACTCACCTGCATCATACGATGAACTTTGGCGTTATCTTTACAAACGGTATATATAAATGCATCAAACATTAAACCTGATTCTTGGAAGAGACCAGAAAACCACATTCTAGTGCATCAATCGATGCGTTTCTGGTTCATCAAATAGATTTGGTGCATTTAGTTTTCTGTATGTACGACATATTGTCTTTATTGGACGTTTCTAAGGGTGATCGTTTTCTTCTAGACTTTAACGGAGGCAATTAAATGCTCTATGTTAATAATACCCAATATATTATATGACAGCTTAATTCTAAACTTAAAGTTGGAAATCCCTATTTAATCTTTGCCAATTGACAATTAATTGTGAGTTTCGCCCACTAGAAATGAAGATAATCTCCCTAGAAACTGCTAGAGAAAGCTTACCTTCTGAAAATGAATGAACCTGTTCTCCTAGCTCGTAGAAAAATCGATCTCCAATCTTCAGCCTCCTAAATTGTTCCCCAACGATGTACCTGAACGTTTTGCCGATGACAGCACCATCTGTCGGCCGCTCGCAAACTCCTGCTATGTAAAGATCAATGTCCTCGACGTCTCTGTACAGCCTCTTCACCTTATTCACGATCTGGATAACCAGAAGAGGTTAACAGCCAATTTAAAAAGTAGAAGATAAAGACAAGCAAAATTGAATAAATGAATACATTCTACAAGGAACATTATTTATTGATAATTTGATTTATTTTATTTCCTTGTTTAAGTTTGCCCTTTTAAACTTTCTCAAGTGTTGAACTCTCAGGCAAATATTTTAGATAAAGGGATATTTCCCAGTACACACTGAAGGCTGCAAAATGGCCACATGTGTCGACACGCCCATTCTCATGTCGGGATTCGAAGCCTGGACCCCTGGCGTCCATACGATGGGTATGAATGGTGCGCCCTCTATACGAATTAATCTTCTTGCTTTGAAGGGGGTGCCAATTCAGTGATATATTTGTGATTTCTTCGGGGGTTAGTTTTCTTGGGGGCGGTGCAAATTTGTGTTTACCAGTCAGTAAACTTAACTATTATCTCTCAGTTTTAAGTACCAGGTGGTTATAATTAAAGTGACGGTGTTCAGAGTGGTACAGCACGGGCTGTAATGAGAGTAGCAGTCTGAAACTTCGTAAATATGCTAATTCAGCAATGCGCTCGCGAATTATAAAAAAAAAAAAAAGTTCCAATTCTCGCCACCAGGGTAAAAAATGGCGCTGTAAGCAGTCAAAACTTGGTATAGTTACAGGAAAAACACTCTAAATCGCAGAAAACAATACCCTTTGTAATAAAATATCGCTACAATTTCACTATTCGAATTACATGAACATTACTAAAGGAAAAAGCAACAAGCGTCACCAACAACAACCAGGGAGCTCACACAATGGTTAGGCAATGTCACCGACTTTGACGTCAGAGTTTCGGAAAATTCCACGTTTTGATTGCTTACAGCGCCATTTTTTACCCTGGTGGCGAGAATTGGAACTTTTATTTTTTTTCATAATTCGCGAGCGCATTGCTTCATTAGCATATCTACGAAGTTTCAGACTGCTACTCTCATTACAGCCCGTGCTGTACCACTCTGAACACCGTCACTTTAATTATAACCACCTGGTACCTAGGTTCTAACGTATTTGATTAAATCTTATGATAACATTTACACGTAATTTAGAAACAGTATATTTACATTCCAAGCAGTGGCGGCTTTAGGGGGGCAAGGGGGGCAATTGCCCCCCAATTTTTCCTGCTTTTGCCCCCGCACTATGTTAAACCTTATCTACCAAGGGAAAGTAAACTGTCCTCCCCCCGTTTTGACACCTTGCCCCCTTTAGTTTTGGAACCTTGCGCCCCCTAGTTTTGGAACCCAATCGCCGCCGCTGATTCCAAGAATACTCCAACTCCTACACAAAATGAGCTATCTACTATAGTAACACGAAGACTTGACCAAATTTCCATTGACAAGTTCAAACTTAACGTCCATCTAACCTAAACTTAACGTCCACCTAACCTAAACTTAACGTCCACCTAACCTAAACTTAACGTTCACCTAACCTAAACTTAACGTCCACCTAACCTAAACTTAACGTCCACCTAACCTAGACTTAACGTCCACCTAACCTAGACTTAACGTCCACCTAACCTAAACTTAACGTCCACCTAACCTAAACTTAACGTCCAACTAACCTAAACTTAACGTCCACCTAACCTAAACTTAACGTCCACCTAACCTAAACTTAACGTCCACCTAACCTAAACTTAACGTCCACCTAACCTCCATACAAGTTTCCTGTGAACACTTTAATACATGTAAAATATGAGCACTATGCCACGAAAACATAAGTGAAAAACAGCTTGTTGTGTTTTTGGATCAGTTTAAGAATGGTGTCCTTTAATCCACAATAAGGCAGAGAACTCTTTGATGACTGGGTCATTAATGGAAGCGTTTCTGTTACCTAGTTAAGAAATGGTATACTACATGCTTTCAATTTTATTTTTCTTGAAGGGAATTAAAACATTCCTGGGAAAAAAAAAGATAATCTTATTTTGCCGGGCTTTCTTTTGTGGGAAATTCCCCGGCACCCCCTCCGTTTACACGCACACTGGGTACGTCATGGTGAAACTGATCTAGAAAAATTAATTCTTCAAGGTTATATTGAAGAAAAAAGATCCAGAGGTAGATTACCATTTTAATGAGAGGAAATAAATTACACAATTTCCCGTCAAACCTCCACATATATCCTTAAGAGGTGCATAAGAAAACAATAAGTACAGAAGTACAACTGAAGGATGTAGTTATATCATCACAGATCCCGAAATGTGTCAAATGACAAGCATGTGGACTCCAGTAATACATTAAAGAGCATAAACCTCATGATGACGCAATTTTGATGCATCAAAATACATACAGAAATACACTAAAGTGCTTTTACCAGCTGCGATACACTAAAAATGCACTGAGAAAATCAGAAAAAAACGTGTAAAAAAATACACGGTTAATGCACAAAAGTGCATCAGTAGCTAGGATAACTAATTGAACAATATTTTTTAAAAAAAAACTGTTATGAAGTTTCCCATCTCGATAGATATAAAGAGACACCAACATATGTGTATGGAGTGCTAAGTGACATAAATAACAAATTGACTCGCTTCGCGATTATTACACATACAAACTTGCATACTTACATGTACTGGTATTTCTGTAGTCAAGTTTTCGAAGTTTGAGGCTCTGGGCAAACCGCATAATTCTCTGTAGTCGTTGTAAGGTGGCAGGCCGTGGTCGCGCCCTCTCTGAATGTTCATACTAAGGAGGTCCAAACCAAAAGGTTTGTCGCCCTCGAATAAGTGGTTGGTGACCTTCAAGTAAAGAAAATACGTCTCAAAATATCTAATATGTATCATCCATCTACTTTAATAAAGTGTGTATACAACTTTCTCGTTGTAGAAGCCTGTCCGACATGATAGTAGTGATTTTTTTTGTACTTTTACACAAATCTTGAGCATAAGAATATAGAGGGTGGTGCAAAAGTAAGTTGACAATCTTTCTTTTGTATTTTACAGGTTGGTGATTCGTAATGGCGGCAACCTGACTGTCCAGGACAGAATGTGGATCCTGAAGAAATGCTGGAAATATGAAAATGCAGAGACGGTATGCGAGAAGTGAAGAGAAACCTTCCAAACTATAACAAAATAACAACACTACTGCCAACTTACTTTTGCACCACCCTGTATAATGGATGAATTCATTATCTCAAATCTAAGACGAGTGTCTTTCGATACTAGATCAATTGAACTTATGTAATTTGAAGCGATAGACAGAGTAGTGTTGAAGAGAAGATTGTGAAACCTGGTCAATTATACAGGGTGGCCCAAAAAGGTAACCGATCACATAAAAACGGTTTTATTTTCGGTTACCTTTTTTGGACCAACCTTTAGAGTAAAAAATGGGTGAGAAATACATGAAATAACGGAAAACAAATTAAATGGAAAGAGAGAGGAAAGTGTGAAATGGAAATAATAGGGAAATTGTGAAAATTAAATTAAATACAAGAAGCGTACACAAGAGAAGTGAAATTAAAGAGAGAAACTGAAATAAATAGTAGAACATTAAAGAAATGCAATGAAAAGATTGAATAGAACTCATAGGAAATGAAAGAAGGATACACAAAACAGAGAAACTGAAATAAAATGCAATAACAATAAGGAAAAATATAACATAAAATAAATAATTGATAAAAAATCAGAAAATTTGGAAGAGCTGAAAATTATGCCAGTTTCTTAATATGCCAAACTATATCATCTTGGATTTTTTTGTTAATTTTTTATGTTTTTTTCTTGATTCCAGCATTGATGATTTGGGTGCACGTTGTGCAGAATGTATTGTATCCGAAAAGTAACAGTCAATATCCATCTCTCCGTATTACCCAAAATACGCTACATGATACACAACCATTTCAACTTTAAGAGTTGTGCCACTGTAATAATCCGTTGTGTTATATAAGACACATTCAAACCGGCTAGACTTGGATATCAAGTTGTTTTCGAATCTCTGGGTATTGATCCCACGACCATCAGAACCAAGACGTTAAGGAAGACACTTTTAAGACTTGCGGCTGTCGAGATATACGTCAAAAAGGGGGTGCTAATGTGTTTTTAATGACTGTAACTAAAGTGTCGAATTTCACGTATGATCGTGCTTAATGTTTGCATTTGTAGATGCAAAAGAACGCATATGACGTAGTAACATGCTCAGATAAGGTTCCTACTTGTACATTCTATCAGCAAAAGATTTTAACAGTTCAAGTAGAGAGCGCAAGGATATTTTCAAAATGGGGCATTTGCTTTCCCATGATATCCTTAGGGAACTTCAAGATTGGTAATAATATAAGACCTTCCTTTACCAAAACACACTGCTGATAAAAAAAACATTAACATACACAAGATACCACTCAAGGTATGTTAAATTATTCATTGTCCATTGCTAAATTAAAACCAATCCAAGTTTTAAAGAATTTCAGTATCTGTATTTCTCTTTTTAACACGCCTGTTATACTTGTTTATGTGGTAAATGTTACATTTCAAACACAATATATCACGTTTTCCCAACATTAATTTATACTTCTTACTTTATACTTTAAACAAAATCAAAAACCCATCGTAATTATCAGGAAATCCCAAGATGTATAGATTTAGGTACGTCAACATTCTGTGACGACCAATCAACTAGGCTGAAGTAACTCTCTCGGTCAAACACTTAATTAGAGTAACAATTATGAAATACAAAGGGGATTTGAAATTCATTATACAGGGTGGCTCAATAAGTCACTTAACACCCCCAGTACAAGGCCACTGCAGAGCGCAACATGGAAATGGTGATGACCAATCGTTATCAGGCCAAGAGGGAACCACATTGACGCACCCACACGGTCGGCGGCCATCTTGATGTCCGCCATCTTGAATTCAACTTCAGAATTTTAAATGGGAAGGGGGTCGTGCGACATATCAAAATGGGCTAGAATTTTACGAGAAATGCAATGGTGAAGGTTGTTTCGACGTATCTTTAACCAGTAAAAAGTTATGACTGAATTCTTGTACCAATTTGCTCCTTTTCGAGGTGTTAGAAAAATGCCTTAAAATTTGTTTAGCGCTTCGGTAATGCATCGAGATCAAAGTGACGTCTATGGAGAGACGTTCGCATGCCATTGCACATTACTTTAATCGGATACATCCATGAAGAGCTGTGCATTATGAATGGTTGTCGCGAACAATTTACAGTGTGACGCTTCCATTGAATTAAAAGTCCTTCACAGTGACAAGGCTAATGTTGATGTTCATAAGGAAGTTCATAAACAGAATATGTGACCCTTGTCATCTGATAACTAACTTTGGACAAAAACTGGTTCATAACGTTCCCATAAGTGTTCTGGTGTTCTTCCCTATTGAAAAAAACTCTGTAAAAAGTACCTTTTTCCATAAGCAAGGATGAAAAAAACTGTTTATTTAACAAATCCAAGTAGCCCTAAGCATTTAAGGTTCCGTTGATGAAAAATTGACTAACCAATCGTGTTCCACACAGCACGCCACACCATTAATTTACCAACACTAACCATTCAGCTTTGATCTGTCGAAAATGTGTTATCAGATAAAAATCATCGAATATTCTGTTTATGAACTTCCTTATGAACATCAACATTAGCCTTGTCACTGTGAAGGACTTTTAATTCAATGGAAGCGTCACACTGTAAATTGTTCGCGACAACCATTCATAATGCACAGCTCTTCATGGATGTATCCGATTAAAATAATGTGCAATGGCATGCGAACGTCTCTCCATAGATGTCACTTTGATCTCGATGCATTACCGAAGCGCTAAACAAATTTTAAGGCATTTTTCTAACACCTCGAAAAGGAGCAAATTGGTACAAGAATTCAGTCATAACTTTTTACTGGTTAAAGATACGTCGAAACAACCTTCACCATTGCATTTCTCGTGAAATTCTAGCCCATTTTGATATGTCGCACGACCCCCTTCCCATTTAAAATTCTGAAGTTGAATTCAAGATGGCGGACATCAAGATGGCCGCCGACCGTGTGGGTGGCGTCAATGTGGTTCCCCCTTGGCCTGATAACGATTGGTCATCACCATTTCCATGTTGCGCGCTGCAGTGGCCTTGTACTGGGGGTGTTAAGTGATTTATTGAGCCACCCTGTATAGATAAATGCAACATGTATCAAAAACTTTGTAATCTTTCTTTTTTCGAAACCTATACTCGTTTATTAAGTAATCTCAGTGAAGCTACCTATGTAAAAGGTTCATTAGAATAGTAGAGAGGTAAGTGGTAGGAATATTTTCTTGAGGCTATATTTGGACTACAAAAGTACATATTTACCTAGTTTTTTACACCATGAAGAAGAATTAAACTAAACAATGTTTAAAATTGATATTTAATATTTTTCTTTATAATAATCCTCCTATTGGGTATATTTTGTAAAACTATAAAAAAACTCGTGTAACAACTAAAGTTATATGGTATCAGGAACTAGTTGTCCAGAATTAATATGTAAAACATATCAATAGCTACGAAAGTTTAGTAATTTCAAGAATTAACTTGCACAATAAAACATAATGCCATCCTTTTGAACCTAGTTTTATCTTTATATCAATTACACAAATTATTTGAGTTCAAAGTTTCCTGGTGCTTATCAAATTAATTCAAAAGAGAAATGGTTAAGATTATCCATACGCCGTGACACCTAGTGTTACGTTTCAGAATATGATATGTGAGCATAAATAATATAAACACTTGTGTACTCACATCTTTAGCAAAGAAGTTGTCAGATTTCTGACTGCTCTGTGTCACAAGACCTCGAATGATGGAATCGAAGTTTCCAGTGTGTTCCAGAACTCCAGGTTTGTTAAATTCATTTAGAAGTTGAAGTGTGCCGTTCGTATCCCTGGTTTCGCTCAACAAACTAAGGGAGAGTTCATGCATTATTGTCAAATAATAATAATAATGAAAAACATATTTGCTTGGACCTCTTCGACTGTTATTGAAACAAACAAATAAAAATGCGCAACGTAGTAACAAACAGTAAGTAGCAACAATAGACACATTTACCTTAGTGATAACTTTATGTTCTCTATAAAAATGGAAGAAATTGATTTTCTTTCCTTTTCTCTTTACTTGTAGTTTGTTCGTCCCTGTTTCTCTCTATTCTTCATTCTTTCTTTCTTTGTTTATTGATTCTCTCTCTCTTTTTCTTTCTTCGTTGATTGATTCTCTTTCTCTTTCTTTGTTCGTAGTTTGATTCCCTATCTCTTTCCTTCTTTATTGATTGATTCTCTTTCTCTTTCTTTCTTCGTTGATTGATTATCTTTCTCTTTCTTTTTTCGTTGATTGATTATCTTTCTCTTTCTTTCTTCGTTGATTGATTCTCTCATTTTCTTTCTTCGTTTCTTCGTTCACTGACGTACACACACACACACACACACACACACACTCTCTCTCTCTCTCTCTCTCTCTCTCTCGATTCTCTCTCTTCTTCCTTGTTGATTGATTCTCTTTCTTCATTGATTGCTTCTCTCTTTTCTTCCTTCGTTGATTGATTATCCCTCTCTCTTTCTTTCTCAGTCACTGTATCTCTTCTCACCTTTCCCTTTCTCTCTGTCTGATCCATTCTCTTTCACTTATAGTCTTTATTCAGAAACCAAAAGAAAGAGGGACCATATAAAATTTACATATCTTAATAAATAGGATTTAAGGAACATAAAAAATACATGGAAATGTTTACTTTGAAAAAATAAGTGCCCTAGTGAGATGTTTCCGTTTGTCCTAGGTCCCACTTATAAAGTGCTTTAAGTTTCATCTGGTCTCCATTTTGTAGCATAAAAATTGCCGGGCACAAAAACTAGTTGCATCCTCGTTTACCCCCTTCTACACTCTCACTCTCATATCTTAAGCAAATTCCATAAATTCCATCTTTTTTACTGTATGTATTTGTTTCGAAAGTTCAGTTCATTAAGGGCATTGAGCCACCTTCAACCATACACAGCTAAATGTAGTCATTTCAATATCGTACATATCAATGGATACAACATAAAGCAAGTGACATTTGACAATATATAAATATATCATTAGGCACTCACAACTACGCATTTAAAAATAAATACTTATAAAAGTAATTATTATAGATTGTATTTTTATATTTTTAACTAAACTTATATTAATTTCATATAATTTAAACAGAGAAGCTGTATAACAATGACCAAATCTCCACAATTTTTCGTAACACACTGATACACAAATAGATCTTAATTTTAACCTAGACCAATTGTGTACTCACTTAATTGTTCCTTGTATAAGAGAATGTCCAAACCTATAGGCAGCTGCGGCAAAAGAACTAATGATTTTGGGATTCATTCCACCATCGTAGTCATTTGAATATCCTTGTTCTCGGGGTAGAATCTCTAAGTCTTTAACGTAGGCATTACCTAAACATATTAAATACATCATCAGAATGGCACGTGCATAACAAATAACTCTGCGAATTGAAGTGTGTATAACACTGACGTCATAGTTGAAAACAATGTTGGAAGATACATATTACAGATGGCAGCACTGTCTTTTCACTTGTATATAATACTGGGATCTCTTAATAAACGTTACAGACATTATAACTTGTCTCTGTAAATAACAAAATTGAAAGATATATTTATTGCTTGTTTCTTTCTGAACTTCTCAGATATTATATTATTTGTGCTAGTGTTAACCTTTACTATACACGACTGTAATTCTGCATACTTATTTTATATTTGCTTATTTTATATTTATTTTATGAATTGAATTGAATTCAAGAGTCTTTTTATTTGAAGGTCAGTACCATTAGGTGCTTCAATAACTCTTAATTAATGAAAAATCATCCAATTATAACGCATACACTCGTTTATGATGCCACAGGGTGAACGGACTAAGTTAGCTAGTCCAAACCGAAAGGAAATTAACTTTTACCTCAAACATGATCCACGCTGGATCTGGAAAGTAAATCAGGATGGTATGAATCTCTTCAATAAGCAACTATAAGAAGAAATTGGATTTTTTTTTTTTTTAGCAACCAGCATTCATTCTTGGAGGAGGGAGAAGGCTTCATGCAGCAAAATATTTAGTGCACAATCTTTTGAATTTTTCACTTCATACAATTAGAAAAAAACAATTATGTTACACAGAATTGGAAGCAAACCCCAAGAGCCAATTATTTCTGAAACTCTTTTGCTGAATTGCAATAATTCTGTTTTACAGTATTACTATAAATGGAGTGAAAATTCCTGGTAACTAATATAAAGTAATATTTTTTACCTCTACATCCATTTCAGGTGTGAATTATCTCAACAAAGCTGCTCTGGGCCTCTATATGGGAAGCTTGGGGGAGGAAAGGAAGCCGGCGAGTGGTGCTGATCACATCACCTCTTCTATAACCAATATCGAGAACGAGTGGGGCGGCACAAGGGACAGCTTTAACTTTTACAAAATAAATTTCAACTTTGACTCTAAGAAAGATATAGAAGTAATATTCAGTGAATAACATCAATGTTGAATCATTAAACGATGGCTTGCCCAAAATCAATGGCAGCCACTCCTTGTAGGTGATATGCTGTATTTCTGCTATGACAATTCTTCTAGATTCTTGGTACAGTCTCTCGTCATCCCATTCTGGATTCTGATTGGACAGCCCAGACGCTACCCTGTTGTGCTCCCTGGACCATACAGTGTGCAGCGCTGCTAATGTTGGAATGACGTTCACTCTGCTATCGCCTTTTCAAATAGAAACAAATAAGAATATATATATATATATATATATATATATATATATATATATATATATATATATAATTAAATGCAACGCTGTAACTTTATTCTATCTTGTGAGTGAACGATCTAGGCTTCTCATTTGCAAGTATTACACATAATTAAGTTAGAAAGTACATTTTACATATTATTCGTTTATTTTAACTCTTTGATTCACCTTTGTTTTCTATTGTGTCCCACCCGTGACACCAAAAAACAAGTAATTTTTCCTTTAACTGTTAAATTTCCCCCAACCCCATTAGAATATTCAAAGGTCAATTTCCTTCTATCTTTGTCTTAAATAATTTATTTTTCATCATTTGACAATTCACACAAATGATCATATGTTCTTATTATGTGAAGAAGCAGTGTTTCGTCTGTTCCACCCGTGACACAAAATTGTTCACTTACAGCTACAAATCTGGGAAAGTATTTTAAGGGTAATTATGTTTAATCAACAGTGTTAAGTTTCATATTTCATTGCACAGAAACTGTAAGGAAAAATGTTGCTTAACTGTCAGTAGAATAGTTACTTTGTGTACGATACAAATTTCATTAGACATTGTTGTTTTTGTGACAAATGTTTCTAACGTCTCCAAAAATGTATTTCCATCATTGATGCTTACCTGAGGCAAAGCATGGCTCTTTATCTGACGTCACACGACAGGAGCTCTTTGGAGTTTGGACATGCTGGAGGAATTCCCTGTTGTCTTTCGCCTTCATCAGAAGGCGGCCGCCAGAGAACTGCCGAAGTCTATCAGCAACCTCATCATTGCTGCCGTACAACATGGACGCGTCGAGCCAGGACGTGGCTTGATTTATCTGCTTGGAAATATGCGGAGAATTGGTGACGTGGGTCCCTCAGTATTTACAACAATTATAATTCTAACGCTTCATGCATTTGACTTTTCTCTTTCATTTCTTCCTTGTTTTTTTGTTGTTGTTATTTCAGTCTGAAATGTATACAGTGGAAACTCGGTTTTACGTTAAAAAAAAATTTAAATGTAAAATGGGGGAAAATTTTGTAACATTTGCTATTTTGGGGAAATGAAGATTGAATGTATAATGGCGGGTGGAGAGCGCTAACGTAAAATCGGGATTTCACTGTAGTAGACCCTATCTACTATAGGGTTAGAAATTATGTATACTTGAGTTTGGATTCTAAATAAAAATTAACCAGTAGACCTACGTAAAAACGAGTTACATCAAAATTTACTTTTTCGATTATGCGTTAAACTATGGTAAACATTTTTTTGCGAGTATGAATTCAATTTTTTATTCTCGTGAGAACAAAAAAGTGTCGTTTTTTGTGTGTTTTAAAAACGACCGCTTTCTTTGAAATTTTATAAGAAACAAAATCTTGGGGGTCCAATCGTGATGAAATTTAAATACAGTGCAGTTGTTAATTTTCAGATTTTTAAATCGGCCAAAAAAGGTTCTTATCAATTTCGTGAGAAAACTTGGTATTGGGTAGTTTCACAAATAAGATCTTGGTCTTAGTCTTATTGAGCTCGAACACAACCTTCTTATAAGAAGGCCAGTACAGATTATTTGTCTACATGTTACGTCATCACCGGTAAGTCATGTGTTGCAATCAGTGATGTGCGTCTACGCGTAAACAACGATAGTCTACCTTCTACACGTAGACTACTTTATACACGTAGATTACGTAATCTATGTAAACAACATGGCGAAAGGTGATAACTTAGAAAAGGGCGCCGTGGAATTGAAATAAAATTATACTGCGTGTCAGTTGCTGATGTGTGAGAAGAACTTTTCATACTCTTTCTTCCAAATTCGAACAATTTCTCACCTAGGAAGAAACCTAATATAGGAAATATTCTAGTGTTTTATGGGAAAAATACCACTCTTGCCTCACGACTGCCATCTGTTATTGTTTTTTGCATACTATTTATCTTCTTCCATAGTTGATAATACAAGAGAAGAGAAATTTTGTTGTAAATAAGATTCTTTTCATTTCGTTAGGAACCAGTATAGTTGAAAATTTCACTTTTCTTTCATGAAACCCTTGAAAATTAAGTTTAATGCACTTTAGATTGTCTACGTAGTCTATGTAAACTACAACCCAATGTACTCTACGTGTAGATTACGTGTAGGCAACGCATGTAGACGTAAACTTATAGTCTACGGCACATCACTGGTTGCAATGCGATAACATTATATATAAACTATTTCACTACATCCACACACACACACACATACGCTCGCTATGTAAGTACTAACATTACATTAAATTTAACACATATTTGTGACTGTGTTGCTGATGTGGCCTACTAGTGATGACGTCATGTAAACAGGCACTAAACATGGAATATTCAAATGTTTGAGAGAATAGAAAGATAAGAAAAAGGCGCAACCTTCTCAGCTGGCCCAAGGATGCATTCGTCTGTGATGCCTGTCATTGAACGCACGAAGTTCATGCAGCGCTGAACAAACTGGGAATAGAAGGGGTCTCCCTTGGGAATAGAGATGGGGAAGCAGGCCGGATGCTGTTGCTGTGGCCGAAGCTTTTTCCCATCCATCGTGCAGCACGTGATACCACTTTGGTTCCGACCTGGAAGCAGGAATAAGATCGACCGTTTAAGAGTTTGTGTGAGCAACACCACCCGCCAGAAACAAATTTTCAGACCTTTGCCCAGGAACTGTTCACATTGCTTCTCGTACGGTCACCGGCAGTAAAAATGCGACACCTTTATCCTGAAACGCTCGCTTCCCTGCAAGGCGTTATGTGTGTTGCCTATCTCTATGGCGGTGGTAGAACTTGTCATTGAAAATTTGCTATTAAAATTCACTCATCGTTGTAGGAGAGTTAGGCCTTGCAGGGAAGTTTTTATTTCAGGATCTAGGTGTTCCACTTTTATTGCCGGTGAGGGTACTTCGGTTGATTTAAGAAATGTCACTTCTTTCTATCATTAGTTTACCCATACAGCACAAATCACCAAGGGATATCCATTGGATAGCCACAATGTCCAGATCAGATCCATGGATATTATAGATATCCATTAGATATCAATTTCTGGATATTCAATTCTGGATATCCATTGGACGTCTAGGGGATATCCATAACTGGATATCTGAATTGATTGATTGATTGACTTAGTTTATTTTACTTCGCGTTTTGTGCCTCTTGGCTAATTTACGAAGATGGTGATGAGTGATGAAATGATGAAATTGATGAATGGACATTCACAAACAACCAAACCTTAACGGGATTCGAACCCGGGATCCTTGGCGTCGCAGCGCGAGGTGCTCACCACTCGGTCACAGGGTCCGGCTGGATATCTGAAACTCGACCAATTCTAGATATCTAATACATAGCCCAAACATGTATAGAACTGGCAGTCAGAAACGTTGTCCAATTCCAAATATCAAATACGTCTCCAGATCTTGTCCAAAACGGGATATCCAAAACACATCCAATTTTGGATATCCAAAACATATCTAGATTTTGTCCAAAACGGGGCATCCAAAACACATCCAATTTTCGATATCCAAATCATATCTAGATCTTGACCAAAACGGGGAATCCGAAACACATCCAATTTGGGATATCCAAAACATATCTAGATCTTGTCAAAAACTGGATATCCAAAATACATCTATTTCTGGATATCCAACACATATCTAGATCTTGTCCAAAACGGGGCATCCAAAACACATCCAATTTTGGATATCCAAAACATACCTAGATCTTGTCCAAAACTGGATATCCAAAATACATCCGTTTCTGGATATCTAATACATAGCTAGAAATGATCCATAACTGGATATCCAACAATGAACATAAATAGAGCCAAAAGAAGGGGAGGGAGGGAGAGGACAATAGAAGAAGCGTAACAGGGAAGTACGAAAAAGAATCCAGAGCCTTAACAGACGGTATTGCACTAGTATTTGCCAGGAATGACTGGGAAAAACCACAGAAAAAAAGCATAGGATGGACGAAGACGGGATTTGAATGTGAACCACCCGAATAGAAGTCCGCATCAGGGGTATATCCAGGATTTTCGATCTGGGGATGTAAAGTCGTTTTAGGAGGATACGGGTCAATTTAGTGTCAAAATGGCTAGGCCTTTGTGAAAAATTTAATGGGGTATTGCGAAAAATTTGGGGAATTACAGAGATGTTGTGTTGTGTGGACAAAATCATTGGTCTGTCTTCAATGCTGTGAAAAGAAGCACAGAATGAAAAAGACAGATATTTGGAATTTTGTAAAAAATAACGTATTTGGCCGTCTGACATTACTTTGAGGGTGCAGCGATTACACTGTCACCGTATATTTAATGACCACCTCCCGTGCAGGTACATATAACAGTAATTCGGATTCCAATTTAATCTGGATTTATCTGTGCATAAAGTGGACTTAAACTTTGACACTAACTGTTTTTTCCTCATACTATATTTCAATGCACGCTGGGCTGGTCGTGTAGATCCTAGAGGTAGTTCACAAAGATTGCGCTAGATGGCACCACCAGATAGCAATGGCCAGAGGCATCTACGGCTAAAGTAAAAACTACGTTATCATGCGAGTTATTTCATGACTTGCTATACCCTGTCCCAGCTAGTTGTAGAACAGGGCCGCGCATATCGGCAGAGGAGGAGGAGAAAAATCGAATGGTGAAAGCTCAGCGTTGCCAACCGTACGGTTCAAAAGTTTGCAACGCTTGCAGATTTTCTCGAGGAAATCGGGTAACTCCCGTCGCCCATTACACAATCCGTTTCTCTCACTTTTCATTGGTGAAGCCGTCTTGCGCCACTACTTGCGCAGAGACTTGTTCTCGTTCGCCTGGTCTACAGTTAGCTGGTACGGAGTTTACATTTATTATTTTATTCTTGCAAGACCTCAATACTTGAAAAAAATAATAATAATAAAGTAGAGTGTAAATTCAATTGTATCGTGAATCAACGGTTAGATTGGATTAGAAGCTCACCCATTCTGTAAACAGGACTCTGGATTATGTCGTGGCCAATGAACTGTCCCCACTGCATCAATGCGAGGGTTTCAACGGTTGCTGGTCTATTTTGATCAGAAACTATCTTCATGCTGATCAGTCGAGCGCTTGGAAGAAGGCCGCCATCTTTACTCACTCTGGGAGAAAAGATTCCTGGTTTAAGAGCAAAAATACATTGGTATCATGATGATCATCGTGTTCACACAAATACATTAGTATCATTACACTAATGTATTTTTTTCTGATAATACTATTATCTGATCTATTGTATATCATACGTTGTAAGTCATAAATAATGATAAGCAATTGTGAGTAATTAGAACAGAAAAAATGAGAAATTAAGTACATAGCATTAGCTTCTAATATATTGATATATATAATCAAGGGATCCCGGGTTCGATACCTGGTGGAGGCACATGGCATAGTGGTTCGGATTCTACATTAAACTGTAGGTCCAGTCCCGATTAGCCTTTCTGTGCATAAAGTGGACTTAAAACAACAATTCAACAATATATTGATATATTTGTGAGCAAAGCATGAATATTATCTACTAATAATAGCTAATATTATTCAATAATAGTTGTTAACAATGAAAAAGTTGTGATAATAATTGGCATTACTAAGGATTACTTTCATTGTGAGTTGTCTTGACAACATATGGTCAACGCTCTCGCCTTGCAATCGTGGAATCCCGGAACAGGTAAATCCAGTTCTATTAGCCTATGATAACATAAGTAGGGGTGTGCGGAACAGATTTTTTTGGGTTGGGACGGGATCGGGACGGGAAATTTTTTAAATCCCGACATTCGGGACGGAAAAAATTCGCAATTTCGAGACGGGAAATGTTAAAATTTTTCCGAAGCTCTGGAAATCTCGAGTTCTACACGTCATTTTCACTATGAATGATTGTTTTTGCATTTCTGGTACAAAACTAACAATTTCCGATACGTTCCAGACATTTGCAATGCAGAAATCGTCGAGAAATAACGATTTTTTAAAATGACCATTCGGTATTTCTCGACTTTTCGGGATCCCGCACACCCTTAAACATAAGTATGGACTTAGCATAATGATGATGCTCTTACTATCGGAATAACTAGCTGGTAACAACCTCTGCATCACAGTCCTCGACTGTCCCCACATAGGATGATGAAGATTGTTGCAGGATCCATCAACAGAACGGTATGTAGCAGATGAGTTGCAGACGGGCTCAGTTGGGCACAAGTGTCCGGCAGATGTCGCACTTAGACCCCGTTTCATAACATTGGCATTAGCCAATTCTGAGACAGATCTGTGAAAATAAGACCAACAGTTATATTAAAATAGAGAGAACAGGTTTTTTTTTCATAATTTTCATTATTTTTTTGTTATGGATGTATAATTTGCTAATCAATTATACCTGAATATCTGATATATTTGTTTGTATTTAGCTCAATTAGCAAAGTCTTTCTTCAACTTTCAATAGCATATTGTTTACAAAACTGAATAACTTAAAAATGGTGCAGAGCTCAAATATTTATTTATTTAACGTAATTTCGAGAACAGCATAAGCTATTTTAAACCTGAAGGAAGTAATAACAGTAGGGTAGTGTTAAGAAAACAAAAACAGTATCAAGATTAAACAAAGCTGTTTGCAATATCATTACTTGTGTATAATTTGTTGTAGGTTCGTGATAAAAGAAGAATAACAGATGAAGATATATGTATGTGGTTTGAGATTATGTTAAACATATTCTTTAGCATTTCCTATGGAATAAGGAACGTTGTATGGGAGTCTGTGAGTTGCAGTGTGGAGGTTTTCTTGATCCATACTTTATGTCCAAGCTCTCTGAGGGAAAGTTCTTGTGAAGTGGGATGCTGCATCTTAACTCTTCTTTCAAGATGTTGTAAAGTAATTCCATATCTCCAATGTATCTACGAGATTCTGTAGCATTAATGTGTAAGTCTTCAAGGAACTTGGACAGGTGTAGGTATTAATACGAATAGGTAAGAATATCAGAATTAGCTGAAATTTGTACCAAATTTCAAATTCAGTATGACCAGTATGTAGCCTATATACATTACCATTACACGACACCATAAACAATGTCATACCTCTGGGATAAATGGTGAGAAGCCTCGATCAAAATCCAGCTCTTCCAGCTCAAATTTCCAGTTTTTGGATCGCCCTGGAAGAGGAGCACGTTCCCTCCATCTGTTTCCTGGATGGGCACGAATGTCCCATTCGTTACCAAGAACTCCTCCAGAGCAGAGATTTGACGCATTTGTTCTTCTGCGAATGTGATTGCTTCCCTCAGCTGTTCAGTGTCGTCAGTAAGATTCTCATTGGAAGGATTTACTAAGAAGATTAAGAAGAAATGTGCACAAAAATTGACAATTTTTAACAGTTCACTAAGTAAATTCTTACTTTAGATTACATAGTCTACATAAAAGTCAAAATTAAAAAGGTAAATTCTTTTGTGTACTACATATAGAAAATACACAAAAAGTTCCAACCTAAGTGAGAAATCATGCAAGCATTTTAACATAATATTTAGCTCTCCTGAGAATATACGCATTAAAAGACATTTAGAACTTTAGAAAATCCTATTGTAAATACTACTTTGAGAAATTACACGAAAAGCAAGTTAATAAATAAAAAATTCCATATTTTAATTTAATTCTGATTAAGGTACACAAAAGTTTGAACGCTTACTTAGTATATGCACAAAAACTACAGACGCTAAGTTCTTTAAAAAATCTTGAGAAAATACTTACACAAAAATTTCTATTTGACAATTTTCAACACTAAACTGAAATCTGTTATTAATCTGTCAGCTTAAATAACGTTTCCTGTATCTTTTCGTAGGTAGTTTAAACACAACCAACGAGATTTACATATTCTATACCCTATCGTCTTATAGTCTAAATGTAAATGCTCTATATTTCATTTAAGTTATAAATAGCAACTAATGAATATACATGAAGTAAAAATACTTACTTAGTTTGTGTAGCGGACAGCAAAATCCTCTGCCAGTTGAAGAAAATGTACAAGGCGAACTCAACAGTGGTACCAACTCCAAATACGTGAAATTACATTTGGTCAGCTTCACACATTGACCTGAATACCCTCCTGCACTGATGCAATCTGTGCTTTGGCTTGTGTTAATGATATTGCTGATGTGGTTGTGAAGCCATAATAGAAATCCGGTTCTATTCGTGTAAGTGCTATTGGGATTATGCTTATCTGAGCTATGGATTAGTGATGTTATTAACAAAATGAAAAGAGCAAGCGTTGTTCTTATCATCACGATGAATCTCTGTAAGAAGATACAAAATTACTGCACACGGAAAACAAGTGTATGCACTACATTTACCACCGCTTCACATTTACTTTAATTAAAAGAGACTGGTATAAAGAAAATCAGTATTAGAAAAAGAAGAAATTAATTATTGATATTTACAGAAAATGCAACTGTGTTGAAATATTAGAAAGTAATAGTGAGAATTAAAAAATCGTAATGCATGCTATCGTTGACTTTTATAAAATTGTCCTAATAATAATGAAAATAAATCTAGCCGTATACGAAAATGTAATTTTTAGTATGTTTTGAATCTTTTCAAAAGTTAAAGTAGCGTTAGCTCTTGGAAGCGTTTATCTTTTTAATGATTCACAACTCAAAAAATTCTCTCCACTGTATAATATTTCCAAGTCGTGGTTAATATTTGCTAACTTTTGATTCTTACATTAAGAAGACAGCAGTGTTTGTAAACACACTGTCCATATTTTTGTTGGCTGTCTAAACTGAACTGTTCTCTTACTGTTGTCAGCAGAAACTCTTGTTGGGTTCAACAACTTACCTCGTACACTTGGTAGCAGAAATGCTTGTCTTGTTCAATTGAATTTTCCAACTGCACTTGTCAGCAGAAACTCTTGTTTGGTTCAACAGCTTATCTCGTACACCTTATGAACATACATATTCAGAACTTCCTATATTATTAACCAATTTTTAAACAAGGGTAAAAATAATTAGATATAATATTATCTCTAGTCACTATTATTAAAAATAATAATTCAAATACAGATATTCTTGTCGCTTGCTTCAATTTAACTTACACTCCTTAACTCTTGTACTTTGAGGATGCACGTTTGTGTGTTGGTTTAATATAACTTACCCTTTGTACTTGGCAACATAAAACAGTTATAGACTGCTTCAGCAGAAGTAGAATTAAACCCTTGTAGTTGGAAACAGAAACTCTTGTGGTTTAACAGAACTTCCCTCATACAATTGGAACCAGAAATTCTTGCTTGATTCAACGCAACTTATCCCTTGCGTTACGTTCTTTGATTTAGCAGAACTCGTGTCGTTCAACTTGGCAGCAGGAACATATCTTTTTTCATAGCCTTACTAACGTCGACGCGTTAGTTCATCATTTGTCTCGTACACAAAGTAGAGGAAAATATCATTAACTTTCTAGAGACAGTTCAAAACAATGAGTTAATAGTAAAGCGGGATCTAGTTTGCACGTCGTAAGTGCGAAGATGAATGAATGGGTTCTCTCTGTACGCTTGAAATTGTACACTTATATTGCACCTTGTACAAAGATCTCTCTGATTGGTCATAAAAAGAGGTGTGATTGAAGTCGTGCACTTATGTTGTTAGAAGCGTTTAATAACCATTTGCGAGTCGTTTGTGAACAAATAAACGGGTCCATTATTCGAAAGTGGATCTATGCCTTTTGTCTTATTATACGGAGCTTCTCTTTGCATTTAGTTCGCAATTGATTCAGAAAAAGAGAACGCTAATATTGTGCTGCCATCTATTGACCAAATTTTCGTAGAGGTACGATGTCATGTCAAGAGAAGATCATGACGAACAAATTGAAGTTGAAAATGAGTTCCTAATATAAATAATTATTACTTCCTATACAAGAAAACTATTTATCTGTGCTACAATCACATCACCTGTATGTCGTTAGGAATTGATTTGATATACTTGTACCAAAGTTATTGCATTAATAATAATTTATAAAAAAAACTACAACATATAAAATTATAACTTTTAATTTTGTTTCAAAATACAAAATTTACATAAGTTATTTCATCAATCTTTGTATGTTGACATTTCGTGTAACAATGTAGTTGTATAGATCTACAGTGGCGGCGATTACGGGACGTGAGGGGCCAGTAACCCTCATATTTGCCCCGTACTATGGACCCTTAATACTAAGCCTTGTGTACTAAGAGAAAGTAAATTGTCCTCTTTTCCTCCAGTTTTGACACCCAATCGCGCCACTGTGAACATGTGATACTTGAAATTGGAACTTAATGATATAGACATCTTTAAAGTGGCTGTAGAAGCTTTTAGAAGCTTAATTTTCTAAACGTTACGTTCATTTAACTGGTAGAAATTTGACAATGAAATTATATATTATCATTTTGCCGTTATGGTTTAGTTTGTGAAAAATTCTATTGATAGGTTATTATGTTTTGTAAAAGACCATTGTTGACTTAATAGCTACAGCAATAATGGACTGGAAATAAAGTTCGTTGCTCCGTAACACTGTTACGTTGAAACTGAACCTGTCAAGTGATTCCTTGTTTGATTTCAAATTAGCAGACTACAAATGGAGGCTTTTTAACATTGGCCCAACTTGAAGCCGAAAACTCCAACTTGGGTAATCTCTCTTGAATATTTTATTTTATACACTGTAGATGGCAGGATTTGTATTGCTGCTGTTACGTACAAGTTGGCTAGTGAGATAATACTATTCTTGTTAACTTAACTGTGTTAAATCTATTTACTATAGTGTTATTAAAATAATAAGGTTAGGATAACTCTCTGGTGTAGTTACGTTTCAGAACTTCCGAAGAGTTGTGTAATTCGTGAAAATATCTTAGTAATCTATCCACATTATTAAATTGAATTCGCTGGCTATTGTAAATACAGTCCTATAGGTGAAAATTATTTCGCATACAGTCAGTCTTCCTGAAGATTCAGTTCGGAACGCGCATATCCGCCATCTTTGTATCACCCCTTATGCGCAACTGAATATGTATACCTCAACTACCCAATTATTTCCAGTCTGCTAATAAGTAAACTGTGATTGCATTTCATATCCATTTTGTGCAAATTAAAGGAACGGAAATCAATAATTACGTCACATGTGAAGGTACAGATCTACCAATAAAGGAATTGTATTCGACAAAACTAGTCCGCTAACTGTGGGTTCAGTCTTTTGTTCAAGTTTAAACTAAAATACAGTTTATTATAATTTTTCTACGTTTAAATATGAGGATTCTCAATCTGAATAGAGTATGCCCGTTAATGTCTTCAAGGTTATTATTCAGACTTCAATTACAATTTTGTGTATTCATAATTCTAGCAAGTCGTTAAGTAATATCTGACTGAACTTGGATATATCTGCTTTATTGTACACCACCCTGGCACAATTTCACTTTAACGAGTATTTTCACATGTAAATATCTGTCCCCTACAAATTGTTAAACATTGTTACGAAACAAGTACAAATTGTGCATACAAAAATTGCATTTACGACAATAAGAAATACGAACAGTATACGTTATTAGAAACAGTTATGCCTAAGATTTTTAAACATTCAATAATTCCATCACTTGATTCACTTACTTTTATTGTAGCTATTGTATGGAAAATACACTATTTGTTCGTTATAGTAACAGGGGGCACTATACTGTAAATCCGAGTATTTATCATATTTTTGATATTTGCAGACAGCTGAGAAAAATATACGAATACAATTATTTTCAATTAAACAACGCTCAAATACCTCTCCACAAACAGATACAGAATATTGCAAAAGGTTACTATCTCTGGTCAATAATATTAAAAACAGTGCAAGAATATTTATGTTATAAATAAATTAATATACACGTTCATGTAAAATAGTTATTCTGGCCCGTTATAAACTATATATTTTTTTAAAAAAAAACAGTTAGATACCTTGAACACATGCATCCATATGAAGCTGGCTAAATCATAAACGTGTCTCGAATTTCTTTTGAAGTGTTATTGCTTTGTTTGTTTGAAGAACTGAACCATAGAGTTTCGTATGTTTTATATTATGAGATACTTGTAAAAGCTTTCACAACCACTTCTTTTATCTTCACAGTTACTTCGATATAATAAATTGTATAAAACGTTTTAAAACATTAGGGCAGTTCAGTGGAAGACTGGTAACACAAAGGTCTCCTGCCAGTGTAACAGATTAACCCTTGGAATGGCGTCGCTTTCACATGGGACCAATGGGTTTGTCCTAAAAGAAGAAATCCATATTAATTAAATTTTAAACCATTCTGCTTTCTAAGCTGTGTTTAGAGTTTATTTGTTACAAATAATTTAAAGTAAGTATACATTTTTGTGCACCACCTATTATGAAGAATGAGTTTTCTTTTTAAGTATTTTAGACAACTAAGGTGTCTTAAACGCCAAACACTCAAGAGATTTATATTTTAAAGTATTCTAACCGAGTTGTTCATAATTAGTTAGTATAACTCCTGGCCCTAAACTACTATGTAGTTCTGAAAAGCAAGAAAGAAAAATTTAATAATATGAAGCATGAACTAGATGTTGTATAAAGTACTGGGTGAGTCAAAAGTCCAAGGACACCCTAATAAGTAGAAAACGGAAGGACAAATGAAAGATCTGAGGTCGCAAGCAAAGAATGGGGCTGAGGGCGAACTTTTTTAGGTAAGACAGGAATGTGGCCGCCATCTTGGAGCCCGCCATCTTGGAGCCCGCCATCTTGGATCCAAAAATTTTTAATGGAAAGGTGGTCATGCGGCATATCAAAATGCATTGAAATTTTCTCAGGAATTCGTTTCCGTAAAGATATTGGACCTATCTGGTGTGGTACAAAAGTTATGTAACAAAACATTGGTCACATCAAATGTTGAACACAAAGCCGCATGCCCCTGATCCAGTCGTCATGCACTTGTAAGAGAGTATCTGCAGTAATTTTGTGACAGGCCTCCACGATAGGTTGCTCAAGATGACGCCGATCACGAATTTTCACCGCATACACAAGTTGTTTCAGATGACCCAAAAGATAAAAATCTACTTATTAGGGTGTCCTGGGACTTTTGACTCACGCTGTACATTCATTGCTGTGTAAGACTGCAAATGAATTAGAATGCAGAAATGTAAAATATGTAGAGGACGAACCGGTTAGTAAAAATTTTCATTTAGGCTCAAAGGTGCATTTATATGAACTTCAGAATATTAAAAACTGAATTTATACGTTACAATTACATGTTAATAACCTAGACGAATTTGTGCAGAAAAAAGAGGTTTTAAACAATGTACTTACAATTGCGATAATTTCTTGAAAGCATATGGTTGCATTAACGATAAATTGTCGCTGTTGTCGCACAGGACTCTAGATAGGGTCACTCTCTTAATTTCTGCTAGCTGGGCTGTAAGGAAAATACAAAAATAAAATTTAACATTAAAAAAATATATTATGATCACTCAAATGTATATGTATTAAATCCTTAAAGATTTTGTTTCAAAATGTAAATTGTGATTACATCGGAGTAGACGTGTTTTTCAACACGACAATACGCCAGCGCATAATATTTCGCCAAGAACCTTCCTCTAGATTATAGAATAGAATATCGAACCTTTATTGAGCGGACGTGTTTCGGCCCACAACAAACCCTTGTCAAATACGCATTATAATTGGTACAACACTTTCTGAAAATAAGTTGGCATTTGGGTGTTTTCAGCATTGTGCATTATTTCGTTTAATTGAACTGTATTTTGTTTTGCGTTTTTGCATTGCTTTTTATTACGTTACATCTTGTTTTCCATCGCTCTGATGTTTGCAAGATCTATAAAATTACCATTATATATAATGCAGCACACTCTCTGGCACAAATAAAAAGTATACATTAGATAATTCTGGATAACGCAAGTAAGTTTATTATTACGTACGATAAGTCTTTAAGATATAGTAAAGGATATATAACCTTCAAAGTCACGACACAATTCTAAAAACAGGGGAAATAAACATGTTTACAAGGCGAAGTGGATCATTCGTGCCTTTAGGCCCATTGTCTAAGAATGGCTTTAGACGAAAGCATTTTCCTTAGCATATTACTTAACATTTGTGCCAAAATGCTACCGTGTAAAGGATAGGATAGGATCCGTCCTATTTCCGTAGCATAACCAATCAGAAGCGAGTTCTAGGTCACGAGTGCAGCTGTAATGGCGGCCGCGTGAGATGTAAACAATGTATCACTTCACATGTTTAAAAGCCGATAACTATTCAACCGAGAGGAATAACGTTTCGTATAAAACGGTATTAGGTACAAAAGCAATGGCACTGCTTAAATACATACTTTGTAACTTACACAGTACACGTATGGAAGAATATTTTAGTTGTTTCAAATGTAAGCACCATGCACTGACGATAGATGGCGTAACTCGACGTGCCTTTCGTGCTGTATGTATTTTATATTGTAATCGCAAAATGAATGCATGAAATGCTTCCGTCTAAAGTACTATCTCTGCTATAACATTTTTGGAAGCATTTATGCTAGCAAAAATGTGAAAGGAAATGTTTTCGTCTGAAGTGGACCTAACTCATGTCCCGATTCTTCCCTGGACAAGCAGATGAGTATCACGGGCGTCGTTACCGGGGGTCGGTAGGGACGCGTCCCCCCAAAATTAATGTGAAAAATAAATTTATATATTTAGTGTACGATATTTGCATATTATACGGTATCCACCACTCCAATAACTCATAACATAACATAACAACACCGATGCTTGAGTATGGCTGTAATATGTTTAGTAGGTATGGAGACCATGAAGAATTGTGTCAATTTGAAGAAAATCCTCTCGCAACAGGGATTTTGTACGAAATATTTATTTTCGAAGGGGGAGGGGGTGGAACGTAGACACGACGTTAACTGATCGTGTCTCCCAGAACTTTTGGAGTCATTGCGCAACTGTCACATGCGACACTGGATCTCGATGGGGGTGTCGTTGATTAAAATCATTTGTAATGGCACGTGAACTTCCCTCCCCCGACAGCATTATGATCTCGGAGCGTTTGGAGCATTCTGGCACTGTTTTCTCACTCCTGGAAAATTATAGGCTACATTTGTTACAATCACAATCTTAATTTTTTCCTGATTAAAGATAGGTTGAAAAAACATCGCTATTGCATTTCTCGGGAAATTCTAGCCTGATTTGATATGTCACATCAACCCCTTCCAATTTAATTTAGTTTAGTTGAATTCAATATGGCGAACACCAATGTGGTTCCCCCTAGGCTTAACTTGTTTCTATCATAACCAATTGTACCCAGCCTAACTCTACATTTTATATGTGGTGTTAAGGGATTTTTAAATCACCCTGCATTAAGAAATTGAACCAATGGACCTCCTTTGCATTTTATTAGCAGGATGGAAGTTCTAAAATTGCAGACGTAAGTGCACAAGAATACTAAACAATCAATATTTTCCTTGCACTTTTATGTTACTTTGTAGAGAACATATCAACTGTGCTCTCTTCCAAAAATTAAAACAATATTAATGCATAATTTTTGTTCAGGGGTTTCAATTATTTATTTATTTATTTATATTAGTTGGCTAATGACTTGCACTTTATAACTTGAAATCTTAAACAGATACAGACATTTGCAAAATGAAAAACAATGTATTTATACGTAACTGTATCATAATTTTTAAACTTATTTCGTCTAAAAATCATTGTTATAAATGAAAAAATTCATTTTTTAACATATAAAATATAATTTTGTACGACCTGCCACCTGTTGGACAAAATTCAAGTTAATGCGAACACCATTTCCACACAGGGTCTGCGTCTTACGTGCATACGCTAGGTTCGATAGCAAGACAGGTTGCTTAAGGAATGGCGCCAACCAAGGGGGGAGCAGAATGAGCCACAGCCCCTTCCCAAACCAGGTTGTATTCATTGTCGAAAAACAGGGCCTCCCCCATGGCGCAGTGGTAGCGTCATTGCCTTGTAATCGAGGGGTCCCGGGTTCGATACCCGGTGGAGGCACAAGTGGTTCGGATCCCACTTTAAACTGTAGGTCCAGTCCCGATTAGCCTTACTGTGCATAAAGTGGACTTAAAACACCAACTCAAACTCATTGTCGAAACGGAATAGGTAAATTTCGTGAGAAGTATAAAATGCAAGTTTGTAGATAGTAATGGATATAATGAAAAACCTTAGGTTTCACAACAAAATATAATTAAAGATTTCATCCCATAAGTAAATAAACAACTAGATTCGATAATACTGCAATTAGAACGAAACTCTGTATCTTGGCATATGATTGCTATGTTTCTTAAGTACAGTAAAGGCAGTGGTAAAATTTCAGTATCCGGAAAACGTATTTCTTCAATTTTACAGGAGCAATTACTTACCGAACTGACTTTCGGTACACTTTTGAAAGGTCGTGGAAGTGTTTTTTTCCCATCGCTTAATTTATATCGCCGTTAAATCATGTATTTTTGAAGATTAATGTCTCTCTGATATCCTTCTACTACGTGAACCAAATGCTTCGTGCGTTCGATGATGTAACCCCCGGTCAGTGTTTCCAACCACGCCGTTTTTTTGCAAGAACATGACAATTTTGAGGATGACAATTTTAACTGTTTGCCTAACCTAACCTTGCCGTGCATGGTTCGTGGGGCTATTTATGAATGGTTCGTGGGGCTATCCGTGAATGGTTTGTGGGGCTATCCGTGCATGGTTCGTGGGGCTATTTATGAATGGTTTGTGGGGCTACGTGCATGGTTCGTGGGGCTATCCGTGAATGGTTCGTGAGGTTTTCGAACCTGGAAAAAAATACAAAATCAGTAACACGAAAGTAGGTATTTTTCAGTGAAGAAGGTTGGAAACACTGCACACCCAGTGATCATGGACAACGCTAGTCAAGATTTGCCCGCCATATTGTGTGTAACGCAACAGGAAAACGAATGAACAATAATCACTCGATATGTTGAAAATTGAAGCTATAGTCGTGAAAAAAACGAAATGCCACCTTTAAGAATCCTTAGCAATGCAGAATAGGTAAGTACCAATGTGAAAAAGAAGAAAATAAACGAATTTCAGACATTTGGCGGTTACTGAAATTTTAATAAGTTAGTTATTTTCTCCAAAGTATACAGTAGATTAGGAAGCGTTTGAAACGTACAAAATAACCTTAACTTGTATATTTTAATAAACCTGAAGATTTTGGGGGGCGAGTGCCTCCTTTGCCCCCACGTTACGCCTATCTAGCACTTCTGGTGTGTATACAGAAACGTCTGATTGATGTACGAAACAGAATACTCATAATTATATCACTTTGCTTGTAAACAACTTACCTTCAGTGAAAGAATGAGGTTGCCCTCCCAGTTCGTAGAAGAAACGATCACCCTTTTTCAGCCGGGTGAATTGCTCTCCCACAATGCACCTGAAAGTGGGGCCGAGAGTGGCGCCTCTCGCTGACTTCTCGGCGATTCCGCCAACGAACAGGTCGATGTCGTCAACAGACTGGTACAGCTGGCTGAACCGCTGCACTATCTGGCGGAGAAATGGAGAAACATATGCAGAATGTTCTTGAGCTATAGAACCAAATACAATGAATAGCTAAAGTCGAAGTCCTGATTGGAACATGAGTTTACTTCAGAGAAATTTCCCTCTGTTACAGGAGTAAACATCCATCTGTCGCGTCCGCGTGGAGCCCAGTAAATCCTCCCCTCAAATCTTTTCCACCAATAGCGTCCGTTTTAGCAACTGGCAGATCGTCTCAAGTCACGTTGATTAAATGAGAGGTTGTCAATTCAATTTTTTTACAGATTTAGCGTGAGGTTGCGGTTGAGTTATCCTTGCTAGGTTGTGTTTTTGTGTTGTGCTATTTTTTATACAATGTGGAGACTTTGGGAGTATAACGTGGCAGTGAATGAATGGATGTCTACACAGAGAAAAATGTTTGTTTGGATTAACCAAAAAAATTGTAGTGGTGAACAAATCGTTTGTTTAAATAGGCATCAACCAAACAATTGTTCACCAATACCAAAAGATTTGGTCAAGTTCTATTTGTTTGTCGTAAACAAACAAATATTATTTTGGTAAATCTAACAAAATGTAGCCCATTTGTTTAGGAAAACCAAATAATTTAGTCAAAATTACCAAACGATTTGTTAAATAATTTATTCATAATTACTTGTTATAATGTGGCTAATTTTAGCTAGGGTGGATACTAGATAGTTTGTAGAAACTAACTGATCTCAAAATACACATTCGGAACAGAAAGTTCACATGAACTAACCGTTTTTGGATCGTGTTTGTTTTTCTGCGGCACACTTAGCTTTTACTTATATAGTCCATAATCAAAAAGGTTGCTCGTGGCAGATTCATTTTTATTCACTGCAGTGCATTTTCTCCTTTAATTTGTAGCTTTAATGTTGATATATCTTTCGAAGAGTGTTAAAGCAGAATATTTCACTATGATTACAATCAAAAGTACCATTATTTGTTGCACAAAAACTTATATTTCTTCTACACATTTTGACAGGACCATCTAGCGGCCGCTGTAGGAAAATCAGTATAAAGTAAGTATATTCTGAGCTTTTTTTTTACAGAATATTAGATTACATAACAACATAAAGACTCGCTTCGAGTAGTTATCTATATACATGAGTTTCAATTTTCGACAAAGGACTTTCATACTACAGTCGACGAAACTGGATAAACCTTATTTCAAATTCGAAAGCACACTAACGCACATATAGTAAATTTAACCAAACGTTTTGTTTCTCTTTACTTGCATATGTATAATTTTGTTTACGAGTACCATATTTCGTCTGACCAAATTTTTTGGTATTCTTAAACAAAATTATTTAGTAATTACAAGCAACATTTGGTTATCGGAAACAAAAAGCATAACCAAACAGCTCAACCAAACTTTTTTGGTAATTCCAAACAAACCAGTTTTTTCTGTGTAGACACTGCAGGTAGAAGTGGCAACAGCGCTTCTCAGAAAAACGATACCGAACTGGCGTTCGAATCAGGACTTCAACTATGCACCATAATGCACTCACATTATTTTTTTAAAAAAAATTACCATATTTTTTTGCTGAGTTGTTAAGAAGCTTGCTCTAAGTCCACTTAATGCTCAGATAAGGAGATTGAAACAGGACCAACAGTTTAATGAGGATCTGAAGCAATATGTCACCACTGGGCATCGAATTAGGCGGAACTCCTTCATATAAGGATTCATTCGACTTTTATACAATACTAGCTTATTACCCGGCGTCGCCAGGGTATTTATTTATCCCAATCTTCTATTAGACAGGAAAATAATGAATTCTAACTATAGTGTAAAATGAACTTGGAGTTGAACGGCATTGGGAGTGTCACTATTTATCTTAGCGACCCGGAAAACTATAGATTCCACACTAATATCGGTAGTTTTCGATTATTTTTACATGTTACCCCCTTCCCACCCATAGGGGTGCCAGGAGTGCCTTACCCCCACAGTATTTCTTTCCAGATTGTAAGTCATATGTGTACCAAGTTTAGTCATCGTGGATGTCGCCAATTAGTTTAGCGACTCCGAAAACTATGGATTTGACACTTTTATAGTTCGTTTTCGAGTATTTTTACATGTCACCCCTTCCCGCCCACCCATAGGGTGCCAGGGGTGTCTTACCCCCAAAGTATTTCTTTCAAGATTGCAAGTGATATGTGTACCAAGTTTGGTTGAAATCACTCCAGGCGTTCGAGAGTTATGCGGTACAAACATACACACACACACATACATACATACATTTTTATATACATAAACACACACACTTGATTGCATTTGTGACGTCATATCCCGTCGTGAAGCGATGCGTTCCAGGGTTGCCAGGAACACACATATTCTGTGAAGAATGACATAGCTACAATCAGCCACATTATGTACCTTAAAACAAAACGAGAAAACACTTTCTGTAACCTAACAGGAAGTAAACAAACGATACGAAAAATGGTAGAAAGAAAATAGAATTCAAGTGGAAGTGGTCATATCGAATTTTGTATCAGCTTACATGTCAAATATTTGCAAATCTAGTTACCAAGTTGGCATCTACAATTTAGTCTATCCACTTCGTCCTTCTGATGCTAATTGTCTGGGACACACTGAACAGATGACAAAATAGAAATGAAAGAACTCAAAATTCCAAAGGTAAGCAACACATAATGTAATGTATACATATTCAGGGTATTATGAGGCAAGTGACAAAAATGGTTGAAAATACAGGGATATAAATAGTAGTAAAACAAACTCTCCGAAGACTGTGTTCATCTACGCACCGGATACACATGTAATAGTTTGCAACTCTGAACAGGGCAGTGTATTCGCTACTGATTCATCATTAGATTGTTACTGTGGTTGTACGTGTTTTTGCCGTAATGTAACAACGTGAACCTCAGATACTTCCGTTATCAGCACAAAGTACCACAAGGCATCTGGACACAAACCTGTAGATATCAACCTTGCAACGAGATTTGCAAATATAATTGACATGTAGCTGGGCGTAAACAGCCACATGTAAGTTGTAAGTACAATAAAAGTTATTGTTGTTGATATTTGACATGTAGGCTGAGACAAAATCCGATATTGACTCTTCATTTTGAAAGTTTTTACCATTTCTCATATCGTTGGTTCACTTCCCCCTTCCCCTGAGATGACTGCTGATCTTCTGGCTGGTAGGCTATGATGTTCGGTCTCCTGGACGCGTTTCTCGCTTCGTTTTACAGCTAATAATGTGGTTGGTAGTTTGTCATTTTTCACAAAATTTGTGTGTTCCTTGCAACCCTACCGTGCGCTGTTTCGCCGCAGGAAATGATGTCACAGATACGATCAAATGTTGTGTTGGGTTGCCAGCATCCAGGCGGCAAAACGGTCTTTTTTGAACGGATGTAGCGTCGAATTGACGCACCAACGTGAAAAATGTTACTGAGAAAAGTTGTTTGTTTTGATGTCATATACACGAATCTGTGGTCCGTGGGCGCCATTAAAATGACACCCTGTATATATATATATATATATATATATATATATACTGTAGAAGAAGATTAATAATAATATAGTAAATACTTCCCTCAAACAAAGAACAGTATTTTTTGTGCAAGTACGTTCCTTTCTTATTTTTTATTTGTCTAAGTTTTAGAAAGGTAACAAGATGACTAATATGAACAAGTGAACTTACTGTGACATAGCTAAGTATAAGCTGAATAGTATTTTTCTACTTCCATATGCTATTTCAATGTAAGTGTTGGTTAAATTATTAACTTCCAAGTAGTTCTAAATTAATGCGCAAGAGGACACTAGAGAACAGCAGCGTACAGAGACATCTATGATAAAAGTGAGAACTACGTGCTCGGTTGATGAAGTACAGATTGAATGCTTTGCCATATGAAGGAATCCCGCGTTCCTCGGGAATATCAACGCCAGATATTACAGAATATCTTCTGAATTGCTAAATACAAATTTATCACATAAAAAGTCACCACTTGTGACTTTGTTTACATATTATACACACAGTTTGCATAAATACGTCTTAACTTCACGTACAGTGGGATCCATGAGTATTACCGTGCAAATTGTCCATGACTATTTTCATTGATTTTTCTCTTACATCCTGTGTGTTTTTAAGCGATGGATTTTTATGTATGATGGTGCAGAAGTTTCCAACAGCTTTTTTAAGTTTTCTTTTAATTCTTGAAGCTGTTATTGGGACAAATAAAGTGCACGAACATGGTGATGGACGATTTGCTAGGTGATACTCATGGATTCCACTGTACATGGAATAAAAAAGAAGTTACCAATATAGGATTTGAAGTTATGGCCGATTTAGCCCATGGTTGCATACTTAAACTTTCTATAACAAGGTAAAGTCCCTTATAGTAGGTAACGTTGCACAACATTATCTCACGTTGTTAATGTCGAGACGTTGTTTCGCTTTCAATTACAACGATACACTATCAAGGGAATAATAAAAAAAATCAGATTATAATCAAGGTGGTTTGCATGGCCTATCCACCAAAGTTTTACATGAATTCATGATCCAAGATATTAAATTCTTCACCTGAAGGACCGGTGTCCGATAACCGCATAAAAAACAAATAATTTATCTTGCAAGGGGACCCACCTCTAAAAATTTTGACTTCTTTTGAAAACGTCTTGTCAAAATGGAATAACATTATCTACAGGACAAAATTATTACAATTTATGTTTGTTCATCCTTTTCTGTAGTCCACAGTAGTAGCCATGTGAGTTACGGGCTGTTATATTCTTTGTGTTTAGTTGTAAATTACTATATTTACAACTAAATTATATATATATATATATATATATATATATATATATATATATATATATATATATTCATAAAATTTGTAATGAAGGAAACTTATTAAACTTGGTGGTAACACATTGTTGACAGCAATACAAAGATTGATTGTAATGATATGGGTAAATGAAACAATGCCCCACAAATGGAAATCTGGAATAATATGCCCAATTTATAAGAAAGGTGATAAATTAATATGTGGAAATTACAGGGGCACTACACTTCTTAGTGTGGTCTATAAGATCCTGTCAGGATTGATCAGTGAGAGAACAAAATGTTACACAGAAGATATACTGGGAGAGTACCAATGTGGTTTTCACCCTTGCAGAAGCTCTACTGATCAGATTTTTATAATTAGACAGATGATGGAGAAGTTTTATGAACATGACATGGATTTGCATTTTCTATTTGTTGACTTCAGGCAGGCTTTTGACAATGTTAATCGAAATGAACTGTTTAATGTACTTGAGGAGTATAATATTCCCCTTAAAATAATAAGACTAATAAGAATGACTATTAGTGGTACTAAGGCACGAGTGAAAGTTTGTAGTAAACTGAGCGAAGAGTTTGAATTCAACACAGGAGTGAAACAAGGGGATGGCCTTTCGGCAATATTATTTAATCTAGCATTGCACAAAGTAATGAATGTACTTGACCAAAGGGGAACAATATTTGGAAAGTCCAGTCAAATCTGCGCATATGCAGATGATATTACAATCATTTCTAGAACAATAACTACACTTAAGCAAATTTATGAGCAAATGGAAAGAGAAGCATTAAAAATGGGGCTTACTGTAAATGAAAAGAAGACTAAGTACATGAGAATGTCTAACTCTGAGATCAGAAGAGCACCTCAAGATCAGACAATTGGAGAGAATAATTTTGAGAGAGTCGCTTGTTTCAAATCTCTGGGGACAATGCAGAGGCGAAGATATAGTACAAGCAATGCAAGCACTGCTTGCATAATTCGAATATCATTTAATGTACTTAATGTTCTAACCGTATTTAGTTTCCATCGCACTCGATTTCGCGAAAAAATGCGGCCGCAAACTCCCCCAGCAGCTCTGTAGCAAGCACCAGCCTCAATGCTTGCAGCCGTTCTGCGGGAAAATAAGGCCTCCGAAGGAGTCACATGGCGAAGCGTGAAATTCTGGTGGAACCCGTCCACAAAGCTTCTACAAAAAGCTGTGCTTTCCGAGCTTGCGTGATTCCCGAAAATAGCCGAGTTCAACCGAAAGCAGAAGGATTCATCTATGGGTACGTTGCCAGCAAAAAACTAGTAACGAATATTTGTCTTCATGAACACGTAAACAAGATCGCAAATATAATAATAATTGTTAGTCATAAAATAACTAAAAGAAGTTATTATCACTGTTCTAAATTCCATATATATCATATTATATTACAAATTATTTTAGATTCCGCGAAATGTAAAACGCGTAAAAAAAGTTGACATTGGGAGTTGGGGCAGTGGAATTTCTGCACCCCCGTGAAGAGTTTTCTCAGGGAGGGAGGGAAGATTGGACGGACCTTGGTCCTGCACCCTGCTTCCTGGTCGGTCCAGCTCAAATTACGCCAGAAGTGTTGACCGCTACCAGTGTTTGCAACTGCCAAATTATTTACGCAGTAATTCAAGTGAGCTCTTTCACAAAGTTTACAATCAATAAATTGACTGCTTTTGAATAAAACTTGGGGTGAAAATAAAGCTATCTGAGGAAGAACTATCTACTGATATTTGTACATGGCATAGAAGTAAATCGTATACATTCTGCATATTATGAGCACAAGAATATGTTTTAATGATTGATTGATTGATTTGTTGTTTTAAGTCCACTTTATGCACAGTAAGGCTAATCGGGACTGGACCTACAGTTTAAAATGGGATCTGAAACACTTGTGCCTCCACCGGGTATCGAACCCGGAACCCCTTGATTACAAGGCGACGACACTACCACTGCGCCATCGGGGAGGCCCGAATATGTTTTAAGTTCTATTATTATGACGCAAGTGGTGTTCCCAGGGTCTTTTTACGGTCCCCATTTTGTCATCTTTTCCTTCCTTCGACGTTTTTTCTTAGATATACTGGGCCAAAAGGGGGTTATGTCTACCATCCACCCCCCCCCTTCGCCCCGGGCACGCCATTGAATGACACTTTATTACTTAAATATTAATGTACATACTCGTTCTGCTGAAATGATTCTGATTCCTCCGCGTAATTTTTATCTCCAAACTGATATATCTTTCCTTTGTGACGGATAAAATTAAGGAAATAGGTTGGTATCACTTTCTGTTGTTTCAGAGATTTTCAAAGTGATCTTGTGTGTATGCTTGCATTTGCAGTTGTGGAAAGCGCGTGGGATAGTGTGAGTGTTTGTTGCTTCGTGTTTTGTGCTGTGAATTTATCGGAATGAACGCGTATTTAGGAACGGTTGATGTGAAGTGCGGGTGTATTATTGAGCAATTGAAAATTGCTTCGTTTAGCTCGAGAGAGATAAGTGTTAAAATGAAAATCGTGGAAGGGGGTCGACCAACACCAAGAGTTTGAAATTTATTGTGGTGAGTACATCGTCTATGCATGTGTTTCTTTGCTTTGAAATGAATTTTTTATTGTTTGTGTTTAACTTTTTATTTAGTGTTTAAGTTACTCCAATGCGGTTTTTAGGGTGCCCAAAAATACTAAATTACATCATGCAGCGTAAAATAAACAAATGATTCCCATTTTTTTTATCTAAATCGGTTTGGTCACCGTTTGACCATATTAAATAATAATGAACAAATAAAGGTACTAATAAGTAAGTAAGAAATTCCGTCTCCCTTTAGTCGTATGCGGAAAGTTCGCATATGCAAAACGTTTAATATCATATGAATAACGTTACCTGGATTTTTTTTAAAAAGTAAATGTGACGTTTGCGGATCATATGGTTTATTTTTAGTACAGTCACTTTATTACGATATTTTGACAAATCCAGCGACTGGGTAAATGAGGCTATAAACCTTGAATCTTTCCCCTCGGCATGTCGTTGTACTACATGTTTTGTTGTACTGAAACATTGCTTGCCTCCTTCGTAAGACTACGCTTCGCTACTGGGACAAAGGTATATAACGATAATGATACTAGTGAAGTAATAAAGGAAAGAATACAGGCAGGCAATCGTGCATATTTTGCAAATAAGCAATTGTTCAGAAATAGACTGATCACAAGAAATACACAGCTTTAAATTTATAAGACACTGGTACGACCAGTTGTCACTTATGGATCAGAGAATTGGACTTTGAAACTGTCAGATGAAAATGCCCTCAGAATATTTGGGAGACGGATATTAAGAAAGATATATGGATCTGTGAGGGAAGATGTCGACTGGAGAATAAGATATAATGCAGAGCTAGATGATTTAATAAAAGGCCAGGATATAGTGAGATTTCTCAAAGCCCAGAGAATAAAGTGGTTGGGGCATGTGGAGAGAATGATGGAAGACCGTATGCCAAGAAGAATGTTGAAAGAAAAGATTGACCATGCAAGAAGAAAGGGCAGACCACGACTTCGATGGATAGACGACGTCGCTGCAAACTTACGGATGATGAAAATTAAAGGATGGAGGAGAAGAATTGATGATAGATTGGAATGGAGGCTAATTGTGGAGGAGGCCAAGGCCCATCAAGGGCTGTAGAGCCAGAAAAAGATATACATGTGTGTGAGTATGTGTGTGTGTATATATATTAGAACTAATTTGTAATACTTATAACTAAATTAACCCCTTTTCATGATTAACTTACATATTTATATACATTTATAAATAAATATTCATAAATTTATAAAACTCATAAATTATTAATGAAAAGGGATTATTTAATTTTAACTGTATATTTTTTATTTATTTATTTCGTCTTCTTTTACATGGCGAAGTTAAGGCTGTGGAGCCTTTTCTTCCACTTGACCATATACCGGGTGGTCCAAAAGTCCCGGAACGGTCACATATCGTGAGAAATACACATCGCATCGGAAAACAAAAAAGAGTACGTGTTTAATAAGTCAATGAAAGCTATTCAATGATATTACACTTGATTCCCCACCACCGCTCCCTGGAGGTGGGGCGAGAGGCAACTATGAAATTTTAAATGGAAACCCCATTTTGTATTGTAGAATCGGAAAGAGTACTTCATTCCGAGTCCAACGAGTTATCAACCATCCTCCTAGCTCAATTAGGAACGGAGATATGGCGATTTTAAATTTTACGCGCAAAAAAAATTTAAAAAAAATCATAACTACACACGTATGTGTAAATTCTAAATATTGATTTAGTTCTAAATATTGCAATTTAGAACTAGACACTAAAATGCTAACAGCCTGTAACTCACATTTCTACTACTGTCTAGATTTAAAAAAACAACATTATAGTTCTCAACAAGCCTTGCGTTTAAAAGTAAAATTGTTTTTTGAAACTACATATGGTTTGACAGCGAATACGAAATTCTGAGTGTATGTTGAGATACTTAAGGACCTATCATGAAAAGCAAGCATAACCATGATAATTTTTCCTCCACCGATGAACTTGGGACTCCAATAAAATATACCAATCTACTTACATTTCCTGGAATGACGTCCAGAAGATCCTGGAAGCTGGAAGCTCTTGGAAGACCGCAAAGTTCCCTGTAGTAGTTATAGCCTGGAATTCCGTGCTCTCTTGCTCTTTGTAGATTCAGACTAATGAGATCCATTCCAAAGGGCAGATTGCCTTGGAACAAGTGATTTGTGAGCTTGTAAAAGAAAGGTAAAAATATTCTAAATTCCGTTATGTAAGCCTAAAATATACATTGTTTTCAGCTTAATATGGGTTTGGTTTGGTTCAATTTGATTTGTGTTTGTTTTATTTTACTTTGCTTTTCTGCCACGTATGGCTGATCGCGAAGATGAAGCTGAAAGGTGACTTTCGTGTAAATAAATGCTCTTGGTTTGTGAGAAATTCCATTGGTTGTTCAAATGACAGTTAATCAGGAATCATGACGTAGGGATATGGTGCATACCACTCAACGTAGCTGCTATATTAAAGTTTTGGGATCTTATTATAAATAGTACGGATACGAGCAATATATTCATGAGCAAAATAACGGGAATCTCTGGAGCAAGTAGTGACTCGTGAGAGGGAAAGTGAGTGCATGGAGGGGAAAACGCGAATGCAGCTACCATGAGCTTGCAGCAGCGCGCACTGCTTCCCTTGGTCGCTTTCTCTCCTTCTCTGCCGTTATGCGCGACGTTGCCCCACAGACTCCTCTGACAGACTCTACGCAAAGGAAATTAACCACTCCTGAGAAGTCACGTGGTTTTGCTCTCACTAACTTCCTTCTTGCAGTGTACGGGTAAAGTGACAGCCACAAACACACACGAGCAGGCAGCAGAACAGAAAAATCACAAGGAATAATTCAGGCGCCAGAGCCTCGTTAGTCTGCATGAATGCAATTTCCAGAGTGTACTACATGGAAAATTGATTTGATCTTAAAGATGAATTCCCACAATCTGAGAGAAAATAGTTAATTATTATTACTGGAGAAGAAGCATAGAAGCAACGAGTATCTTCATTTTTCATACGCACTTTTAATTCAGATAGAGAACGTTAAATATTCATGTTTAAATACCATTTTTAACTTCACATAAAAAGGTAATTAAAAAACTCTTCCATATCTATGTTCGAAATTTATCAATGTTTGTTTCTAATTCTATTTTGTCAATTCATATAGTTTTATGGTATGCTTGTAAAATATTTTACGCATATGTATGTCTGTACGTACAAATATCTTTTTTTATATATCCATTTATATGTAATATATTCATGCAAAACTGCTGTATTTAAGGTAACCATGCTGTTCACAGCAGTATAAACGTCTAAATAAATAAATTAATTAATTTTACTCTGTAGTTCTGACAGGTTCGGCTAATTACGAGGATGAGGATGAGTGTTGATATGATGAAATTGATGGACACTGACAAAGAGCACCCATGTCCAGGCCTGAATTCGAACCGGGGACCTCTGGAGTCGTAGCGCGCTGTGCTAACCAATCCGGCACGGCACTACATGGAAGATGACACTTGAGTACTGTATTTTCCAAGAAGTTCAGTCCTTCACATGCTTTAAGAAATATGTTGAAGTGAGTGCAGGAATTACATGCAATGTGATATGGAGAAAGCACAAATAACCTCCTAGGATTCAGTAAACTATATTAGTTACTAACAGTAAATTCCACCTACTTAATGTGTAACTTAATAGGTGGAAAATTACTTCGATTTTTCCTTTTACGTAGTAAGGATTGAAATAAAAGTAACCCCATATATTCCCTAGAGGCGAGAATGATTGGATCATAATCAATATGACATTATTATTAAAATGAATAGCACAAGTTTACCCCCCCCCCCCCCAACCTTTCAGCTAATTAACGTGCAATTCACTACGTGGCAAACATCTTTTATTGAGAGTTTTACCCAGAAAAGGTAATAATGAGGTAAGTCTCAATAATTATAATTTCCCCAAATTTGGGGGGGAGGTAGGTTGACCACAACCAATATCTCATATTACGACAAGTTTTAAGATCACGAAGAAATTATAGGGTCAAAAAATCTTCCATTTAACTACTAGACTATTTTCTGTCTAAAACATTTCTGCCCTCTACAATGCTTAGTGAAATAGGAGGAAAAATCGATATTGGCGTCCATTTTCCAATATGGCAGCTTATGTTAGGGACACCTTTTTGGCTCTTAGGAAGGTAAATGCAACATTTCTACAAAGCATTTGCTTCTCCTGTTATTTTTTTGGTTTACAAATCTAAGATTGAATAGAACGACCCGAGCTACTTACTAGTCACTTTTATTAAGAATTAGGATTAATTTTTCATAGGGGAATTCAAACATAACTTCCTAGCTAAGAAGTACATGCTATCCACTGTAAATATGTTTAATTAAAGATGAATTAGAAACTAAATTCCACAAATGTTTCTATGAATTATTTTCAACTTACTAACAAGCGCCTTATGCACGCTTAGTTAATACATTAGTTACAATACAGGCTCCATCTATACAAATAATTATTTGTTACAATAAGCACTTCATCATAATGAAATAACACTACGAATCGTCACCAAAATCTACACAAAACAAGGGTGGAATCTGCACTTACATCTTGAGTGACGTAATTGTCAAAAGACTGCGCACTTTGGGTGACCAATCCACGAATAAAGGAATCCAAATTTCCTGGTTGTTGGACAACTCCTGGTTTGTTGAAATGGCGCCTCAGTTGTACGGTGTCATTAGCATCTCTTCTCTCGTTGAACAACCTATAGAAAATATGCTTCAGTAACTTTTGGTTATAGACCGTTGCCAAAGAATATTAAATGAATGTAAAACACATGTAGTACTACAAGGCTACTATAATATGATTCATTCGATTTCAAAACATGAATTTTTCAAAGTATTACACATGCAGATATGACTGTTTACATGAAAATAACTGTAAACTCACCAAGTTTTCCTCACATTCTACAAATGCTCTGTGTGTGCCCCTTTGTCCACACGACACACATCCAAGCGCTGGTAGAGTTCCAACAATTCATTTTGTAGCAATCCCCTGCCAATGGTCATCAGAGAAGCATTGATATATTCCCTGAGTCTTCCCTGGTTCTTTTCTGTACTCTCTTGCGAATGCACTGCAATAACAGATGAACATCTCGCATATTCCAACATAAAAACTCTTTTCTTGGTTTGTCGCCATTTTGTACAGGCACTGGTGTGTCACGATGCAAACTTGGTGAGTTTACAGTTATTTTCATGTATCATTCGTATCTGTATGTGCAATACTTTGGAAAATACAGTTTTGAAATCGAATGAATCATTAATAGTAGCCCTGTATATCAGATTCAAATCTCATAGCCTACACACATAAATGTAAGCCCTTAGAAGAGATTAATTGTTCCAACTTTCTGGATGATAATTGAATGAATATTGAAGAAACTTAACACCCGTTGAACAATAAATAGCTATAATTTATTACTTAATTATAAGACTGGGAAATACATTTACATTTATTTTTCAATTTGAATTCTATAAGAAGAAAAGACTATTGAAAAGTATGAAAAGTAAATTTTAAAATATTTAAAAGTTTAAAGAGAAAAATTTAGAAAAATAAAAAGCGGAAAGTACGTTAATGTTTCCATATTTTATTCATACAGAAAGTATAGCTTACGTACAGATTGAAAAAACAAAATACCTCCATTACAAGCTATTTTTATGATAAACTCTATTCTACACAAAATAGACCTATGTTTCCATTCCCTGCATTAAATTAAATTTATTTTCGACCTGACATCTATTATTATTTCTTTAAATTTACATTTTTTTCTGTTCTATAGTTATAATCAGTGGTGTGCGTCTACGCGTAAACAACGATAGTCTACATTCTACACGTAGACTATTTTATACACGTAGATTACGTAATCTATGTAAACAACATGGCAAAAGGTGATAACTTAGCAAAGGGCGCCGTAGAATTAAAATAAAATTATACTGCGTATCAGTTGCTGATGTGTGAGGAGAACTTTTCATACTCTTTCTTCCAAATTCGAACAATTTCTCATTTAGGAAGAAACCTAATATAGGAAATATTCTAGTGTTTTATGGGGGAAAGACCACTCTTGGCTCACGACTGCCATCTGTTGTTGTTTTTGCATACTATTTATCTTCTTTCATTGTTGATGATGGAAGAGAAGAGAAATTCTGTTGTAAATAGGATTCTTTTCAGTTCGTTAGGAACCAATATAGTTGAAAATGTCACTTTCCTTTCACGAAACCCTTGAAAATTAATTTTAATGCATTTTAGATTGTCTACATAGTCTATGTAAACTACAACCTAATGTAATCTACGCGTAGATTACGTGTAGACAACGCATGTAGACGTAAACTTATAGTCTACGGCACATCACTGGTTATAATAGAAATAAGAAAAAACAATTCAACTCACTTGGTAGAACAGTGTGATCTGTAACTCTTCATAACGAAATAATACTTTCGCTGAATATATTTAACATGAATATCTGGATCGCACAACAAACTTGCCATATTAATTGGAATTGTATAGTGAATTTATTTGTTCACCACTTTGCATAAATATTTTCCACATTTTTTAATTTTTTTTGATATTCCAATATTGTGCGATCAGGGTCAGCAATTTCTCATCCAACATTCAAATCTAAGAATTTTAATTTTCCATAAAAGATTGTTTGGATACTCTGTTTTCAGTTTACTCATTATAGACTTCTTCTGTCCTCATAGGTGGAACTATGAGTAATAGTTGGGAAAGTTGCTTCAGTAACGGACATTTAAACCTTTTATCTTTTTTGTGGATAACCTGTTAGTCAATAGCCGAAGGTAATTTTTGAGATGGAAAATAAACATGAGTAGGTTAGGTTTGAGTGAAGCCCTGAACAAGGCATAAAAATCAAGATTTCAAGCGTGTAAAACTGTACTGTAGATAGGGTTGCTGGTTACGCATGCGCATTCTCACCTTACTTCACTTTACACCGTTTGCGATCACTCACCCCACTCTCCCTTGTACGAGGGTATGACCAAATCTAAAGGCAGCCGCTGCAAACGCGTTGATGATTGTTGGGTTCACAGTGGGATCATAGTCAAGCCAGAATCCACGTTCTTTGGAGAGGAGATTGTTTTGACTCACGTATTCGTAACCTAGAATCCAGAAATGCAAGACATTAAACAACTTACATAGGGAAATACGATTAGCCTTGAAATATCAAAAAAAGGGGGGTAATTCACAGCCTCTCTTTCACCATGGCGAAGCCTATGCAATTAATATAACAATCAAGGGCGCCCGCAGGGAGGGGCTAGGGAGCACTTGCTTCCCCTAAGATTTCTGGAACGAGTTAATGTATAATAATTCCAATGGTGTAATTGTAGCGATAAAATTTATAACAAAATAATATTGTTTTATGTGATTTACAGAAAGTAAGTTACAGGACCTATTATTACTATTATTATTTGATTGATTGATTTGCTTTATTTTACTTCGCTTTTTGTGCCACATTTGGCTAATTTGCGAAGTGATGATATGATGAATGGACACTCACAAACATCCATGCCCAGGCAGGGATTCGAACCCGGTACCCCTGGCGTCGTAGCGCGATGTGCTAACCACTCTGCCACGGGGGCCGACTATTATTATTTTAAGTAGGATTACATTTAAGGTTACAGTCTATTTTACACTGAATTATCTAACAATAGAAAACAGCTATTTGTCCTGCATGAATTAATGTTAAGTATACAATTATGCAAATTGTATATACATAGCTATACAGAATATGGAAATTACAAATGTATGTAATTTTAAAGAAACATGAGTAGTAGTGGTAGTAGTAGTAGTAGTAGTAGTAGTAATAGTAATAATAATAATAATAATAATAATAATAATAATAATAATAAACATAGTTTCTATGAGACTGCCTCCCTGAGAAAAAATCCTGCTGGCGCCCTCAATAAAAATCTATATTATTATGCACTATTTCATAAAAATCATATTTATAATAGCAACACGATAATTTATTTAGTGTTACACTAAGTAACAGAAGTAAATTAATTCTTCCCCTACACAATGTAATATGTCACTGCAGCACATAGGTGGAGACAAGGGTTTCACACATTCACAATCTGGCCATTGTGAAAGAGATGTGATCAGCGCCACGCTCCGGCAGCCTTCCCCTGCAGGCATTTTATAAGATGCTGGATGAACCCCAGAGTCCCTTTTTCAGAGAGAAGGTATGAGACTCTCATCCCATTACCTCAGGAATCACACCTGGGTCTCACACGTGACAGCCAGACGCCCTACCGACTGGTTAGGAATTAAAGTAACAAGGATAATACAAAATATAAACAAATAACAAAAATGTATCCAAGGTAGCATAATTTAAAGGAATAATATCTTACACTGAGATCCTTTAAAGCCGAATGACACTTGCCTCAGTTGTGATCACTGTCACTGCGAAGGTTCCTGGGTTCGAATCCTATGTAAGGCACGGCTATTTGTAATTAATAAGGACCACGTACAAAATAACAATATTGCCTTTGGTGCGAGCGGTCCCTGGTTCGATCCCTGACTGGACCTCTAAAATACCTGCATTGATTCAATCATGAGGAGAATTGGGGAGCTTATTTGAAAGATGAAGTAGCGGTCTTCGGTCTACAAAGCCGAGTCGATGAAACTGTACGAATAAGATATACATGTTTGATGTGGCCTTACTTACACCATTATTACAATGGAATCACACTATCCCTTGCAGTTGCAAGTAATGTGGGGTGAGTCTAGTGTGGTGTCATTCACCTCATTATTTCATAACCTTCTCGTAAGCATGGATCTATCGCGCTTACCAAGTATTATCGGCAACCACTCGTTGAAGCAGATGTGTTGGATTTGGGCAACAACGATCCGTCTTGCTTCTTGGTACAGCTTCTCGTCGTCCCAATGAGGATTGAGAGCAGATAGATGAGTGGCTATCCTGTTGTGTTCCCTCAGCCATACTGTGTGCATTACAGTCAAAGTTGGTTGTTCGTTTACTCTGTTGTCGCCTGCAAAACAGAAAACGACATCAATAAACAGCAGAAGAAGTCCTGCGCCAGGAATTCAATTCAAAAGTTCATCAACAACTTTCCAATCTATACCAACGGTCACGAAATGAGGCGTCTGGTTAAAAGCGCGGGAAAGACAAAGCGGCGATAGATGGCGCACGCGATGTTGCTAAGTTTACCATGCAACGTTGCCAAGTCGAAGTGGATATCATCCTCCAAAAGGGCTGGAACAAGCACTGATTTTAACCTCGTACATTATAAATCTATAAATTACTGTCGTAAACAAAATTTGACAACAGCGCAGATTATGTCAAACGCCTCAATTCGTGTCCCCGAGTCTAGTCGTGTTGTTCTTTACAGTTCAAATCAGTGGCGTGCCCAAGAATTCTTAATATGGGGACATGATTGTAAGCGGGATTATGGCTTCTTCCTTTAACAGTAGTATTATATTATTGCATTTTTTTCACACATCCAACCTTTCTTTAGAGAAGTTCCGTTCTAAGGTGTTGTAACTACTCTCTCTTTCCCCGGGTAGATACTGAGAAGACTTTTCTATAATTTAATTCGGAACTTATGTAGCTTTTTAAAATTATTTTTTCAGATTTTTTTATTAGGGATGCAAAAAATTAATAATACAACATTTGAGGTCTTGCCAACTTCTCTTTCCAATGAATTTTTATTACACTATACATAATAGTGATTGTAGAACTCTATTTCTTAATAATACAACATTTGAGGTCTTGCCAACTTCTCTTTCCAATGAATTTTTATTACACTATACATAATAGTGATTGTAGAACTCTATTTCGTTATTCAATTAGAAATATGGACCGCAAATCATCTGAAACATTAAAACCTTTTCCAATTTATTTATTCCACGTATTCATATTAGCTAAAAGAAACGAATGAAATAACGGTATGCAGACCAAATATGTCTATCACTTAACAAATATGTCTATCACTTAGAATTATTTTACTTTTACTGTTACAAGAAAATAAACGATAATTCTTTTCTGCACAGAAACGAAGATGAGTTTTATGTAAGAGTGTATTTTACTTGTAGATTTTGTATTGATGGTAGTGACATCTATGCGTCAATATCTGAAGTCAATCGTAACTTTATTCATACCTGCATTGAAGCAAGGATCTTCACTAGTTTCCATCTCACACTCTCCTACAGGATTGGCGGCAGGAGGAAGCAGTTCCCTGTTTCCTTGGACTGTAACCAGGAGCCTACCACCGGCAAAGTGCCTAAGCTCACGGGATTGTTGCTCATCATTACCATAAACCATCGAACCATCCAACCAGTGAGTTAACTGATTTAACTGGAAGAAACAAAATATGATACATTCCGTAAAAGCTACCTTGGCTATGTCATCACGAACACTTCTGGGTTCCAATGAAAACGTTAGAATCCAAAAGTGTCCGTGACCATACATGTACACACCCTGTTGTTGCTAAGAATGTCATTGCAATATGTTGTTCATACAGGCATTTCATTAAAGCAAAATAAGGCAACGTCGCAAAACACCTTTGCGCATATCTTCTGCGCAGGATAATGGCGGGAAAAATCCTCAAGTTGAACCAAACTGACTACAGATGGGGCTGAAATTAAAGGTAGACTTTTCTCTAATTTACAGATTAAGTTATTGCAATCAAAACGTACTTTATAAGTACTTTATACGAAGATATACTGTCTTGGATAAAATCTACAATTTGTGATAGGAGTCAGATTATTAAAAGGTTCTTCCTCTGATCAAACTTAAACTCCCTCGATTAAGACAATAATATTAACCAATATGTATTACCTCTATCCAAAAAATTCTACGTCACTATAATTAAATTTTCTTAAGAATATCTCATCTGCATAGTTACATAATCTTTCTCATATCAGAGTTGGTATTCCTGGCAATATCTTACTTCAATCACGTGCTCTTCATTGACTTACCTGATTGGCTGATCCAAAAGTACAATCAGCATCGATTCCAGTCATGGAACGTACAAAGCTCATGCAAGTTTGGCCAAATCTTGAGTAGAATGGGTCATCCTCTGGAATATCAATGGGTAGGCAAGCAGGGTGCCTCACGCTAGGATCTATGCCCTGTCCATTAGGGTTACAGCATGTAATACCACTCTCGTTGGCACCTAGTACATAACAAACATACAATGTACTATTTCCAATAAGATAGCTAAAACCATAATGTATTTTTCGGTGCATTTGTACCCAGGGTAGAGCTACAGGACAGCATATCCTAAAATTGTCTCAGTTATGAATTTACAAACTTAAATAGGCGTAAATATAATGCTGACAAGTATTAAAAAAGCTCATTTTCAGAAGTTGTACATCTGTTATTGCTATTTTTATAGCAAAAAATCTGTAAAATATGTACCCATTGGTGATTTTCATAATATTCGTGTATTACCTTTCCCATAATAGAGGAGACGGTCTAAATATGGGCGAAGGTTTAAATATGGGTTTTGGAGTTATCATCGCTCCCGGGTGCTGCAGCCTGGCAGAGGCTTTTGGAACTGGTTATCTGTCAAGGACAAAGGTTGCGGCGCCAATTCGCAAGAGAAGGTGGTGGTTAGTTGTCCGCTGTTATAGAATTGCGACCTTCGAAAACTTTTTGCAGGTATGTTTTAACTCAGCGTTTTCTGAATTCTCATCTGCTTTGTATAGGTTATGATATTAGCGGTACAAAAAAGAAATGTGGGCTTTTATAATGCCATGATTTGTTTGTGAAATATATACCACAGAGAGCGAAAATAAATTGAAGAAGAAAAATAGCGTGATGGTCTAAATATGGGCTATGACATGAGGTCTAATGCTGAGATCACATTTTCAACAAATATTTGGATGTTTTCCTTAATTTGCATTTTTTCCATTCCGCGTGATTTTCAAAACAACAGATTATTCATAAATATGAATTTTATAATGTTTTAGCGATAAATGACTGTTTTCTTTAAATTTTAATTTCTTTGTGTGATATTGCCACTAGTAGCAAATATTTAGACCACAATTTTGAAATACATCATTTTACCATTTCTTGGAAATTGCCTTTTTTTTAAAAAAAAAATGGAGACCGTCTCTACTTTTAGCATGCTATTACATTTAAGTATAGTATATTTCATAGATATGTATTTTAAAGGCAGGTGCTTGATATATTATTTTTTCCTCCGAAAGTGACGAAATAAAAAGGGAGGCCCATATTTAGACCTTTTCCTCTAAAAGTGGTAATGAGTATTCTTTCATAACAAAGCAGTGGTATTGCCAGAGAATATCGTTAGGGTGGGTTCAAGGTCGAACAAAAAGTATTGCGATGGGATTTGTATCGATACTTTCACTTGTTCACTGTTTGTACCTTCCTTCCTCCCCCCTCTCTCTTTTTAGGTTTTCCAACCTTATTTTCCCCTTTCCCAATTTTACTTTATTTTTATCTCCTTTTCTTTTTCATTTCTGTTCCTCTCTCTCTCTCCCTCCCATACACACGCAACACTTTGTACCTTTTTCTATTTTCTTCCCCTGTTTTTGTATCCTTTTCCTTCCATTTTATCTCGCTATCTCTTCTTACTCTATTTCTCTTTCTCCCCCCTCTCTCTCTCTCTATTATTTCATTTTCTCTTTCTCTGTTTATCTTATCTTCTATTTTTCTTCTATTTCTTTCTTGATTAATCTCTTACTCTCTCTCTCCCTCTCTGTCTCTATTTCTCTCTCTCTCCCTCTCTATCTTTCTATTTCTCTCTCTCTCTCTCTCCCTTTCTGTCTCTCTATTTCTCTCTCTCCCTCTCTGTATCTCTATTTCTCTCTCTCTCTCTCCTCTCTCCCCTTCTCTATTTCTCTCTCTCTCCCTCTCTCTTTGTGCTTCTGTTTCTCTCTCTCTCCTGTTTTCAATCTTGGTTTACATATTTTTCTTTACCCTATTATTTTACATTCTCTCTTCATCTCTTTCTTCCTTACCTCCTTTCCATTTTTATGGGCCTCTCTCTCTCTCTCTCTCTCTCTCTCTCTCTCTCTTTCTGCATGACTTTCCTTGTGTTCGTTTTTACTCCATTTGTCTTTTCTGCCTCTGCACCTCTCTCGTTTACCGTCTCTTATTCTATACATCTCTTGTTTCATCCCTCGACTTGAGTGTTATTCTTGCTCCATGATAAAAGACCAATCATTTCACGTGTAGACTTTTTGAGTGGGCAAAAGGCTGAACTCTGACTATATGAGTGGGCTAGAGGCTGTCCTCTCCTGACGAACTTGTAAGTACATTAAATCCTAAAAGTACATTTGACAGAATATAAGCCAATGACACTCTAGGGTAGAATGCAACTTTTAGGAGTTTTATTGTTTTCTATTGCATTCTTTTTAATTTGAGACTATACCACTGTTCTCAAGTTGTAACCAGGATATCTGCCTCCCTAACTTGATACGTTATCAACCAGACAGGCCTACATGAAATCATACATACAAAATTATAATTGTAGACGTGGAGTTCATGGAATCTTGTGGTTATTGCATGCATGACATCGTAATGTTAGAAATGCATGCTACTGTACAGAAAAACTGCGAGAGTTACTTTTAGAATGAAGCTGAACTAACATTTCTGACAGGGTTTAAGATATGTTTTTGTAATTTTAAGAGATATATTTATGTCTACTTACCAATCCTGAAGATAGGAACTTGGGTGAGATCGTGGTCCATGAACTGGCCCCACTGCATAACTATCAACGACGCCATCTCTGCTGGTCTGTCGAGATCTGGTACTACTGATGCGCTGACTAGTCTAGCGCTAGGAAGAACGTTACCGTCCTGGGCTCTTCTAGGTTCAGATAGACCTAAACGAACAAGGAATAAGCATTTTCCATAAAGGTGTAACGTTACTATTATGTCTGACGTAAACATTGAACATACGATAATCAGGGCTGTTAATGGTCTAGGAACCCGTAAATTCTATTGGGTCCTATTTGGTTCCGCAAGTCCAAGTTGGGTATTGTTTCATTTCAATACGGAACTTGGACCGGATTTAAATTAATCCTGAGAAAAATGTTGCTGGACCGGATTTAAATTAATCCTGAGAAAAATGTTCCTGGACCGAATTGAAATACTTTACAGGTAAAAAGGTTCTATACTGTCCAGAACGCATTTACGCTTTCTGATTTTCTCTCGTGGACCGGAATTGAATTTATTTACAATTCCTGAACCTTGAACAACCCTGCCTATAATCTCGTGCATAGTAAGTATACCTGTAGAAATGTAATGTAGAGTAGAGTAATGTTTGAGATGACGTCAACGGTTCGCTTAGTTCATTGGCTGCTTCGAGAGTTGTGACTCATTTCGAAGCTTCAAATGCATAACAGCAAAAGATGTTATGGAAATAATCTCCCTCTAACATGACAAGGTCACTCAGCATGAAAGAGTAACTTGACAGGTCATTACAAACTAAAGAGAAATGAGAAAACTGAAGAAATAAAGGCACAATCGGGAGTAGATAGAGAAATAAAGACAACAGAGTGAGGAAAAAAAATTATGGAAAGGAACCTCGAGAGACAGACAAATAGAAATAAAGGGATGGACGGGGGAAAGAGAGAGAGGAGGTGAGAGTAAAAAAACAAAGCGAGAAAATATAAGGAAAAATAAGGCTAGAGAAACAGAAGGGGGAGGAAGAGAAAGTAGGAGAGGAGTGTATAACCGAAAAGAAAGAGATTCTAAGACTAAGAAATGTGAAATCTAGAAAAATGATATAAAAAATATAAACAGAAAGGAAGAAAGGCAATAAATAGAATTAAGAAATAACAATAAGTAAGCAATTTTCCTTATCCTTAAAGGGGGGGGGGGTGCCCCATTGACCGTCTCTATGGGTGTCAGTGGAATCAGCTCTACAGAACGCTAAACTACTTGGACATGGGTCGTTTTCTAGACCTTATGATGTCCAAGAGATAATAGATTCCCTTACAAGTACTGACCAGCACTTGAAATGTGGGCTAACCGTTTCTGTCACAGCAACAATTCTGTTCTTAACTTTCCCACACTGAGTTCTGTAAGAACATTGCGTTGTGACAACAGACTACGTTTCGCAAAACCCGAGTCCGAACATTGCTTTTCCTTCAGAAGTCGCCATCTTGAAACACGTCATAATCTCTCAGATATCCATGCGGCCAGTACAGCGTTGCCAAATAACCCCCTTTTCTAAGTCGCGCGTCAGGTCAACTTTGCAGAAACTTTTCGCACATGTAGATCCAAACGTGTGCGCAGAATATAGTTCCGTTGAGACGGGTTCTATTCCGACATAACTGCATACTTACAAGGAAACAGTTAATAAATTTTTAATATGTAGACAAAATAATATATACATTAGCAGATATGTACCTGATCGGTTGCAATCACTGAGCAGACGAACTTGGAACCGCAGATCGCCAACTGGGCTGTCGGTAGCGGGGAATGAACACTTAAACTCGAGAGCGAGTCGAGGCGGACTTGAAGACGGTAGCAGTACGCGTGGAATCACCAATCCGTTTGACACCCAACATTTATCGTGATTCATTGCTAATCGAGCTGCACAGCAACGAGAATGGCTGAATAGAGGTCTCCTGTTGAGAGCGCGGTTTCGCCCGAATGTTATTTTAGGCAGCATTCAAGAGGGAAAGCTCTCCAAAGTCAAGACAAACAAGTTGTTTTAAATGTATATTCATCCTTAAGGCAACAATATCCGGATAAGACAGGACGTGAGGTGATGAGCATGACGTCGGTGTCGACAGGTGTCAGTGAACGTTCCATTTACGCGGCGAAGTGTGTTTTTTTGAAAACGGGTAATATGAAAACACCAGGCAAGAAGAGGCCCCTTGCTAAAGGAAATCGTTCAAGAATGGTGGTGTTGGATGATTTCTCCAAGTGACTTATTCGCCAGAAAGTACACGAGTTTTAGCTTCGCAATGAACTTCCAAACCTCAAAAAAACTGGCGAAGGCTAAATGATTTGGGTTTTGAGTTTAGTAGGAGGAAACGATCGTCTGTGTTGCTGGAGAGGGAAGATATTGTTGTTTGGCGACACAAGTATCTCCGCGCTATAAAAAGGTATCGCCGCGAAAAGAAACATATTTATTATTTGGACGAGACATGGGTCAACGCGGGACAGATTTTGAATAAAGCGTGGGAGGATAGCTAACCACTGAGCTAAACCACCGCCAGGCTTGAAGGGCTGAGCGCTGGATTAAAGCAGTCGACTGGGAAGGGGGGGGGGAGGCTTATTGTTACACACATTGGCAGCAACGAAGGCTTGTTTATATCTCCTATTCTATATGTTTCATTTCTGTTCCTCTCTCTCTCTCTCTCTTACTCCCATACACACGCAACACTCTGTTCCTTTTTCTATTTTCTTCCCCTGTTTTTGTATCCTTTCGGAACATCTCTAGCGGACTGAGCGAGTCTGTCTAGCGAGCCTACTGGGCGTGTAGAGCCTGAGCAAGGGACTTAGCGATATGCTCTGGATTGAGATGACGTCAGCGGCTCGCTTAGTTCATTGGCTGCTTCGAGAGTTGTGACTCGTTTCGAAGCTTCAAATGCATAACAGCAAAACAGATGGAGAATCACACGCATTCATGCCCAGGCTGGGATTCGAATTCAGAACCTCTGGCGTCGTAGCGCGTTTTAAAATTGAGAATAACATTAATTAATGGCATTTTTAACAAAAGAAATGTATGTGCGTACAGGTGTGCATGTGTGTAGGATGCAGGATCATTTATTGAACATAACACAATGTTTTCAGTAGTCCTTATGTCGGAAACGAAGACACACACATAAAAAAATGGAGAATACCAGAACCTTTCTTCCACGCAAAAAGTTATTTTTAATATTAATTTTATGATTTATTTTGATTAGCTTTTTTGATACTTGTGGCTAATCGCGAAGATGAGGATGAATGATGATATGAAAAATTGATGAAGGAACACTCTCCAAGAACACCCGTGCTTGATGTATGAAATATCATTATCCTTGCCTAGCACCCCCCCCCCTTAATATTATTGCACAAACAGTAACTTCTAGTATTGTAAGGAATCCGTAGCACAAATGGCATAGTTTTGTGAGTGCCTGCCCTTCTCCAGCAAGAAATAAGTTTAATTTTGAATACAAAATTGTACTGCACATTCCGGATTTTCAAAAAGTTATTTTAAGTAACACACTTGTCGTTAACTGGTACATTGTATAACACCATCAATAACAAATCACGCTGTTTTTGTGAAGTTTATATGTCTTATAAGGAACGGATGCTTGCAAATGGTGCAACAAATCTTTGTAAACCAAAAGCAATAACTCACCATAAATTCAAGGGACGCCTGTCGTTTACTTTTACTTTCTTTCTTTTTAATCGCTCGATACAACCTAATTCTCCCCCGCACACGCACCCTCATGCTTCGAAGATATCTCGCGATTAAACAATAACACATTTATTACACAGTTTATGCACAGAAAGTTATTTAAAAATTAAAAATGGTGTGGTTTAGGAGACTAAAGAAGTAGAAATACATTCCGCTTGACATGCATGTAGGGGTTTTGATGTGTTGATACTGCCGATTCTCTCATTGCCTGCGATACGAAGAGCTCGGCGGTTCAGGTAAGACTGGCATGGTTGATTCTGAGCGCCGTACTCGCGCGGATTAATACATAAAACCTGCTGCAAACTTGACCTGACGCACGGCTTAGTCATCCTTTCATATTAGGTGAACCGTTTTATTTTTATTCCTTTTTTTACGCCAGAGAATAACACTGTTACACTTTAAACACGATATCACAGTGATGGAAGACATGTGAACAAAAAAAAAGAATGATATTAAATGGAACAATAATAATTGAAGATTTAAGAATGGAATTACCAAGATGCAAAGTTACTTGTCTAGGATAGGCACAGGTGGAGTTGCAGTTAGTGTATCAAAATTGGTGAACTAGTACAGAGATAAGTGTATTTGTAATATTAAAACGTTAATATTAATATATCTATTTTGCATTATTTTATAATAATAAAATAATATTAATGAAAATGTTGTATTAAGTTACATATTAATTTTCCCTGGGACTATATGTATATCTACATTTAAGATAATTTAACTTCAATTTAGACAATTAATATTTACAAGTATAAAGCACACAATGCTGAAATGTATTATTTTTTGGTCTAGTTAGTTTATTCAATGAAATGTGAATGAATGATCGTTATTATGAAATAGAAGAAAGTTGGAAGATGACATCTTCTAGATCTATTCCAAAGTGTGCAACAAATTTGTCCTTAGGAGGACATTACAAATATAACATGTTTATTCGTTTATTTCTTACCATCTGCATACTGTGCAGGTAGGAGACGTTGAAGATTGGTGCGGGAACGTCCCCATTGCGTGTGTCTCTGGTTATTGCAGGAACCATCATGGGTGCGGTACAAGGATCGGGTGCAGGTTGGTTCACGTGGACACATATCGGCACCAATGGTTCCTATCAGACTCTGTTGCTGCAGAATAGAGGCGCTGTTGTCTGCATTCAAGTTGAATCTGTGGGAAGAATACCAAGTTGTGTTCAATGGTTACAAGAATGTCAATGCTTCATCATTATGGGTAGATCAATTTCATCATAAACTACGGAAAGGTAACTGATGGTCTGGTGCCGGACACACCCAGCTTCCTCCAAACACCAAAACTAATATTAAGAGCTCTAAACCTCGTCGTCTAACAATGCACATGTGGTTAGAATAGGAAGGCAGGGTTTAGAGTTCTCAGCATTTAGTTTTGCGGTTTGGTGGACCCAAGGCGCTGAATTAAAAAAAGAGAAGAAATAGAAAACCCCTTTACAAACATAACACATTTCGATCTCTCGGTAATTGTGTTTGAACCGACGTGACATCCTAGTGTAATAACTTCAAAACATTCATGTGTAAAACACATTTGGAAGCTTGCTTTCAAAGACATTCAAATTCCTTAGCAGACAACAATTTATTTAAATCTTTGCTATTCCAACTAACTATAAAAAAGTGAAGTAATAATTAATAAAAGTATCTGAGATATTTCTATTAAAACTCATACAATTTAATTTTTAACGATACTGACATCTGTCAAGATGATAAATGTTTCAACATAAATGTAATAATATTCACCTTCTCCATTTTTATATAATTTGTTCGTTCTTCTCGTTATGTTCTCTTTAGATTATAACACTTAATATTAAGTATCACCTTAAGTACAACAAACCTTATGACTGAACTCACAATAAGGCTTATTAGTCACATTTTTATAGCACATATTAATCATCCTTACTAATTAACTGCTACTATTGAAGTGAAAGCACAGAATATACTGAACAGTGCCTTGAGAGAAGGAACTGGCAACACTGTTAACATGGCCGACAATGAAGGATCTTTGTAACCAAGATCATTGCTTGTAACTTCTTGAGTTCTTGTTATACTTCGTGTTGTGCAATTAAGTACGGTGTTAATTTAACGTTAGTCTTTACAATATTAGTAACATGAATGAGATGATTCTTTCTAAATCGAAACAGGCAAAGTCCGTTTCGCAAAGATTGAGAAATCAACATACATTCTGTTCTTCCGTTTAAAAAATAGGGAACATTGCACGTTGTCAGTAAATAAATATAGAGTTTATTGATCATCTAAGCAGTCACAGGATTGACAATTTCATATATTTCCTGTCTTTAGAACCGAATAAATAAAGTTGAACTGTGAAATACAGTGTAATGTTTATTGTTAACAATACAAATAACTGTTTTATGTTCACTTGATGTATTTTTTTAAATTTTGTGTAAACAACTGTAGAACAAACATAAATCTATTCTCGGAAGACATGTTTACATAATAAACGAATGATTAATTTATGATAATATTAATGAAGAGACATCTAATGTGCACATCGATATTTAATGACAATTAATTTATATTATGCTGGTAATAGATGGTGCTTGAAATTTATACTTGAATAGAGATTAACTGTATGCAATATCAAGAATGTTCAAATTTCTAGGAAATAAGAAATATTGGTTTTCATCAGAGATATTTGATTACCTGGGGAGATATTTCACATCATGTTATCTCGACTATGTGTCTTCATGGTACTATACAATATACAGGGCATTGAATATCTTTAAAGTTGAATTCGTCAGATCAGGATTGTGCAAAATTAAGTAGTATTTCCGTACGGGAAATGAGCACATACTTACTGGTCTGCTAAATAGAGAGAGGCTTGCGTAACCACCAATGATTGTCGACTCATTTCAATTGTTCCTGGGTTGGTTCTGAAGAAGAGTAGGTGTCCGAAGGCTGGAGTCTGGGGTTGAACCGTCACTCCTGAGCGAACCAGGTTCACTTCCAGTCTTGTAACCTGCCTCAGGATCTCCTGCCCGTATTGTATGGCTGTGTTCAAGGCGGATGTGTCCAATGTGGGCTCTTTCGCTACGAACTGGACTTTCGGAGGCTCAAAATACACCAGTGCCGTATCTGCAAGACGAAATCATAGGGAGTGTAATTTTTTCTTTTCTTGGAAGGACACAAAATATACTCTAAATATAAGATTATTTCTCCCCTTGTAGCCAAGCAAAAATGGTAAATGACGAATTACAATGATGGGAACGATATGTACTAACTTCATGTCACATATTTTGATGTATAAAAAATGAGGTATTTGCGCTAGTCTAGTTTTTTTTAAAGTAATGTAGGCATATTTTTGGGATAAACGTTCAAAATTTGTGTCAAAATTGATTCAAAATATGATTTCTACAAAACTTCAGTAATTTTTATTTCATCGAGTCATGCCCGTCAATAACTTTTACATAATCTACTCTTAAGACATGAAAATAACATCGCAAAAATCAAGGTTTCCCTACTGTAGCATTTCGCAAATACTGTGTGCTCTGATTTTGGGAGGCAGTAATAATTTCAAAATACATTTTTTCTTCAAAGAATTGAGTAATTAATTTAGATTTTTTGCTGCCAGGAAACTAAGGAATTGGCAGGGTACGGAAATAGTATTCTGCTACATATTTTTTTATATGTATTTCGTGAATTTTTCTACATATTTCCGTGCCCCTACCTCTAAATCCACCAATGGGTGAAACTACAGATATGCTCAATTGGTTAGATTTAGAATTGCGTAACAACATTAGGAACTAGCATGTTTGAATTTTCAAGACATCGACAATACTTACTGAGCTCTCCTTATAGCTGGGTAAAATCACACACACACACAAAACAACTTCCTGTTATAACTCATTTTTTTTAACTTGTCATTCAATTATTTTCCTTTTCATAGAAGAGGGGAAAACTAAAGAGTGAACTTCGTGTTCTTTATTGTAGTGAAGAGTTTAAAAACATAAACTCTATTAGTACATTGCATTCGTTTTTCATTGTAAATGGTTTAGAGGATACCTTTTCAGAAACAGTAAAAATGACAAACATAGTTTTAACAACTCCGGTGGCAACAGCTGAATCTGAACGATGTTTCAACACATTGAAGCGTATTAAAATGCAATGGGACAAGACAGACTCAATGCCTTGGCAGTGCTTGCAATAGAGAAAGAATACATTGCAAACATAGAGGGCTTCAATGAAAAAATAATTACAAAATTTGCTGAGCAGAAGAACAGGAGAGCATAGTTCTTGTTTAAATGAGAACCAACGTTCGTAGAAAGGTACGTTTCACAGCAATACCTGTTTCTTTTGTAATTCATGTGAATGGTCATTATATTTTAAATTCTTTAAAAAAATAAGTCCAATTTTGTAGTTTAGAGGAAGATAAATACCTGTTTTTTTGTAATTCATACGAATTGTTATTACCTTATAAATACTTTTTTAAAAAAATGAATCCAGTTTTGTAGTCTGGAAGAAGAAAAATACCTATTTTTTTGTAATTCATGTGAATTGTCATTATATTTTAAATTCTTTAAAAAATAAGCCCCGGCCAAATTTGAGGCCACGAGACGCCACTGCTATCGGGTTTATAAATACGCTTCCCGGGGTGTGCTACGTGAAAGTGAGGTTGACATCTGGGTGCCTTGTCACAAGGTCACCCCTTTCACGCTGCTGTAACCCATAGAAGACAAAACTGGACTCACCTGATGTTGCCTTGACATTGGTGCAACAGACTCCATGCAACCCATCAGCTGTTGTACATGAAGACTTTGTCAGCGTCGCGACGTCATAGAAGAGAAAATGGCAGTCTTCCAAAGTGACGCAGAATCCTGGGGACCCAGCGACGTCATAGCAGTGTCCCACGGGGGAGGATGACACGACATTCTTCCCAGGGGATGCCGGGATCAGGTTGTTCTGAGAGATCGAGTTGGAGTATACAGAGGTTGAGGATTGGGCGAAAGGAGCGTGGGTGTTCTGGAAGTAGAAGTGTGATTGGCGCTTGCTTCGTGACGTCACATTGGAAGCTTTGTCCCCGTTGACGAGGGTGGAAAGCTGAAGCAACAGTGCCAGCAAGATCCATAAACAGTGCATGATTCCTGAAATAAAGAGAATGTCCTGAAAATAAATACAGGGTGTTACTGCAAAAACACGGACAAGGGAAAAAAATAGATCTGGCTCGAGTACTTTACCAAGTGATGTATAACATCGCTGACAGGAGACGTCTTGAAACGCATTTATGACTGAGCAAGCTACCACTTTTCTATGTGACGAACACAATTGTGAGAAATTTTAATTTTCGCTCATTGCACAGTACTTGTTATATTTATTTTGCATAAACTATTTGTAATTATTTCCCTTTGTGATCAAACTTGACAGTGATTTCCTCCAAGTGGACCACTAGCTAGTGCAGTGTTTCCAACCTCACAACAGTTTCTCTGATTCCAATTGTAACACGCCGAATCGCAAGTATTCCCTAAAATCATAGCCTACTTGAGTTTTCCGTTTTGTTCTCTGTTAATATGTTGGGTGCAGGAGCGTATATTCCAGGCTAGCTAGGCTAGCTACGAAGCCTGGAGTCTAGAAAATAAAATACAGGAGAAAAAATTGATGAGAACTTATAAACAAAATTATTCATATCAGTGAGATAGATGGTGATTTTCGAGTTGGCAACCTGATTTCCTATGAGTTGGCAACCTGATTTCTTATGAGTTGGCAACCTGATTTCTTATTAGTTGGCAACCTGATTTCCTATGAGTTGGCAACCTGATTTCCTATGAGTTGGCAACCTGATTTTCTATGAGTTGGCAACCTTATTTCCTATGAGTTGGCAACCTTATTTCCTATGAGTTGGCAACCTGATTTCCTATGAGTTGGCAACCTGATTTCCTATGAGTTGGCAACCTGATTTCTTATGAGTTGGCAACCTGATTTCCTATGAGTTGGCAACCTGATTTCCTATGAGTTGGCAACCTGATTTCCTATGAGTTGGCAACCTGATTTCCTATGAGTTGGCAACCTGATTTTCTATGAGTTGGCAACCTGATTTCCTATGAGTTGGCAACCTGATTTCCTATGAGTTGGCAACCTGATTTCGTAGGAGTTGGTAAATTTATTTCTATTCATAGCCTAGGACCACGTGACAGATATAGCCAAGATCTTGGATTCAGTATACAACACTGGTTGGGTGAATATAGTTTATGACTTCATGTTATAACCAAGCATATAAATCTTTTACTACAGTGTTTCTCGTCTAGTGAAGGGACCTTTAGTAAGGTTGGCTACTCCCTGCTGGTGCTCAAGAGCTTTGTGTTGCCACATTAACGATTTCTGAACTTAGAAATATTTCAGGGCGCTCCGGTAACAATTGCAGAAGTGTACAAGATGTACTGTACATATTACAGAATTACGTTGTTGAAATATAATTTTTATAACTGAACTTAAACACCTGTAATTATCAGAAAAATTAATAGAATTATATGCAACTGTAAAAGGACGCTACTTCTGTCGCACCCTGTATATTTAAGTGGCAATGTGGTTACTTATTCAGTCACATGTAGAGGGCGCTCATTTTATTTTTCCTAGATAAACTTGCGTAATGTGCAAAAATTTAAACTTTTGTTTCGTTTTAAAACTTCCTTTTATACGTACTATTTCTGTATGTAAGTAGTAGGCTATTTGAAGTTTTGAGACCCTCTGCATATATGTAATTGTTTGTGTGTGTGTGTGTCCAGCTTATACATTTAATAAAGAAATCGCCCTTTAATGAGTGTTGGGTTTTACGTTCTTTGGGTCGTGCTAAATCAGCTTCAAAGTAGAACCCTTCGCGCGTACTCCTGTGTTTAATATTAGTTTCACGGTTAATCTTTTTAGCGGTTATTGTTTTCGCGTTTATTTGTGCAGCAGATTTCGTTCTTGCTTCTTAATCTAATTTGGGGTTATCGCTTTCGCTGTTATTCCGTTTCGCTTTTGTTCCTTCGCGTTTATTCTGTTCACGCGATTAATCGAGTGTTGCGTCTCACGGTTAATCCATTTTATTCCAGTATCTTGTATTATGGTATCCAACTGTATTGTATTGATACAATACAATTGAATCGAGTTGTACAGGGTGTCCGATTTGAAACGCCCCAATGGGAACTTTCTGTAACTCCACATGTATTTGATGTGTCGAAATGAATTATACATCAATGAATATACATAGTCATAAAGTTTCTGTGAGACAAGTAGTAATTAGTACATTTAGTACATTTCTACAAGCGCCCCATGAGTTGCATGGAAGATATCAAGCCGATACTCAATTTCCCTGGCCTGTAGCATGTTGGTGACTGTCCAAATGGCAACTATAATCCTTTCACGAAGCTGTTTCATAGTGTCACTTTGAATGAATACACCATGTCCTTGACATACCACCACAGTATCGGTTGCTAATTTGAGAATTAAAGCCAAATTATTACTTCGAAGTCTCTCACCACCTGAAAAAAGAAAACCTTCCTTTCTTGTAACTATTTCAAATTTTCACAGTTGTGCTACCATCTACCACCTGGCATACGAAACAAAATGGTTTCATATGTTCATTATGAAAATTACAAATTAGGCCATTCCAATACGGACACCTTGTATTACAAGTTTCATTCCGAGAATTTTGAGCGAGTTACGACTCTTCACACCTGATGATGCAACAAATTATGGAAATCGTAATGGAACTTTACGAAACACACGAAACAAAATGACTGGGTCCAAAAGCTAATATTGGGAATGGCCTTCTGAGAACCGGCTAACTGGAATGCGCCTTTCTAAAATAATATGTTTAAATGCGATGGGCGTAACCCAAAGTTTGAATACAATGAGAAAGGAAATGCATTTTCTTCGCTGATGAATTCCTACCGATACAAATCAGAGCTGTATTGTTTCATTTTTATTATCCTCTACTTCTTTAACTTTCAGATTTTTTTCCCCTCGAAGTAATCATCTAATGCATATTTCATATTTTCTTGATTTTATTGCGGTTGGTGCATTAGAATTGTACAGTTTGTAATCTACCATCATTTAAAATTACATTTGCCACTCTGTAGACTTTCTATCTAATGTTGTTTCAGGTCTCTTGCGCATCTTCTTTGCGCATCTTCTCTGCACATCTTCTTTGCGCATCTTATCTGCGCATCTTGTTTGCTCATCTTCTCTGCGCATCTTGTTTGCGCATCTTCTCTGCGCATCTTCTTTGCGCATCTTTGCCCATAGCTATGACTGATCAGGGCCGGACTAGTAATCGGAAAGTTGTGAGTGATGGAATGAAATGAAGGGACACTCACAAAGAATGCTCATGCCCAGGTCAGGATTCGAACCCGAAACCTGGTGTCGTGTCGCGTTATGATAACAACTCCGCCAAGAAGCCCACAAACCTTTTGTTATATAAGGTGCTAATTTTAACTATTATGATTACAAAAAATAACATGTTCCACAGTAAGTTTAAAACTTATGGATAGATGGCGCGCTTTGTAAAAAAAATAGATCATTATAATTTATTCTCAACTGATATTCAGTATGTCTTCCTTTTTTCAGGCACAAAAGGAAACAATTTTAGAGTCATAAACAATTATATTTTGGTTTCGAAAATGAAATAACTTTATCACATTGTGAATAAATGATATTTAACTCTTTCAAATGTATAAGTATGTATTTCTTTTAGCATTTTTGAAACAAATTTACATCGTAATATTAAATTGTCATTTCACAAGAGGAGCAGAATACATTAAATAAAGTAATGTGGGTAGTTATAATTAGAATTATAAAAATAAATGCTCAAAGAATATGTTAGGGCTGTCGGATAAATAATGATACGATTGTTATATCATTGGGTTAACTCTGTAGCTCTGTAGCTTGGTATGTACTGATAAGTGGTCAGCTCGACGATTCTCACCGAAAATATTTTGTGGCTTTCTGATGTAGGCCCTGCCACTCCAACATTTTGGCACCGAAAATCAGAATGTTAAGCAGAGATCGAAGCGAAGCCTATTAACAATTCGTTAGTGTTTCTTGAGCACTTCAAAGGGATTTTTTGTAACAGCATTCATCAACAGAAGCTCCGGGTGGTAATCCATTCTCATATCGAATGATGTTTCCTCGCATAAAGACGAATGGAGCGTGGTGCTTATCGCGCCACTTGCAATCGTTGTCTTGATATGAGTGGTCCTTGCCCTCCGTGCATTCTATGGTATGAACAGCTGGCCTTGTTTTTCTCTTTTGGTAAACGCCCAATTTTACATGAACTATTCGAAGCTCGATAACAGCACTGGTGCCACTAGCGAATTTCGTTCGAGGGTGCTAAAGACTCTACGAAATATTTTTAGGTAGGATTTACTGTCAGTGATCTTGAATACTAAGTGTCTCTCTCTTTCACTCACATACCACCCCCCTTTTTCCTGCTTTTTCCCTTCTTCTCCCTCACTCCATTTCATCTCAGTTTTCCCCTTACTTCTTTTATTTCGCCCTCCCCTCTCTGTTGCCTTCCTTTCCCTCGCTCTTCTATTTCTCTATTTCTTTTATCACCTTCTCTTCCTCTATTTTTTCTTATCTCCTTTCCTTTACCTCTCTCTTTCTAACACAGTACCTCTCTATTTCCCCTCTATTTTTACTTCTCTCTCTCTTGTTCTCTATTCCCTTTCTTTATTTGCCCATGAGCTTCTTTCCCCTCCCCTTCTCTCTCGCCCTGTCTTTCTACCTATTTCCTCTCTTTCTCTATTTCTGTCTCTCTCGTTTCACCCTCTGTTTCCCATAATCCACTTTCCTTTTTTCCCTATTTACTTCTTTCTCTCTCCCTCCTTTATTCTATTCAGAGTGTCACCATTCATCTTAGCGACCCCGAAAACTATGGATTCCATACTAATATCGGTCGGTCGTTTACGATTATTTTTACATGTCACCTCCTTCCCACCTCCACCCTCATGGGTGCCACAGGTGTCTTGGAGTTAAACGGCATTGGGAGTGTCACTATTCATATTAGCGAACCCGAAAATTATGGATTCCACACTAATATCGGCCGTTGTACATGTCACCCCTTCCCACCCCCATTCCTAGGGATACCTGGGGTGTCTTGGAGTTGAACAGCAATTGGAGTTTCACTATTCATCTTAGCAACCCCGAAAACTATGGATTCCACACTAATAACGGTCGTTTTCGATTATTTTTACATGTCACCCCTTCCCATCCCCACCCCTAGGGGTGCAGATAAAGCCACAGTCCATAAAGTAGTTGGTCGAGTTTGTGTTCTACGTTCACTTTATCCACGGTAAGGCTAATAGGGACTGGGCTTAAAGTTCAAAGTTGAGTCCGAACCACTAGCCTTCACCGGGATCGAACCCGGGCCACCTTGATTGCAAGGCGACGACGTTACCACTACGCCATCGGGGATGCAGTTTATGTAGTGGACCAGGAGCGTATATTCTAGCCTATCTGCGAAGCCTAGAGAATAAAATTCAGGAAAAAAACGATCAGAAATTGTAAATATTATTATTCATGTCAGTGAGATAGATGATAATGCTGATTCTGGAGTTGGCAAACTGATTTCTTATGAGTTGGCAACCTGATTTCCTATGAGTTGGCAACCTGATTTCCTATGAGTTGGCAACCTGATTTCTTATGAGTTGGTAAATTTATTTCTATTCATAGCCTAGGACCACGTGACATAGTGAGATACCATGGGCGGAGTTTGAGCTTTTGCTTTGGGGGGAACAGACTCTGGGAGAAGCATATGATAGGCAATTATAAACTAGGGGATATTCAATAACCCTCAGGTATTGAATATCCCCTATAACGGGTCCGGAGGCCTTTCCCCAGAAATTAAAAAAAAAAACAACTTAAAACACCGAGTTTTATGCTTTTCAGATTTCAAAATATTAAATTTCCTCGCTTAAGTAAACAAATATTAATTAGTATATTGGTTGTCAGTTTTAAAAGAAGCAAAACAGTACGATTATTGCATTTAATTAATTTTTTATTGATACAATACTCGTATTACTTTAAAAAAGTTACGGTACTATAGTAAGCTTCAGAAATTTTAGAAATATTAATTGAAAAGTTGTTTTGATGCCTCAGCAGTAACCGTTGACGCAACACAAAGTTATTTTACGTTTTTCTTTCTTCAATCTGTACACATTAACGTGGGTGCTATTGAGGCTGCAGCATTAGGCCCATTCCTGAAATCGGCCCAGATGAAAACAGACGAGAATTTTCCGAAAACTGAACAGTTTTCTTTTGCTGTATTAACCTGAAAATAAATCTTAGAATGAAATTTGGAGCCCCAATTTCGGACGCCTAGACACAGCGTTACTTATTATACAGTTACTATTATTCTTTGCGCTGTGACGTAACTATAACGTCATTGTGTTTATTGTTCACCGAAGATTTCAAGTCAATGCTATCAATTGATGCAGCATCAGGCCCAATTTCGTCTTAATCCGGCCCTGTACATCAATCAAATCGTCTAAGACCCGCTATTGCGGCGCAATTACCGCACGTGACATCATGCAAAACGCCAATATTTGCGGTATGGCTTCATAACAAAAATGTATTAACTGAACTTAATCATATGTTATTTCTTAGTCTTTTTAAGTTGGGGGGCCAGGCTCCACATGGCCCCTCCAGAACTCCGCCTATGGAGATAGCCCACATACCTTCACCGGGAATAGATCCCATAACCCGTTAATTACAAAGCAACTACACAGTCGGAGGCCTCGGTAATAAAATTGGACTAAAATATTTTCAAGGTGGGCCGTTGCCGACGCCCTAGAACAACAGAGATGCAAAATTGTATAAGAGCTGCCCCATATGCTCTGGAGAGCAAAGAAAGTGAAAGAACTAACTGACCAGGCGTGACTACTGGGTGGGCCAAGCCCCACGCTTATATAATTGGACCATTCTTATAATAACACTCGCATAATTAGAAAAAAACGAACACTTCAGCAACTGGAAAGGCACCCATTGAACACTTATCGACCTTGATCTGTTGGAAGCAACATCTGTTCTGCATAGGCAAACACATTCGCACGACTGACAGTCCGTTAAGTTACAAGAACGCAAAAAAAGATAAACAAAAAGTGCCAAGTCATCGTCTGAACAACGCTCCACTTTGGCTCGGAATGACAATGGGTGTCAAGAACAAGGATACTTTCACCTGGCTCTGCAGACTCGAACATGTGTCCCCACACACAACCCGGAACCTTGCACGATATTTACTCCCGGATTTACAGTAAGGACTTCTTGGTATAAGTACTGGGAAGCATTAATTTGCGCCTTCGATTTGCTTATAATAACAGTACGCGTTCAATGATTTACCCAGATATCACCTTGAGACACAGTTTCAAATGTGCCATTAAAGAACAGCGTACATTTCAGTGATGTGTCGTAGATTATAAGTTTACGTCTACATGCGTTGTCTACACGTAATCTACGCGTAGATTACATTGGGTTGTAGTTTACATAGACTACGTAGACAATCTAAATTGCATTAAAATTAATTGTCAAGGCTTTCATGAAAGGAAAGTGACATTTTCAACTATATTGGTTCCTAACGAACTGAAAAGAATCCTATTTACAACAGAATTTCTCTTCTCTTCCATCATCAACAATGAAAGAAGATAAATAGTATGCAAAAAAAAACAACAGATGGCACTTAAGAGCCAAGAGTGGCCTTTTTCTCATAAAACACTAGAATATTTCCTATATTAGGTTTCTCCCTAGGTGAGAAACTGTTCGAATTTGGAAGAAAGAGTATGAAAAGTTCTCCTCACACATCAGCAACTGATACGCAGTATAATTTTCTTTTAATTCCACGGCGTCCTTTGCTAAGTTATCACCTTTGGCCATGTTGCTTACATAGATTACGTAATCTACGTGTATAAAATAGTCTACTTGTAGAATGTAGACTATCGTTGTTTACGCGTAGACGCACATCACTGGTACATTTCCAGAAGATAGTCTGTTCTCTTAGAAGTGTATATGTTCCCCTAGTCATTATTAAAGTTATTACTTTCCGTTGTACAGTTTAATTCACAATTAGTGTTCATAAATTCAGACACAATTTCATGAACAACTCTTGACATATTACATGTTCAAAGTTATAAGCAAATTATTTTATGAACTTGAGCCCTGTAGACCCATATAGGTTGGTGTCACTGAACAGTTGAGCGTCTACGTGGGGTTGGTGAGGATTATAACCCATTCCCATTGGCTACCCTACAATTGATTCATTTGATTTATTATACTTCACATGTTTGCCACTTTTGGCTATTACGAAGATGATAATGAGCTGATAAAATTGATGAAGGGACACTCACAGGGCCAGGAATCGAACACCGGACCCCTAGCATCGTAGCGCGCTGTGCTAACCACTCCACCAAGGAGCCCGGCGACTATCCTAGAAACATGATGGTAAGAGACCTGTAGGATGGCCAAGACGGGAATGAAGGGATAACGTTGAGATGGACCTAAAGGAAATCGGTAAGGATGGAAAAGATTGGATTGATCTTGCCCAGGATATGAGCAGGTGGAAGTCTTGTGTTTCTGCAGCCATAAACCGTCGGGTTTAAGAAGGCTTGAGTGTCACTTAGTCAATATTAGCACTAAAAACAAGAAGTCATACACCCCTTACGTATCCTCGGTACGCCACTGGTCTCTGGAGAAAATTATAGACCTGACAGTGTTCTGCAACAATGATTTGTATGTTCTGCCTTCTCAGAGTATCATATTTCATGCACTCGCCCCACCCTGCTTGTTTAGATGTGACAGACATCCCGAGCAACTTCCTAGATCGTAATGACCAAGCTCTTTGTTGACGAGTTCTCGGTAAGTCCACGGTTTGTTCAAACAGCAAAGCCTGTCGCCAGAGGGCTAGTGGAGAAATGCTCGGACTTTCGAAAGACGTTATATTACTCGTTTCGTGCAGCTGATTCTTTACTATTCATGAAATCAGCGGTGATAAGTTTGAGAGGCGTTACTTCGATTGAATCTCTCTCGACAGCCAGGATGCGCAGACTGGTACAAAGATCGTTATGTAATACTGGGTTGGTAACTCTACACATCGTAACGGTAATTTACGGTTATGCATATACAGGGTAATTCAAACCATGCGTTCAATAAGAATGGAGAGGAACTGAAAGATTTTCTGTATGATTCAGTTGGACACATATGCCACGAGATGTTACATGTGACTTTTTTTTATGGAGCTACATTAAATATGCTGTATCCAATCCACCGTTACTCACAACTGATGGAGGAACACAGAAGAAACTGCATGTTATTGATTATCCATGGATGTAAGGCAATTGACTATCATGTTTTCTAATAGGTCTGTAAGTCATGATATGAAATTTACAAGTTTCCCATTACGTTGGTGTAGAATTCACCATTACAAAACTGCAAGTTAAAAAGAAAATATATGGCCATTTCAAATTGAATGAATCATTTTGATTTACCCTGTATATCTTTCTGTCTTTGGTTTTTAACTCAGATCGTCCATAGATATACTATAGGTATATAATAAGGCCACACGACTTCACTCAGGGAGCTTATAAGTGGTACGGCTTGATCATTCTGCGTAAGGCAAACACAAGCACATATGAACAGGACATAAGTTCCATAGAGAATTATACTGGTTGTGAGACCAGACGCCAGAGCCTCGTCAGTCTGCAAAATGCAGTGTGACGTTCTGTTGATTCATTTGGTTTATTTTACTTCGCATCTCTGTCACTTTTGGATAATCGCGAGAGTGATGAAGGGATACTCCCTTCCGAGATTCGAACCAGGGACCCCTTGCATCGTAGCGTGGTGCACTAACCACACCGCCACGGAAGCCGGCAAGGTTCTGAAAAGGCCACTTCTTTCACCCCATTTCAATTATGCGGATCCTGTTTCCAAATAGCCTATCTGGAGACTTCAAGTTTTAGCCAAACACCCTCAAAAGATTACGCAACACCACTCTTGTGCTAAATTTACGTTTACACGACCTAAAAATTAACTTACACACCACTACATTGAAATTAAGAGATAATTTTCTGTGCAACCTAGTTTTCACGTATCATTAATGAATTCTGCTCTCAAGCCGGTCTACCGTCATTTTCCTCACCCGCTCACTGCAGTCATTTGTTTGCTATTCATGGGTAGAATTTGGCCCAACATGAGGCCAATCATATTCACGCATGACCCGAGCAGTTATCCACACGCCACGAGGGAACAATGGGCTAAAATACACAAGGCGGGAGGTTGGTCTTGTGAGTCAGACCAGCAGGATGAAAAGCTGTAATACTTTCACTCTTGTGTGGGCAGAGATCTCAATCCCCTTTCTCGCTCGACAGGTGGTGAATCGGTTGGCGATTACCCATTATTATAAAGCACATTGGGACCGACACCTCATGATCTTGAGAACCAGTGTTGCCAGAAGCCATTGGAATTGCCAAACAGATGCAAAATTCTACGCCCAATATTTCTAGTGTGCTTTAAGTACTTCATGCTCGGATAGGCTGTACGGGACTGGACCTACAGTTTAAAGTGCAATCTGCGATCCTTCCTTAAAGAAAATGAAATTGAAAGCGTATAGTGTATAATTGTTTAACTACAAGTAACAAACACAATTGAAAACTCATTCTTGTCCATTATTGATCGAATCATCAAATATTCCCCAACCAAAAAGTATGCAGCTTTGTTAATTAAACGAGATGGCCATTTTGCATCTGAAAGTATTACGTACCCAATAGGACCAAGTAATGTAAATAGTTTGCCAAAGAGGAATAGAGATGGCAGCACCAGGCGGGCAAGATTAAGAATTAACATAATATATGTGAACGACTTGATAAATAAGAACAAAGCAAATTGAAAAATGAAAGACAATAGAATCTACTATAAGAAGATAGAGAATAAATATAAAATAAATAAATTAATGTATATACGCCATAAATCAAACCAGTGACCATATGTAAATTGATCAGAAAAGTAAAGTCGTCAAAGCACTGATAAAAGTTTGTGTCTGAACAGATATTGCATCTGTTTGGTTGATTTACCATTCCCATAGCGGAAACTTTGTTTACACCAGTGGCGGTGCGTTCCAATCGACGCCCCACAGCACTTTTGGTTGCGCGTTTCAACCGTAGCACCTACTTGGATGCGCTTCTCAATTGTTTGCACCAAGTATACACTCTGTTGTACCCAGTTAGTTTTGGCACCTTCCAAACGCAGCCGCAAGGGAGGAGTTTAGTATATTTCCCAAAGCTTAAGGAAAAAGGATATATGAATTCATAAATCGTCAAAAGCTGAAATAGAAGGAAGTCCAGACCGACCATTAAGAAGGAAGTCCAGATCGAGATCTGTCCATTGAGAAGGAAGTCCAGAAAACGAGACAGGTGTCCTGACTCCCGAGACCAGACGAGAATTCCAGTACTCATCTCTTCTCGTGCCATACCTGAAGGGGAGATCGTGAAAACTCAACCCACTCAGCCACCGATGCGACTTAACATCCAACACAAATCGTGTGCGAAAAGGTTTTAGAATTTACATACCTCCAAAAAATTACGACTTGCGAGCAAAGAACAAAGGCAGTTAACAATTAACTACAAAAGCAAGCAAGATATTTTCAGTACTTATCTCTCAGACACAATCAGATTGGGGGTTTTCCCGACCCCAACCCTCGTCCTCTCCCTGAAATCGTTCCGTAACATCGCCCCTGCCATCTGGTGGGAATCCCTACCTGGTAGGTCCTTCACTGGTAACGTCATAAGATTTAACTTATTCAGATAACAAGGCCTGTACCGTAGGTGTCGGGAAAAATGCGCCCGGGAAAAGTGCGCTCTCGCAATAAAAGTGGGAAAAATGCGCCCTCCCAAGAGTAACCACAATGAAAAGTGGGAAAAATGCGCCCAGCACACACGATCTTCACCAATATGATAATAGTTAATTAAAACAACCTTTACGCAGCTTCCCCTCACACGTAACACAGACTTGGGACCGTCAGGAAAGAGAATATATTTTTTTAAAGTACAGTAAAAAAATTCTCTTTTCTGGCGTGTTTAGAAGCTGGAGATGATGTCCTTTGTCATATTTTTATTTTACTCTTGTAATTTTTATTTTATTTGATTAAGTTTTTATTTACATTTGTATTTCCATTTCTTGTGACCTCCGTTGACGATCTTTTACTCCATTTTTTGGATGTGATGTACGCCAGACTTCTCAGGCATTTGGTGTGCTTGTTTTGTAAGTATGTACAATTTTGCTAATCTGTTCATCCAGTTTTATGTACGTTCGTTTCGTCTTCGTTCCTTCCAAACCGATGCTAGCCCTGTCATATTTGTATCCGCTGTATTCCGCTTCCTGCTTCAGCGTCTTCAGAAGGGTGTAGAAGTTGGGATGAAGTCAACTTTCTCCTGCAGCTTATTGTTCCACCCTTCGACAGCATTGTTCGTGCGGTGCTTTGCATCTCCACAGAGCCACACATCAACTGGTAGATTTGGATTTTGCAGCCATTGTTGTACAAAGTAGTGAAGAAACGCTGTCAGTTTCTCTCCTGCTAGCTGGTCATGTGTGCTGGGCGCATTTTTCCCACTTTCAAATGTGGTTACTCTTGGGAGGGCGCATTTTTCCCACTTTTATTGCGAGAGCGCATTTTTCCCGGGCGCATTTTTCCCTGATTCGTACCGTAGGCTTTGGGCTCTACGAATTATCTTACATTTCGATGCTTTTGGGCGGGTAAATTTGCATGTACAAAACTTGCCTGATTGAATCAACACACAAATATTGACTTGTTAAAACCATGAAGAAAGCAGGGCAGTTAGTCATTTCAGTCCTGATAGAGGGCGTTCTATGAACATGCTAGATTCTGATACACTACTTCGTCAAAAATTTGATCGTTCTTCCATTTGATCTCCTAAACATATCTCAAACATTATAATATGTAATATGATTTTGCATTAATGCTTTGCAATAAAAGAAAATGATCACCAGTTAAAGATAATTGACCAGCACTTCCAAATCAACTTCTCATTTTGTAATATAAATCATCCTGGACTAAAATGCAGAATGTATTATATCGTTGGCTGTATTTCTTGATAATTATGGAGGTCTGTGTATATGTATCATTCCCTGTGTTTTGTGTCGAAATAATTGTACTAAAGAAGAAACGTGATTTCCCTAATATTTTTCAATATTTAAGCAATAATTGTAGAATTGCAGTTGATTTTAAAAACCTGCGTTGTTACGTTTTTTGTTAAGAAATGCAAATATGAGAGAAAATGCATTAAATATATTGTTTAATTTTCAATAGAGCAGAATTGCGTGAGAGAGAGGGAAGAGAAGAGAGAATGAAAACGAGAAGATGAAAAGGCAGAAAAGAGACCCTATTTATTTTTTATCTAGCTCCCTCTCCCCTGTTCTTATTCCCTCTCTCTGTTTCTAGGGAGAGAAAGAAAGAGTAAAGAAAGGGGGAGAGAAAGAGAAGGAAAAGCAGAAGAGAGGAGGAGATAAAGGGACCCTATTTCTTCTTTCTTCCTATATTTCTCTCTTGAGAGAGAGAGACAGTAAAGAAGGGAAGAGAGAAAGATGAAAAAGAGAATGAAAACAGAAAAGATAGAGAGAGACGCCCCATTTCTTTCCTTCTCTCTCTTTCTTCTCTTCCTCTTTTTCTGCCTCTAGAGAGAGAGAGAGAGAGAGAGAGAAAGGGTAAAGAAAGGAAGAGAGAGAGAAGACGAAGAGAAGGAAAGTGAAAGAGAGAGAGAGAAAGAGGTACCCTATTTCTTTCTCTCTCCGGTTGAGAGCCATAGAAAGGAAGAGAGAGAGAGAGAGAGAGAGAGAGAGACGAGAAAGAAATCAGCTAATCCGGGATTCGATCCCGGTGATTCGGCTAGGCATTCCTCTCTCGAGACATAATATCTCTGACATCAAGTCTCAATGTTCTCTCGAATTTTAAACCATTAGTCTGTGTCATACCACCATCCCCACAGTGTGAGTTTCCCAAGTCCGATAGAAAAGTACCTCCACAGTACAACGCATACGAAAGACAAGCAAAGCAGATGCTGAGAATAAACCCAGATAAATTTCCGAGCTCACAAACTTACCAGAAGAGTGTCCGAAGGCATCCACCAAAAGCGTCCACCTGCTCTCGAGGAGTGGAGAAGAAAGTTCCTCTGGCTCGACCAGCGGAAGGATTGTGTTCCCTGCAGGGTGGGGTCGAGTTACGTGGTCCAGATTTCTTCTCGGGATTGAATAGATCCTGCTACGTCATCCGCTCCCCCCTCCATCACCCCCCGCTGCCAATCCGCAAGGACGCCGCTGGGGTATTAACGACCAATTGTCGCTCGGTAACCTTAAAGCCCCCATTGCACGGTTTTTTTACACGTGGAATTGGGTCTTTCGTGGGTTCTGATATGGTCAAGCAGGATATACGGAGATGTCAGTTTTGTATATCCTGAAAGCATATCTTCCAACGTCATCAGCAGCCACTAGCAGAGAGGATAGAGTTATACCCACCCAATAGATACATCAATTCCTATAACCAGTATAAGACTGCGGACGTTTTTGAGGAAGAAAGAAAGTAATTCTAATTTGTTACATTACGTCACTTTTGGCTAATCGCAACGAGATTCGAACTTTTGAACTTCAGTGGCGAAATCAAAAGTCGACCACTTAACGTGGCTCTTGAATGAAAAGAGAATGAAAGGAAAGATGTGAGGGTAGAAATGAAAGGAAGAAGAATAAAGAAACAAGATAAAGGTCGTAAATAAAGAAAAGACAGAAAAAGAATCGAATAGAGGAAAAACTGAAGGATGAAAAAAGAGGGAAGAGAGAAAGCGAGAGAGAGTGAAGAAATTTAAGAAGAAAGAATACTGAAGAAGAAAGAAATGGAGTGGAATAGAGAAAAAACTGAAGAAAGGAAGGAAAGAAGAAAATAGAAAAGGTAGGAGAGGGAGTGAAAATGTAAAACGGAAGAAAGAAAAGGAAAGAAGAAACTGGAAAGAAAATGAAGAAACGGATTAAAAACAGAGAGAAAGAAGTGACTGAAGGAAGGGCAAGAGAAGAAAAGGATAGAAAGAGGGAGGAAAAACCGGAAAAATAAAAATTAAGAAAGACAGAAAAAGTAGTTTTTTAGTCTATCGAAGCCTATCTTGTTCGGTATAAGGTCATTACACTCCACGACAATGAACGCACAAGAATTAGTTGATTGTTGGAATTTGATCTGAGAATGCAAGAGTACCAGACCTGTGGACAGAACTGTTAGAGATAGTGAACTGATAGAGTGCCTCCCTTGTCCACCGAAGTTACTTCTATAGTACTAATTGACTGGTTAAAATGTATTAACTATTTTATAAACTTACTTCCAAACAAGTTATCTTTAATCCATCCTGATGTTTAAACAAACTATTTCCTTTTACATGAATGTAGCACATAATACACATTGCATAACTTATTAAATGTTGGCCATTTGTAACTTGTTTGAGAGAACTTTAACAATAATATAACAAGAGTAACATTAACCAGTCGTATAAACTAACGATTCAATTGAATACATACATGCAATAAAATGCATTACATTTCAAGTACAGAGAAGAATTCCACATTTCGGTTGATTCATCCAAATACATAATTTTCTCTTGATGCATTAAAATGCATCAGATCACAAATTTCGATCAACAACAAACCAAGAAAAGAACAATTGATGCATTTAGTTTAAACTTGATGTATTTTCTTTTTCGTGTAAAAGATACACCACAATTTTGCATTACTCACATTTTTTAGGAACGCTGTTGGCCACACGATCGCGTGGATAGAATGCATTAGCACTTATTCACCACAGAGACCACACTTTGAATCACTGTTGTACAGAACAAGAACATAATAAAATATTTTTATACTGCGTTAAAAATGAACACCATTTATCAATATTTCAAGCCACGAAAAGTGAAACCGAAATGGCAGATATTAGATAACTGCTATTTTATAACGAGAGATACAATACGAGAGAAATTATGTTTCTTTAATGCATGCATACGCTTCTTTCACAGCCTTGACAGTAATGGCTTTTTTGGTTCCACGAAAGTCACCGTTACATAGGGCGATTCAAAAATAAATGCCCTGATTTTTTACGACAAACCTTCTCGAGTTGTAATCATGATGACCCAGTTTGGAGTCACGGAGGAGAGATATTTTTAAAATGTCCAATAGCTTGTCCATAAATTTCATAAGGATGACGTACGATTCATTTAACTCATTGTGTGTTCGGCTTCATTGTTCAATGTTCACGACTTGTGCAACTATATATCTTCTAGCGACAGTCTGACAGAGTAGGGCACCCTAGTGCACATTAATAACACTAACTAAAAGTTAAAAGCAGAAC